>NC_044988.1:87362615-87690917 GCF_008728515.1 Papio anubis | reverse complement strand
TAACCTGCTCCTTAATGACTACTGGGTACATAATGAAATGAAGGCAGAAATAAAGATGTTCTTTGAAACCAATGAGAGCAAAGATACAACATACCAGAACCTCTGGGACATATTTAAAGCAGTGTGTAGGGGGAAATTTATAGCACTCAATGCCCACAAGAGAAAGCAGAAAAGATCTAAAATTGACACTCTAACATCACAATTAAAAGAACTAGAGAAGCAAGAGCAAACACATTCAAAAGCTAGCAGAAGGCAAGAAATAACTAAGATAAGAGCAGAACTGAAGGACATAGAGACACAAAAAACCCTCCAAAAAATCAATGAATCCAGGAGCTGGTTTTTTGAAAAGATCAACAAAATTGATAGACCGCTAGCAAGACTAATGCAGAAGAAAAGAGAGAAGAATCAAATAGACGCAATAAAAAATGATAAAGGGGATATCGCCACCGACCCCACAGAAATTTCCTGAATAGACCTCAATAGCAGGCTCTGAAATTGAGGCACACTAATAGCCTACCAACCAAAACTACAAGACCAAAATGGATTCACAGCTGAATTTACCAGAGGTACAAGGGAGGAGCTGATACCATTCCTTCCTTGAAACTTTTCCAATCAACAGAAAAAGAGGAATCCTCCCTCAACTCATTTATGAGGCCAACATCATCCTGATACCAAAGCCTGGCAGAGAGACACAACAAAAAAAAGAGAATTTTTAAACCAATATCCCTGATGAACATCAATGCAAAAATCCTCAATAAAATACTGGCAAACCGATCCAGCAGCACATCAAAAAGCTTATTCACCATGATCAAGTGGGCTTCATCCCTGGCATGCAAGGCTGGTTCAACATATGCACATCAATAAACATAATCCAGCATATAAACAGCACCAAAGACAAAAACTACATGATTATCTCTAATAGATGCAGAAAAGGTCTTTGACAAATTCAACAGTTCTTCATGCTAAAAAACGCTCAATAAATTCGGTATTGATGGGTCGTATCTCAAAATAATAGAGCTATTTATGATTAAACTCCACAGCCAATATCATACTGAATGGGCAAACTGGAAAATTCCCTTTGAAAACTGGTACACAAGACGGGGATGCCCTCTCTCTCTCACCCTATTCAACACATAGTGCTGGAAGTTCTCTGGCTAGCAATCAGGCAAGAGAAAGAAATCAAGGGTATTCAGTTAGGCAAAGAAGAAGTCAAATTGTCCCTTTGCAGATGACATGATTGTATATTTAGAAAATCCCATTGTCTCAGCCCAAAAATCTCCTGTTGATAAGAAACTTCAGCAAAGTCTCAGGGTACAAAATTAATGTGCAAAAAATCACAAGCATTCTTATACACCAGTAACAACAAACAGAGCCAAATCATGAACAACCCATTCACAAATTGCTTTTAAAGAGAATGAAATACCTAGAATCCAACTTTACAAGGGATGTAAAGGACCTCTTCAAGCAGAACTACAAACCACTGCTCAGTGAAATAAACGAGGACACAAACAAATGGAAGAACATACTCATGCTCATGGATAGGAAGAATCAATATCATGAAATGGCCATATTGCCCAAGGTAATTTATAGATTCAATGCCATCCCCATCAAGCTGGTTTCAATGAGTTTTTCACAGAATTGGAAAAACTGCTTTAAAGTTCATATGGAACCAATAAAGAGCCCGCATTGCCAAGGCAATCCTAAGTCAAAGAACAAAGCTATCACACTACCTGTCTCGTAAACTATACCAAGGCTACAGTAACCAAAACAGCATGGTACTGGTACCAAACAGAGATATAGACCAATGGAATGCGAACAGAGTCCTCAGAAATAATACCACAATACTCCACAGCCATCTGATCTTTGACAAACCCGACAAAAAGAAATGGGGAAAGGATTCCATTTAATAAATGGTGCTGGGAAATTGGCTGTACTACAAATAGAAAGCTGAACTGATCCTTTCCTCTTACTCCTCTTATATATGAAAAATTAATCTCAAGATGATTAGAGACTTAAATGTTAGGACCTAATACCATAAAAACCCCAGAAGAAAACCTAAGTAATACAATTCAGGACATAGGCATGGGTGGGACTTCATGTCTAAAACACCAAAAGCAACGGCAACAAAAGCCAAAATTGACAAATGGGATCTCATTAAACTAAAGAGCTCTGCACAGCAAAAGAACTACCATCAGAGTGAACAGGCAAACCTACAGAATGGGAGAAAATTTTGCAATTCATTCATCTGACAAAGGGGCTAATATCCAGAACCTACAAAGAAGTCAAACAAATTTACAAGAAAAACAAAACAACCCCTGCATCAAAAAGTGGGCAAAGGATATGAACAGACATTTCTCAAAAGAAGACGTGCATACAGCCAACAGACACACACATGGAAAAATGCTCATCATCAGTGGCCATCAGAGAATGCAAATCAAACCACAACGAGATACCATCTCACACCAGTTAGAATGGTAATCATTAAAAAATTCAGGAAACAACAATATCAGTAAGGTGCTGAGAGGATGTGGCAAAATAGGAACACTTTTACACTGTTGGTGGATTGTAAACTAGTTCAACCATTATGGAAAACAGTATATGATTCCTCGGCGATCTTAGAACTAGAAGTACCATACGACCCAGCCATCCCATTACTAGGTGCATATACCCAAAGGATTATAAATCATGCTGCTATAAAGACACATGCACACGTGAGAGCAAGTTTATTAAGTGCACTATTCACAAAGAGGCAGACTTGGAATCAACCCAAATGTTCATCAGTGACACTGATTAAGAAAATGTGGCACGTATACAATTCATGGAACACTGTGCAGTCACAAAAAACGATGAGTTTACAGGTCCTTGTAGGGACATGGATGAAACCATCATTCTCAAAGCAAACTAAAGAACAGAAAACTAAACACCACATGTTCTCACTCATAGGTGGAACTGAACAATGAGATTACTGACTCAAGAAGGGAAACATCATAACGAGGCTTATCATGGGGAGGGGGAAGGGGGGAGGGGGATTGCATTGGGAGTGAGTAATGATGGAAAGGATGAGTGGATGGGTGTAGTAATAGTAATATGGTATTAGGGAAGAGAATAAACCTGGAATAATAAAATAAATAAAATAAATAAAATAAGGAATAAACAAAATATCTTATATATTTGAAAGTTTGTATTTAGCAAATAATTTTGAGAGGTAGAGTTTACTGGTAGCATTTTTAAAGTTAGAAATTCAAGAATACATAGTAATAAACAAAGTGTTATACTGAGCAAAAACACACTTCTGACCACAGATTTATAACTATTCCTAGCCCTGACCAGAATATCTAGCATTGTCTGTTCTTACCACATAAAACCTCAAGCCAGAATAAGAATTCTTGTTTTGCCTTGTTTTTGTTTTTCCTGAAAGGTCAGACTCCTCTCCCTTATTGATTGTAAACTTCTTGAAAGGAGAACACATCTCTATTTTGATCACTTCTAGTGCCAACTAGGTACTCAGTAAGAAGTTATTCAAAAACCTGTTCTAGTTATTTTTTTTAAGTATACATTGGGCTTCCTTTATTATACTCTCTGATATTCAGCCTCATCTGCATGAGTTATTTATCCTATCAGATGTGCAGCTAGACATCTGTCTCTCTGTAAAGACCAATTGTCATAGAGTGGACAGGATGGATAATCAGTCTATGTCTAGAGCCCATCCAGACCACACTGGTACTGGAGTAGTGGGAGAGGTACTTCCGGCCAAGGCTGTTTAGCTTTAAACTCTATTCGCTTGGTGCATGAAGGAGAAACAGTGCTTTCAGTGTATCTAGCAGATGGAAACTTCACAGGCATTGATAGCTTTGAGGAAAAAAAGAAAAACAACAACAAGAAAAAAAAAAACAGAGTTCCATAGAAACATAATGCAATTGTTAGTTCTCAGGCCTCTCTATTTCTTCAAAGGATTAAAGAAGCATTACCGTCCATTTTCATATGCTACCTCACGCAGTAAACCTTATTATGTGTCTTTCATGTATCCCTATTTCTTTGAGAGAGGTAAGAATAACAACTACCTTTCCACATCCTTTCAGTGTCATCCCAACAGATTACAAAAGGAAATGTCTAAAGATGCAGATGGTTTTTTATTAATTATAAAATTAACTTTGAAACAAGTACAATCTGATCATTATAACAGTTTTTCCATTCATAAAATGTTATTCATTGTATACTGTCCTTTCAAATGGTTTGTTTTGCTTTGCTTTTCATAACCACACAAATCCCAGAAGGTCAACAGAGACACCCATAAGATGGCTAAGAAAGCCAAGCAATAAATAAGAAATACATGAGCCAGGCATGGTGGCTCACCACTGTAATCTCAGCACTTTGAGAGGCTGAGACGGGTGGAACATCTGAGGTCAGGAGTTCAAGACCAGCCTGGCCAACCATGGCTAACAAGGCGAAACCCCGTCTCTTACTAAAAATACAAAATTAGCTGGTGTGTGGCGGCACCGTAATCCCAGCTACTTGGGAGGCTGTGGGAAGAGAATCGCTTGAACCTAGGTGGTGGAAGTTGCAGTGAGCCAAGATCGCACCACTGCACTCTAGCCTGAGTGTTGCAGTGAGCCAAGATCGCATCACTGCACTCTAGCCCGGGTGACAGCAAGACTCCGTCTCAAAAAAAAAAAAAAAAAAAAAGAAAGAAAGAAAGAAAGAAAGAAAGAAATACATGGATTAACACAACTTTTAAAGTTGTAAGTGAAAGACCTGTGGCAGACGTTTTATCAATATAGAAGGTAACTAATATTTGATGAGTACATATTTCATGCCAAATAACTGGAGCTACAGGCTAGCATATGCTATTTTATTTGAACCTTGTAATTCAGACTCATATTGGCATCTCTCCACTGAATCTGTTCAGGAGCCTTTACGTCAATGCCCACCAAACTGTAGATACTACAATTATTCCTGGCCATGGATTATGAACAGCAAAATAAAGTTGCAAACATTTGAAAAAATTAGATGTTTTCCTCAATATAAATAAAAGGGTCACCTCAAAAGTGGGACTTCTGGTTGCTTTGTAATTTGTCAAGTTATCCAGGCTGAACTACTTTCCCAGAATCCCCTTTCCTCTATATTTTAGGTTAGGATTTTTCCACAAAAGACATAATCGTTTGAGATCTGGAGAGCAGAAGAGAAGCAGTGACCATTTGGGATTTTATGCTCTGACAGTCTGGGCAAATACTTTAGTAGCTTACACATGTTCTCAGTCATCTGCCAGTTTACCTTCTTGGTGTAAGGTAGCAACCAAACCTGCAACTGTTCTACCTTTTCCTGGGTCCTCCTTCAACTTCTCCCACTTTTGGGGCTGGTATGTGTTTAGCTCTGAGATAAAAGTCACCAGCTTCTCCTGCAGGACCCCACTGGTTGGAGACGATGAGAACCAACCTGGATTTCAGATCACTCTCATGGATTTCATCTCATGCTCAAAGATTTCAGCTTGTCCTTGCTCTTCTCAATTTACATTTATTTTATCATGTGACAATGACCTTATAGAAACTGTTTAACCAGTCCTATAATGGGGCAGAGTCAAATCCCTATAACAAATACATCCCTGTAGTTCTGCTTCTATAATTGAACCCTACCTGATATATAATTTGTCACCAAGAGAGATTCTAGAGAAGTAATATCTCTAAGGGTGGGTTTTCTGGACTGGTTTGGGGTTATCTGGCTTGTTCTGATCTGATTAGATTGAAAGGTTCTAATCACTGCCCTTTCCAGTGGTTAAAGAGACATTAGTAATTCATGTCATTCAGTTGTGAAAGTGTTATGCAAATTATCACCTGCAAATATGTGTAATCAAATGCCTGTAGAAAACAAGGCTCTGAGTGACTAAGTATATGATGTCAGAGAATATTTTAGTCAAATTAGGCATACGATGGGGTTGGTTGATTTCTTCTAACTATACAGGAAATGTGTGTGTTGGGGGGAAGATAATCACAAAATGAAAATATCCCAGCTAAGGTCACTGTAACAGACCTGAAGTTGTCTATGCCTACCTTAAACAAAACAAAACAAAACAAAACAAAACAAAAACCTTATCTTCTGTGACCATGGGGTTGGGACTTCCAAAAGCTAAGCCCAAAGTCTAATATTGCAGGGGGCTGAATTACAATGTAAATTGAATCCCCAACTCCCAGGAGGTCTCTATTATTAAAATTTGGGCATTAACTGGGAAGGAATAAGACTTTGAAATTTGCAGTGGGGCATATGGGCATATTTCAATAAAGCTGGGGATTTTGAACCCCTAAATTTGTGGAGGCTTCTTTACAGTAGAAGCAACTCCCTTTCTAGAGAAATTGTAACGGTCTGCAAAAGACTGCTGATTCTACTCAGGAACTACCCTCACCACCTCTCCTTGCTTCTAAATGTGTAAATATACAAGTCTCAGGAGCCTCCAAGAATGAGAAACAAAGTATGACACATGAGCAGGTAAAATGCACAAAAAATCATTGATTTTGCCAACAATGATGTCATTCACCTGGAAGTTAAACCTGTCACCTGGCTGCTCTGGCTTTATTGTGCCAGTTAATCAACAAGCAAAGAATAGAGTAACTGTATTGGCTGGAGTGATTGATTCTGACCATCTAGGAGAAATTGAGTTGTTATACAATGAGTGTAAGAAGGAATATGCTTGGAATGCAGGAGAACCCCTCAGAAATTCTTAGTATTCCCATGTCCGTGACTAAAGTCAAAAAAAGTTGCAAGAACCCAGTTCAGGTAGAACTGCTGTGGTCCAGATCTTTCAGGAATCAAGGTCTGGATCACCCAACTACACAGGAAATCACAACAAATTGAGGTGATTTCTCAATTTGGAATTTGGAATGGGTAGTGAAAGATGGTAGTTATAAATACCATATCTGACCACATAAACAGTCACAAAGATGAGGACTATAATAGTTATAAATATTCTTTTATTTTGATATGAATATGTACGTATATGTGTGTATGCACAATATTTTTGTTTTCTTTCCTTTTTCCATTACCCTTCCATGAAAGAGAAGATAGAGCTCCTTGTTTAAGTTATAGGATATCAAAGGGAGAATGAAAATCAGCTATAAGAAATGAACAGCACCCCCAAACTATACGAGAAAAGTTATATCCTCTTTGGGGGAAATTTACTAAATATTAATATTCAAATTTACTAATATTAAAATATTAATATTAATACCATAGTTATTTTGATTCTTAGTACCTAATTCTGTAGCATAGAGATAATTCTAGCTATTTAAGAACTCAATGTGAAAAAGCAAATCATAAACATAAAATTTACTGCACATAGTAAGTGCTCAATAGTGGTAGCTATCATTAATACAAATATGGCTGGGCATGGTGGCTCATGCCTCTAATTCCAGCACTTTGGAAGGCCAAGGCAGAAAGATCACCTGAGGTCAGGAGTTTGAGACCAGCATGGCCAACATGGTGAAACTCTGTCTTTACTAAAAATACAAAAATTAGCCAGGTATGGTGGCATGCATCTGTAGTCCCAGCTACTCAGAAAGCTGAGCCAGGAGAATCGCTTGAACCCAGGAGACGGAGGTTGCAGTGAGCCGAGATTATGCCACTGCACTCCAGCCTGGGTGACAAGAGTGAAACTGTCTCATAAAAACAAAAACAAATAATAAACATTAGCGTTTGTTTAATAATTAGTGTTTCTGAATGGTTTTTAACCATGCATTTACTTTTTGACATCCATGAAAACTGTATGGCATAGGTAAGCATTGTTATTATTATTGCTGTTGTTATTGTTTCCATTTTACAGTCACATAAAAATATATTCAAGTGCTTACATGATATGTGGCCAAGGGTAGTTTGATTTTCAAAGAAGGAGGCAGAACTTTTTAATTCAAACTGGTGTGGAATATTCTGCCTACATTAAATGCAAATTCCTTGTTTATTCTGATGCCAGAAAATGTTGAAAGCAGAAACAAATGTGTTGATTCTCCCTCCTCCAACTGCCTTGCATTCTAACGCTTTCTGCTTTGATGGGTTGTTCCCGATCATATTTGATATAGCTGCGCAACATCTTTTTTACGTCAAGGCTTTGCTTCAAACACTCCATTGCCAGTTTGACTTGTCAAAAGTTGGAGGGAACACGTTTTAAGCATTCAGCAAGCATTCTTCTGAAAAGAAAACCACTATTTCTAATGAGCATTTGAGAGTGCAGTGGATTGCAGAAACTGTTTTCTAAGATCTGTCACAAATGATTTAGTTTTATTAGTTTTAATGGCCCTCAGCTATAGGCATGGAATATAAGTGAAAATTAAGATACTTTTTATGAGATGAAAATAGATTTCAATCACAGGGTGAGTTTTCCTCCCCATCTCTTTCTATTTACTTATTTATTTAATTACATTAATTAAGTAATTTTTTTGGCAGTTGATTCTGGTTAAAAGAAAACCACTGTGAGAGATGAGAACACAGGGGTCTTCTTTCACGAGAACAAAGGTTTCCTTGTGTTGGGAGCGTTTCTGTTAATTGTATATAAACTGGTTGATTTGCCAAGCTCATAGGCAGGATGGCAGAGAAAGGGGCTAATGTGTTAAAATGGAATTTTTTTCCTGGGTAGGTACAAGGAATGAATATTTTTGTTCATAACTAAAGGTTTGTCTTCTGTGCTAGCAAACACAGAAACAACCATGAAACCCCTATATTTAATGCCTCTGCTTGTTGCTTCTGTTTTTCTATACTGTAGCTTTTCTTGAATAATTTTATTTCTCCCTTTCTTTTCTATCACGCATCAGTCGCTGAAAATTATGGTAATCTAAACAGGTGTATATATTTTATTTTTCATAAACAATATGAGTGTATTTCTTAAATGTGGAGTGGTTTTGGCTGCTCATTCTCATTGCTCGTATGTGTATGCCTGGTGGTGTATGGCAGTGGATGACGAATGTGAGATTTTCTGTTGTAATAGCTCTACTCTAGTATTTCTCCATCCTTGGCCTCCATAGTAGGCCAAGGCAACTATGTGGTTTGAAAGAGAGCCAACAAAAGTCTGCATCAGGAATCCTGGAGTTTGTGCTGTCTCTGCCATTAATTCACTGCCTTTACAACCTTGGGTAAGCCATATACATTTCTTGTGTCAAATTTTCCTCATTTGCAAAGTATAGGTCTTTGGAAAGAGCAAGTTTACACATCTGAAATAAACAAACAAAAAGGACAAAATCATTGTCTTCATGGAGATTATAATCATGGTAGAGGAATAAAAATAAGCCAGAAATATAACTGAAAATTAAATTGTAACATACAATGTTAGAAGGTAATAGTTATTATATTATTAGGTTGGTGCAAAAGTATTTGCTATTAAAAGTACTGGCAAAAACCACAATTACTTTTGTACCAACCTAATAGTTTCCTAGGGTTGCTGCTACAAACCACAGGGTGAGTGGTTTAAACAACAGAAATTTATGTTCTTACAATGTTAAAAGCTAGAAGTCTGAAATCAAAGTGTCAGCAGGGTTCTCGAGTTTCTCCTGAGGCCTCTCTCCTTGGCTTGTATGCCATTCACCTTCTCCTGGTGTCCTCTGGCATCTTCTTTCTGCACCTTGCTGGGCCCTAATCTTGTCTTCACATAAAGACACTGGTCATATTGGATTAAGTCCTACTCTAATGACCTAATTTTAACCTAATTACTTCTTTAAAGACTCTATCTCCAAATACAATCACATTCTGAGGTACTATGGATTAGGACTTTAACGTGTGAATTTTGGGGAGCACAATTCACTCTATAATAATAATTATTCAAAAGTCTATAATTACATTTGGGAGTGCAGGGGCATAATTCAGTATTAATGGGATATTGAGGATAGGCTTGACAGAGATGGTAACATCTGCACAAGTTGTGAAGGAGCACCACGAGTGGACATTGCAGATATCCTGGAAGAGTGTGATTCACTAGAAGGAATAGTCAACAGAAAGGCCCTGAAGTTGGAATGCCCGGAGATGCCCAAGGGTCAGTGTCTATAAGAGAGAACAGTGATATGGCCAGGGCCCTAGCAGTGGCATTGCATTTTTGAGGGCCTTATGGGTGATGAAAAAGACTGGGCTTTTACTCAGAGTATTGGAGAGCCACTACAAGAACTGAGCAGACATATGATCTGATCAGAACCACGCTTTCACATGTGCACTCAGCCTGCTGCATTGGGAATAGATGGTAGGCCAGTGTTTCTCAACCTGGATGACATTGACATCTGGGGTCAGAAAATTCTTTGTTGAAGGAGCCCGTTTTGTGCATTGTAGGCTGTTTAACAGCATCCCTGCTATCTACCCACTAGATGCCTACAGCCTCCTGCCTGCCAGTTGTAACAACCAAAAGTGTCTCAAAAAATTATCAAGTGTGTGCTGGGGACAGATTAATGACTCCAAGTTGAGAACCACTGTTGTAGGTGGAGCAGAAGAAAAGCTAAAATATCATCGTGGAAGTCCTTGTAATAATCTTGGCTATAAATAATAGCTTGAATCATCATGGCAGCATTCTAGATATTTTGAAGGTAGAGTCAACCGATTTTAGAGGTTGCCAATGAACTGGATGAGAGGTATGAAAAAAGATTCAAAATGACACTGCGTTTTATGCTCTGTGCAACAAGAAGAATGTATTTACCTCTTACTCAAACAGGGAAGACTGAGTGGAGCAGGTTTAGAATAAACACATACTCTTCATACAAAGTAACAGGAGGTAAGGTTAAACACATCTACACATATACTAATGTGTATAGAAGTGTGTGAGTTTGTGAAAATGTCTTCTAATTTCTATTTTTTCCTAAGAATTAGTGAGCAGAATCATTATCATCTGAGAGTAAGGATAGAACAGAATGTGTTAGATAATAAAAGCAAAGGTATAGAATAGAATTACAGAGGAGTGGAGGTTCTTATATGATGTATTATCAATATAATTCTGAAGACATTGACTGCAACGCCTCCCTAATAAGTATTGAGTGTTACTTTTAATGATGTCTCTTTATGAATTCCTCTGAATATTTTTCAAACAAAGTCAGAGTCAGTATGCTTTTGGATCTGTCTACTTGCTATTGTTCTGAGCCAAACAAACAATTTTTGCAATGGCCAAAACAATCTCCGTTCCTCCAGAAATACATTATTTGCTTTCTTATGAGGAAATGATAGTAAAATTAAGATAAAAAGCAGTGTTTTCGGCTATTCTCTTAACTTCATGCATGCTCATAATTAGGAACCATCTCTAAAAAGTAAGTCATCTACTTTGAAGAATTATGTTGGTTTCCGAAGATCTATCTTGCATTAGAGACAGGACTAACTGCACTTGAGTCCAACTTCTGTCAGTGCCCACTTCAATTCCCCATGGAACTCCCATTACTGTTTATTAGAAAATATTATTTACTCCATACAATGCTTCTGAAAATGCTCCCTGATTCTAATGTGACTCTGCCATCAGAATACGATCCTTTAAGCACAGAAAATCCCACAAGTTTACTGAAGCTTGGGCTGAAATCAGTCCCCTGGTCTGAGAGATCTCACCTGATGACCATGCTCTCTCTTGTTAGCAATTCCACCTGACACTAGTTGTTTCCTGCTCTGCAGCTACACCAAGCTCTTTCCCACCTTAGTGCTTCTGAACAGTATGATGATTTTAAACATTCACTTTTTCAAAAACTCTTACACAGCCATTTCTTTGACAATGCCAGAAACTGTCAAATGTGCATTACAAATATTAAATTAACCTTCATAACAAAGTTAGTTATTATTATCCCCATTGTATAGATGAGGAAACTAGGACATCTCAGAATTAAGTAACTTCCCCAGTGTGACACAGTGTAGCAGACATTATTGATATACACCAATATTCCCTCTGGTGTCCCACATTCCAGCTATCAGCACTGGAATCTCTTTTTCTTAGAGTTTTCCCTGGTTATAGGAGCTTCACCCAAGCACAGAGCAGACCATGACATCTGAGAATAAAGCTTTCTACTATCTAACCATACTCAACAATGCTGCATTGCGTCACTGCCCAGATTCCTTGCTCTTTAGGTGGCATAACTTTGAGGTGGGCATTCTATACTTGTTGCTAGAGTTTCCCAGTAGGATCAAGACTTTGCTTCCTAACATTGGTAACTCATTTAAGAACCTTGCAATTATTGACTGTCTTCACTTCACTGTCTCGCTTCCCTATTTCTCTAATTGTCTTTCTGGTGATACTTTCCAAATAAATTACTTACACTCAAGTCCTTATTTCAGTGTCTACTTAACTGGGAACTCAAACTAAAACACAGCCATGAAGTTGCAGAGTCAGGATTTTATTAAGTGGATATAGCTAAAGGGCCTGCATTAGTCCGTTCTCACACTGCTAATAAAGACATACCCAAGATTGAGTAATTTATAAATGAAAGAGGTTTCATTGACTCACAGTTCCACATGGCTGGGGAGGATTCACGATCATGGCAGAAGGTGAACAATGAGCAAAGTCACGTCTTACATGGTGCAGGCAAGAGAACTTGTGCGATAGAACTCCCATTTATAAATCCATCAGGTCTCCTGAGAGTTATTCATTACCACGAGAACAGTATGGGAGAAACTGCCCCTATGATTCAATTATCTCCACCTGGCCCTGCCCTTGACAGGTGGGGATTATTACAATTCAAGGTGCGGTTTGAGTGGAGACACAGCTGAACCACATCAGGGTTTAATGCTCTTAACCAATACACCTGCCTCTTTAGAAGCAAATGGATGAGTACCCTACTCTGTTTTTCAGGAAATTATATCTTTGTAAAAACTGCAATCCTGGCTTTGAAAGGCTACAACTTTAATCTTTTGAGTCCTCAACATTTTATGAACAAGATCTGGCTATGAAATGAACAGACACTTCCCAAAAGAAGACGTACATGAAGCCAACAAACACATAAAAAAAAAAAAAGCTCAACATCACTGATCATCACAGAAATGCAAATCAAAACTACAATGAGATATCATCTCACACCAGTCAGAATGGCTATTATTAAAAAGTCAAAAAATAGCAGATGCTGGAAAGACTGTGGAGAAAAAAAGGAAAGCTTTTACACTGTTGGTGAGAGTATAAATTAGTTCAATCATTATGGAATACAGTGTGTCAATTCCTCAAAGACCTAAAGACAGAAATACCATTCGACCCAGCAATCTCATTACTGGGGATATACCCAAAGGAATATAAATCAATCTATTTTAAGGACACATGCACAGATATGTTCATTGCTGCATTATTCACAACAGTAAAGACATGGAATCAACCTAAATGCCCATCAATGATAGACTGGATAAAGAAAACATGGGACATATACACCATGGAATATCATGTCCTTTGTAGGGACTTGGATGGAGCTGGAGGCCATTATCCTTAGCAAACTAACCCAGGAACAGAAAAGCAAATATTTCATGTTCTCACTTATAAGTAGGAGCTAAATGATGAGAATGCACGGACACATGGTGGGGAAACAACATACACTGGGGACTGTCAGAAGGCAGGTGATGGGAGGTGGAAGAGGATTAGGAAGAATGGCTACAGGATGCTGTGCTTAATAATTGTGTGATAAAATGATCTGTGCAGCAAACCACCATGGCACACATTTACCTATGTAAAAAACCTACACATCCTGCACATGTACCTTGAACTTAAAATAAAAGATACAAATAAAATAAATTTAAAAAGGAAAGCTGCACACCCTCCTAGGAAAATATACCTCTCCAAATATTCACTCAGTTATGGACATGGAGCACAACGTTCAAAAGACTCACCTCTACCCTCCTTGGTGGAGCTAGAGCAATAGGAACAAAAGACAGAAAAAGATACTCCCAAGAGAACATAACCAGAATCGAGTCAAGTAATTCCACTCTTTGACTGATCAAAAATCTTTTCAGAATATCTGACTGGCAGGATTTTATTATTGCTACGGCTGACTACTGTGTGTTTTCTATTCCTCTTTCTTGAAAGGTGATTTTTATCATGGTCTTTCTGTCCTTGTTTCACAATTGTATGTCCATTCTATATGTGTGTGTGTGGTGGTGATGAGGAGGGACAGACTACCTGCCAATTACTTCATGAATTCCTAGTCATTAAGGGTCATATAGTTTTTTTCTTTTTCTTTTTTGAGATGGAGTCTTGCTCTGTTACCCAGGCTAGAGTTCAGTGGCATGATCTCAGCACACTGCAACCTCCACCTCCCAGGTTCAAGCGATTCTCCTGCCTCAGCTTCCCAAGTAGCTGGGGCTACAGGCGTGCACCACCATGCCTAGCTAATTTTTGTATTTTTACTAGAGATGGGGTTTTGCCATGTTGGCCAGGCTGGTCTCGAACTCCTGACTTCAGATAATCTGCCTGACTCGGCCTCCCAAAGTGCTGGGATTACAGGCATGAGCCACTGCGCCGATCTTCACGAGTCATATCTTGATTAGACAGAAAGGAATGCATGTAATCAGGGTATCTTTGCTTGTTTTGAGACAGAGTGTTGCTCTATTGCTCAGGCTGGAGTGAGTGGCACAACAATGGCTCACTGCAGCCTCAAACTCCTGGGCTCGAGCGATTTTCCCACCTCAGCCTCCTGAGTAGCTGGGACTACAGGTGGGTTCTATTACAAATAAGTAGTTTTTCTTTTTTTCTTTTTTTTTCTTTTTTTTTTTTTTAGACACAGAGTCCAGGCTGGTCTCAAAATCCTGGCCTCCAGTGATCCTCCTGTGTCAGCCTCCCAAAGCTCTGGGATTACAGGCGTGAACCACTACACCCAGCCTCATCAGAATATCTTTGAGTTTAGCATGAATATAACAAGTGAGAGTATTTGTTGCAGGTATTTGTTGGCTAAAAGAATAGACTCTCAGAAGACAGCTTACTGTCTATCCAAATTCCATGCTTTCTTTTCATTGCATGGAATTCAAGTAAGATGTGGCTATCCAATCAGAGACTATGTTATCCAGTTCCCAATGCATCCAGGTTAGCCAAATGATGAGTTATTGCCAATAAAATGTGAACAGAAGTGATACATGTAGTTTTGGCCTAGGAATTTAAGAAGAAAATGTGCTTTTTGATAGCTTTAATTTTTTGGAATTAGAAAATTCTGAGGCCTGAAGGGAGGGTTGAGCCAAAAAATAGAAGGAGCCTGGATTCCTTAACACATGGAAGAAAGGTAAGCAAGAAAAACTGTATTGAACTATTACACAAGACAGAAATGCATTTCTGGCCGGGCATGATGGCTCATACCTGTAATCCCAGCACTTTGGGAGGCCAAGGTGGGCGGATCACGAGATCAAGAGATCGAGACCATCTGGTCAACATGGTGAAACCCCCTCTACTAAAAATACAAAAATTAGCTGGGCGTGGTGGCACATGCCTGTAGTCCCAGCTACTCAGGAGGCTGAGGCTCTCTTGAATCCGAGAGGTGGAGGTTGCAGTGAGCCGAGATCGCGCCACTGGTCTCCAGCCTGGCAACAGAGTGAGACTCCATCTAAAAAACAGAAAAACAAAAACAAACAAAAAAATGCATTTCTATTTTACTAAGTGTGATGGTTAGTACTGAGTGTCAATTTGATTGGATTGAAGGATGCAAAGTATTGATCCTGGGTGTGTCCGTGAAGGTGGTGGCAAAGGAGATTAACATTTGAGTCAGTGGAAAAGGCAGAACCACCCTTAATCTGGGTGGGTACCATCTAAATCAGCTGCCAGAGAATATAAAGCAGGCAGAAAAACGTGAAAAGGTAGACTGGCTAGGCCTCCCAGACCACATGTTTCTCCAGTGCTGGATGCTTCCTGCCCTCGAACATCAGAATTCAAGTTTTCAGCTTTGAGACTCAGACTGGCTTCCTTGCTCCTCAGCTTGCAGAGGGCCTATTGTGGAACCTCATGATTGTGTGAGTTTAATACTCCTTAATAAACTATGATATACATATATATATATCTGTCCTATTAGTTCTGTCCCTCTAGAAAGCCCTAATACACTAAGCCACTAATATTTTAGCACTTGTTAGTTATAGCCTCTAGGATTACTCTAATACAAAAATCATCACACAGTTGACTATTTTGTAAAGCTCTGTGCCTAAATGTCATCTCCTTATAGAAGCCTTCACCAAAATCTCAACTTATTTTACATCTTCTGTCTCACTCTAACTCAGTACCTCTTTTATTAGTAACTCAGGACTTTCTATTACCTGCTTTTTAAATAAGTTTTTTGGGTATATCTATGTATAGCCTCTCTCTACCACCAGCAGCATATAAGCTCTATGTTGGCTGGAACTTTTTCCAATGGACTTACTGTTGTAGTCCCCAGTACCCAGAATAGTTTATGAAACATAGGATGTGTTCAATAAATATTGCTTGAGAGAATAATTACTTATAATCCTTTGTCTCTATATTCCAGATATACTCCCAAAGAAAATTGAGTTGGGTACTATTTGTGTTAAAAAATATTATTTCTGCTTTCCTTTCCATACCTGCATTGTCCATTTGTTTTCTTATTTTCTATCCAAGCCCTATTCCCTCAACATCTTCATTATGCAGGTGTTGGTGAAAATCAACTTTGATAATCACTAGCAGTACTCCATTAGTCATGGGAAATCTGAGAACCATTGAAGTGAAGATTTACTGTATCACGTCTACAAATCACTGAGCACTTTATATGCACTATTTTATTTCAGTACGTCCTACTGTGTATGTGCAATGTAGGTATAAATACCTCCATTTACAAATAACAAAAAATGAGGTTCAGCGTTTATGTACCATGCATAAGTTCACACAGATATGAAACATTAGAGTAGGATTCAAGTCAAGTTCTGGATGCAAACCCGCTGCTCTAAAAGCACATCATGCTTTTCCACCCGCTCGCCGGTTCCACTGAATGCTGCTCTGGCTGCACCGTGCTCCCTTGGAGCTTCCACTCCTGCTAAGCTAGTGCCGCCGTAGTCTCCCTTCAGTCACCATCATGATTATCTACCGCGACCTCATCAGCCATGATGAGATATTCTCCTACATCTACAAGATCCGTGAGATTGCGAACGGGCAGTGCTGGGAGGTGGTGGGGAAAATGGTCAGTAGGATAGAAGGTATCATTGATGACTCGCTCATTGGTGGGAATGTCTCCGCTGAGGGCCCCGAGGGCGAAGGTACCAAAAGCACAGTAATCACTGCTGTCGATATTGTCATGAACCATCACCTGCAGGAAACAAGTTTCATAAAAGAAGCCTACAAGAAGTACATCAAAGATTACATGAAATCAATCAAAGGCAAACTTGAAAAACAGAGACCAGAAAGAGTAAAACTTTTTATGACAGGGGCTGCAGAACAAATCAAGCACATCCCTGTTAATTTCAAAAACTACCAGTTCTGTATTGGTGAAAACATGAATTCAGATGGCATGGTTGCTCTACTGGACTACCGTGAGGATGGTGTGACCCCACATATGATTTTCTTTAGGGATGGTTTGGAAATGGAAAAATATTAACAAATTTGGCAATTAGTTTGGATCTATCACCTGTCATCATAACTGGCTTCTAATTGTCATCCACACAACACCAGGACTTAAGACAAATGGAACTGATGCCATCTTGAGCTCTTCATTTATTTTGACCATAATTCATTCAGAGTGGAGGCATTGTTTTTAAGAAAAACATGTTGGCTGGGGGCAGTGACTCACACCTGTAATCCCAACACTTTGGGAGATCAAGGCGGGTGGATCACAAGGTCAAGAGATGGAGACCATCCTGGCCAACATGGTGAAACCGCATCTCTACTAAAAATACAAAAATTAGCGCGAATCTGTAGTCCCAGCTACTCGGAAAGCTGAGGCAGGAGAATTGCTTGAACCCAGGAGGCGAAGGTTTCAGTGAGCCGAGATAGAACTCCAGCCTGGCAACAGAGTGAGACTCCGTCTCAAAAAAGAAGAAAGAAAAACAAGTCATGTAGGTTGTCTAAAAGTAAAATGCATTTTAACCCAGTTGAGAGAATGCCTTTTAGTTTAATACATATTTAAACTAAATTCATCCTGTAGTGTTCCTGGAGAAGCTAGTGCCTGGTTGTAAGCTACTACTAGAAAGAATAAGACTCATCAATTAACTTCTACAGTGGAAACTACTTCTGGGACTGGAATATACAGAAGAATCAAAGGTTTTGATTGTGAGTTGCAATAAAGGGAAAGACCATGTTCATAGCAGTGCCAACATCTGAAGTGGAGCTTTACACATTTCATCACTGACAATGGAATTAGTTAACTGGAAGAGATTACCAAGAGAATAAAAGGAGACTAATTCAGTTGGAAAGAAAAAAAAAAAGCACATCATATATTGCCTAAAATAATGTTTGCATTCTGGCTCCCAGTCTTAAGTTCCAGCATACACTGTCTTGTATTATCTATTTTTGTGCTACAAAATATTTTTTGCTTTTTAACTGAAGTATTTTCAATGTAATTTAGATATAATTTTTCCATAGAGAAATGCACAAATCATAAATGTTTTACTAGCATAATCCACACTCTTATCAAAGTGTAGAACATTCCCATCTCTCCATAAATTTCCTTTATGTCATTTCACATTAATTATGCCTCCCACTATTGCTGAGGCAACCAAAGCTCTGATTGCCTATTCTAGTGCTTCATATAAATAAAAGCATACAAAAGATATTCTTATGTGACTGGTTTTATTTTCACTCAACATATGTTTAGAGGTTTCCTCATGTTGTTGCATGAGGATTTTCTGTTTGTTTGTTTGTTTGTGGGTTTTTAAATATACTGATTTGTATTCCATCATATAAATATATCACAATTTATGTATCCATTCTGTTGTCAAGGAACATATAGATGCTTCACAGTTATGAATAAAACCATTATGAACATTTGTGTTCAAGTCTGTTTGTGGATATATGTTTTTCTTTCTCTTGGGTAAATGCCCAGAAGTATGTATTAGTTTTCTAGGGTTGCTATAACAAATTACCACACACTTCATAGCTTAAAACAATGGAAATTTATTCTTTCTCAGTGGCCAGAAGTCTGAGATCACTTGTTGGCAGAGCAACTTTCCTTTGAAGTTTCTGGGGAAGAACCCTTCCTTGCCTTTTCACAGCTTCTGGGAGCTCCCATCAATCCTTGACATTTCTTGGATTGTGCTGTACCACTCCAATGCTGGCTTCCATCTTCAAGTGGCCTTCTTTTCGATGTCTTTATTTCCAAATCTTACCTTTCCTTTCTCTCATAAAGACACCAATCAATGAATTTAGAGCCAATTCTAAACCCAGAGTCCTTTCATTTAAAGATCTTTAACTAAAAACATCTGTAAATATTCTATTTTTAAATTAGGTAGCAGTCTGAGGTTCCAGATGAACATAAATTTGGGGGGAAACACTGCTGACTATAGTAAAATTGGTGCATATAGGTTACATGTCTGGTTTTTTTTTTTTTTCTGTTTCTTTGTTTTGTTTTGAGACAGAGTCTTACTCCATCCCCCAGGCTGAAGTGCAGTGGCACGATCTCGGCTCACTGTAACCTGCACCTCCTGAGTTCAAGCAATTCTTGTGCCTCAGCCTCCCAAGTAGCTGGAATTACAGGTGTGCCATCACGCCCAGCTAATTTTTGTATTTTTAGTAGAGACAGGGTTTTACCATGTTGGCCAGGCTGGTCTCGAACTCCAGACCTCAAGTGTTCTGCCTGCCTTGGCCTGGGCCTCCCAAAATGCTAGGATAACAGGTGTGAGCCACCACACCCAGCCTAAATAATTTTCTAATGTATTTGTAACGTATGATTTTATTCCCAAAAGCATACTTGACAGTCAAGTTATTCCACCTTTTGTATTTGATGTTGTCTTTAAGTTTTAAAATAATAACAGTGAATGGCAGTGGCATCTCATTGTAGTTTCAATTCCTGGTAGTTTGTGGTCTGTCTATTCATTTTCTTAGTAGTTTCTTGAGAAATGGAATTTTTAAATTTCAATGAAGTCTATACTTTTGTTTTCTTTTATAGTTTGTGTGTTCTGCGTTCTGCCTAAAATTGTTCATTCCAAGTGTATTAGTTATCTATTACTATGTGACTGCACCAAAGCTTATCATCTTTAAAAAGCCATATTTCTTATCCCACAGTTTACATTTATTAAAATGAATTTATTATAACTAACAGGAAGTATTTATTATACAAATTTTCTTAGGGTCAAAGACCCTTAACACAGCTCAATTCTTGTTGTTGCTGCTGTTGTTTAACAAGGCTGCTTTCCAGGAGTCTGATGGGGCTGCCATCATTTCAAGGGTCAGCTAAGGAAGGATTCACATCCAAGCTCAGTCATGTGGATATTAGCAGGACTCAGCTCCTCATGGTCTGGTGGACTGAGGGCCTCAGTCTGTGGCCTCTCTATGTAACACCTCAAAACATAGCTGCTTGTTTCAGCAGATGTCACAAGCAAGACAAGCGAAATAGAATGTTACACTCCTTTGTAATCTAATCTTGGACGTGGTAGTATTCTATTTATTCAAAGTCAGTCACTTGATTCAATCCACTCTCAAGAACAGGCAACCTAAGGTTATGAATACCAGAAGATGGGAATTATTGGGAGCCATTTTAGAAGATGGCTTTCACATAAAATTTTAAAAGATGATCTCCTATTTGTTTTTCTGCTACTTCCTATATAGTTTTATATTTTACATATAGGTCCATGATGTCATGAAGTATTGTTTGCATATTATGTGAGGTAGCTATCAAAATTTATTTTACCCATATGCATGTCCAGTTACTCTCATGCAATTTGTTAAAAATATTTTTCCCATTGAATTGTTTGGTAACTTAGTCAAAGCTCTTGGTCTACAAATATAAATTTAGATATATTTCTGGAATGTATTGCTTTCCAATATCAAGCTGCATTGATTAACGGAGTTTTACAGTAAGACACAAAAACAGTTTGTCTCCCAAGATAGTTCTTTTCCAAAATTGTCTTGGATAGCCTAAGTGATTTGAATTTCCATATATTTTTAAATTAAGTTATTAATGTCAACAAAAACATACACTGATATTTTTATTAAAATTGTCCTAAATCTATAGACAATTCCAAGAGAACTGCTGTATTTAAAATATTGAACCTTCCAGTAGTATACATAGTATATCTCTTCATTTATGTGGTCTTACTTGATTTCTGTCATCATTTTTTTTTTAATTTTTGTGTAATGCATTTTTAATTACATTTATTTCAATTTTTATGGTTTTTAATGCTATTGTAAATGGTATTTCTAACATTTTCCAATTGTTCATTGAGCTGCATCTCATTATATAATGTTTCAGTGGTTGTTCTAAGAGTGATGATATGCCTCTTTAAGTTATCCCAATATTTTATCCAAAATAATTCAATATATTTAGAGTTAATAATGAATTATTTTGGATAAAATTAAGAAGACTGTAAACAATATGCATCCGTGCCTAACCCCAATGCTTACAACTATCATCACATATATTAAATTTTAAAACTTCATAAAAACAAAAAAGTTATAGTTTGCTTTAAATAGTAAGGCATTTTTCTTCCATAAATTTATAGAAGAACTCTATGTATGTGTATATTTGTATGTGTTTATATTTATTTTCATATTTACTATTTCTACTGCTTTTCATTTCCTCCTGTACATCTGAGTTGCTATCTGTTAACATTTCCCTTCAGACATAAGGTTTTTCTTTAATTTACGGTAGGGAATATCTGCCGACAGCTGGTCATGTCAGTTTTGTTTATTTGAAAATACTTTATTTTACCTTGCTTTTTAAAGGATAGTTTTTATGTATGTAAATTTTTGACTCCTTATTTCATTGCTTTAAATGTGTTATTCCAATGTTCTCTGATCTTTATAATTATTAATATTGCCTATTAATCATAGTGTTGTTCCTTATAAGGAATATATATTTTTTCAGATTATTCCAGGTTTTCTCTTTATCTTCAGACTTCAGTGTTTTGGCTTTGACTTGATGCAAAGGTGTTTTCTTAGAGTTTATCCTATTTGATGTTTGTCGAGCTTCTTGAACTTGTATGTTAATGTTTTTCAAACACAACTGGAATATATTTATCTATTATTTCTACTAAGATTTTTCTTTAATATTTTCTCCACTTGACCCCACAATCCTATTACTGGGCATATGCCCAAAGGAATATAAATCTCTCTATTATAAAGACACACGCAAACATATGTTTAGTGCAGCACTATTCACAATAGCAAAGACATGAAATCTTTGGCCATCAATGATAGACTGGATAAAAGAAAATGTAGTACATATACACCATGGAATACTATGCAGCCATAATGAAAAATGAGATTATGTCCTTTCCAGGGATATAGATGGAGCTGGAGGCCATTATCCTTAGCAAACTAACACAGAAACAGAACACTAACTACCACACGTTCTCACTCCCAAGTGGGAGCTAAGCGATGAGAACATATGGATATATAGAGGAGAGCAACAGACACTGGGCCTTTCGGAGGCTGAAAGGTGAGTGTAGGGAGAGGATCAGGAAAAGTAACTTATGGGTACTAAGCTTCATACCTGAGTGATGAAATATTCTGTGCAACAAACCCTCATGACACAAGTTTCCCTGTGTAACAAACCTGCACTTGTACTCTTGAACTTAAATATTTTAAGTTTGAAAATATATATTTTTTCCCTATTATTCCAATAATGAAAATGTTACTAATTTTTACTCAAGTTCACAAGTCCTTTTCTTCTGATAGACACAATGTGTTCACAAACTCATTCAGTAAATAATTTTGGCCACATTTTAGCTGTAAAATTTTTATTAAGTTAGCTTTAATTCTTAGAATACTTATATGTTTACACACTGATACAAAACCATATTTTTCTTTACGTATTTTTAGTAATTTTTGTAGTTATTTGTTGCATCAATCTAATCTCTGATCTCAATCACACTCTTTTTTTTATTGACTGAATTCTTATTTTCATGGAAATGTGTCACACTCTCCAGAATCTTTTTGTGTCTAATACTTTGGGTTGAAAACTAAACTGGACATTATATAAAATAAATCATAGTGCGTCTGAATTCTTTTAGTTTCTTCTGAGGATTCTTGTTGCTTTTGTTTTAATAGAATTAATATCACAAAACTTAAACTGCAAATTTTGTCTCCGCCATTATTGCACTTGATGATGTCTCTGTTCTGTTCATGTAGCTTCCAACTGCTCCTTATTTTCCCCCAATCTCTAAGATCCTCACGTGGACCTGAATTATTTGACTATTGGCCAAAAGTTTGATTTTTAAAACACCTGTTCAGAGGTGCTCCCCTTCTCTGTGATTCCCATGCTTCTAGAGAAGCCAGGTTATCTCAAACTCTGTCCTCTGATATTATAAGCCCATAAGGCTTCAGCTTTCTGTCTTGACTATTAAGTTTTTTATATATATAATTAGCACTCAGCAACTTAATCATTATGTCCATTGTTATGGTTTTATTTGTGTTTCTCCTCCTTCAGCTCTGTTGGTCTACATGGACACATGGTTTCATATATTTTTACAACATTTAGAAATTTTAAGCTATTTTTAATGCTTCTTTTCCATTTTCTTCCATTTCCTTCTGGTACTCCAATTACACTTTTGTTACATTTCTCGATGTTGCCCCAGAGTTTGCTGAGGATCTGTTAATTTATTTCAGTCATTTTTCTCTTTGCATTTTATTTTGTTTGGTTTCAACTGAAATATCTTCAATTTTTTAATATAATATCCAAATTTTTTTAAGCTTACCTTGTGATTTTTTCATTTTACATATGTTTTTCCCCCTTGGTCTTTAAATTTTTTTGTTTTTACTTTTCATTGTATTTATGTTTCCTTTAAGTCCTTGCAGATATTTACATTCATAATGTGTGCTTTGAGACCTCATTTACTAATCTTATCATCTCTAATATTTCTTGCTTTGTTGCTACTGACTGATTTATGCTGGATTTTGTTGTTTTTCTTTAACCAATGTGGATTTTTTAAGAAAGTAGGCAATTTACTGGTTTTAAGTTTTGCTAGCATGTCTACATGTTTCACAGGGTCTTCTGTCTCCAAGTATCGTAGACAAGTAAAATAAACTTATATTTCTCTAAAATTGTTTTCGTCTTATATATCTGTGGTGTTTGATATAAAGCCAATATTTTCCCACCAAACAACTTTAATTCAGGGTAGTTTATTTCTACTCTAAAGTTTTGGGCTTTCTGGGTTCTTAAAGAATGCTCCAAGTACTCATAATGTTTCCTCCTTTTTGTGTAACCAGAACTTGGGTGCTTCCCAAATGTTTGTGAACTCCGGGAGTTGTTTGACTCATAAGTAGTTGTTCTATCACCAATGATTGTTCCTTGCCCAATCTCCTATATTCTAATCCTGCACATTTAGAGACTGATATTTAGCAATAGACTGAGGGAGACTCTATGCAAATTCTTGAGTACTCTTCACTTTGATAATTTGCCCTACATATGTCAGCCACTTTAGCTTCTCCAAATTCATTCCTGTGTGTTCATCTCAATAAGACTACTAAACTGTGCCTCTTTTATGCTACAGCTGGGGAAATGACTTTCGGTAGAAAACGGGAGCAATCATTTAACTCCCTTGAGTTTCCCTTTTTCTCAGAGATCAGAATTCTGTCCAATGTCTGAAGACATTTCATACATTTTGTCCAGTTCTCTATTTTTGCTTTAAGAGACTCAGTCCAGTACCAGTTACTCTATCTTGACTAAAGGTAGAGTCGTCAATGCATTTGTTTTGTTTTTTTCTTTTTTTTTAGACAGAGTTTTGCTCTTGTTGCTCAGGCTGGCTTGCAATGGTGTGACCTCAGCTCACTGAAACCTCCACATCCCGAGTTCAAGCGATTCTCCTGCCTCAGCCTCCCAAGTACTGGGATTACAGGCACCCGCCACCACGCCCAGCTAATTTTTTTGTATTTTTAGTACAGACAGGGTTTCACTATGTTGGCCAAGCTGGCCTCGAACTCGCGACCTCAGGTGATCCTCCTGCCTCCGCCTCCCAAAGTGCTGAGATTACAGGCATGAGCCACCGTGCCCGGCACATTTTTTTAAAAGGTTGTATATTTCTGATTACTGTAGAGTTTAAACAACTGTCACAGGGACCATATTCCTTTTACTATAGATATTCTGTAGAATTCAAGAGTTCTTAGCAAAACAGAAAATGATCAAAAACTAAGATCCTCTGCCTCTCACTTATACTTCAGGAAAACAGCTAGGTAAGCACAACTGGTGAGTTTTTTTAACGGTAGGCAGTCAGTTTACATCAATATTCAGAAATTAAGAAAAAAAGTCTATGTTCACAAATGTTTTTGTAGCCAAGTAGTCTGTTTATTTAACCAATGACTTTAGCTTTTCAGTTTATTGCTTATAAACTTATAAAAGATTAAAACGTTCAAGTAATTTTCTTTCAAATGCAATCACTAGAGGTGATATTTTAAGTGTCCATCAGATTGGATAGAGTGATAGGTAGTTAATTAAACAGGATGTTTTTATTGTCTCTTGGAGAAATGTAATTTATCCATGTTTTACTTTTATTTTAGGATCATTCAAAGTCACGCTTACTATTAGTAACAAATAAGACATTCTGTTAAAAACTTTATTTCACAGGATCTTACATCTTCAGATATTATAGGCAAGTAAAATAAACTTATCTTTCCCTAAAATTGTTTTTATCTTATATCTCCATGGTGTTTGATATTAAGCCAAGATTTTTCCCATCAAATAAGGGGAACTATCTTGCAAATGAAAGTGTTCTGTAATAACATACACTCGGATAGATGTCACTGAAAAAATATATATATTCTAACATTCTGAGAAAGGTTCAAGTTTAAGTTTTGACTTTGCACTTGAATTGTTGTATGATATCAGGTTAATTACTTAACCTTTAGAGGTTCACCATTTCCATTTTTGAAATAAACACCTCACAAGATGAATTGAAGATAAAGTAATATAATAAAGAAAACCATAAAGTGATATATAATAGGAGAAATCATCATCTGTCTTATTTTGAGTTTCCCAGAAGACTCTGAGATAACTATGTCCTCATGAGTGACTTTCCAGAACAATCTAGTAAGGTAATAGGAGATTAGGACAGAGCAGAAGAGGATGCAAAGCAATTGAGCGATTTCAAGGAAGAATGCTTGAGGGAAGTCCCTGGGGAAAGCTCTTTTGTAACTTATTATCGGAATTTGTATACTTGTGGCCAAGGAGCTAGGCATTGAAACTCCTACAACAGAGAGTCATTGGCTAAGAACAATCACAGGCAGATAAAGACTGTCCAATACTTTTGAGTATCTGCACCTTCCAAGCAAGTGCTGTGATAATGCAACAGTCATCCTCAAAGTTAGTCACAGGTGCTCACTGTTAGAAACGAATTACTCAAAAGACAGAGCAGGGCACACAGGACCTGCATAAAGGATCCAAGGAGAGCTTGGTAGAGTATTGACGGTATCTGTTATGCCACATTTTGTCCTTTGTCTTATTCAACATCGACTTCATTGTCTTTTTGATGTCATCATGTAGTCAAAATCTTTGTAGCATCTTTGGCTTTTAAATTCCATCTACATTTATTTTGTGTTTTGATAATACAGAATAAAGTTTTGAGTCTTATTTGTGGATATGTGGAATATGAGAATCAGAAAGCTAACTGCTTACATTAAATAAACAAAAGTTTGTGGAGATTCCAAACATTCAAGCATGTCTCTTAACAATCAGCCCATAGCATTCTCTCTTTTTCCTAATTCAGTCGTTTTTATCTATTTAGTTATTTTTATATCTCTTAAATAAGAATAAGATCTTCTCATTTGCTTCCAAACTAGACATCACAGCTCTTTCTTAAAACATTCTACTGTCCATAAGCATGGTATGTATGTGTGTGTGTGTTTATTTTTCAGTTCTCCAAGAGATTTTCCTAGACATATATAAAGAATATTATTTCCATATGTATGTGCATGTGCATTTATATATATACATGTATACATTGTATGTACTTATGTTTATATATGCACATGTATACATTGTATATACATATAAATATAATCTTAGTTCATCCAGGCTGATATAACAAAATGCTTTAGACTGGATAATTTATAAATTATAGAAGTTTATTTCTCACAGTTTTGGAGGCTGGGAAGTTCACTGTCAAATTGAGTAGATTAGCTGTCTGGTGAAGGCTCACACTATGCTTCATACATGATGCCTCTTACTGTGTTCTCACATGGCAGAATGGGCAAACAACTCTCTTGCACCTCTTTTTTAAGTTGACTAATCCCATTCATGAAGGCTGTGCCCTCATAACTTAGTCACCCTCCAATGGCCCCACTGCTTAATACTATCATGTTGGCAATAAAGACACCTGTAATCCCAGCTACTGAGGGGTCTGAGGTGGGAGGATTGCTTGAGCCCCAGAGTTCAAGGCTGCAGGGAGCTACACTGGCACCATGGCACTACAGCCTGGGTAAGAGAGTGAGATGGTGTCTCTAAAACATTAATTAATTGGATATTTCTAGAAATAGAATTAAGTAAAATTTCAGAGTTCTTGATTACATTTCATGGAACATATATTTGAGATATGATGATCTGATCACATTTGGATTAACTATTGTACCATATCCAAAATTAAATAACTACTTGGTTTGTATCTGATTATTTAATAAAGGTTACTGATAGTTTGTGAATTCTGTAAATCCCCTTTGGGAATGTCATATTTTCATTAATTTTTGCTTTTCATATCCAACCTTGAAAGCCTATAGAAAGAAAAATATATATGTTTTTCAATAATTCACTAAATCTCTAGTTTATCAAGAATTGTTGATATGATGTGTCACATTCTAAGAAAGGGATCCAGTCATATTTAATAAAGAGAAGGGTCACTGATTATTTAAATGTCATTTAAAAGAGGCTAGTCTTTCTTCCCTCATGTGTCCATCGAAATGTGTAAAATGCCACAAAGTCTCCATGAAAGTCCTATATTATTTTTCTTAAGCTGGCTGGTACGTATTCATGTACTGTCTTAGTCTATTCAGGCTGCTATAACAAAATACCATAAACTGGGTAACTTATAAACAATGGAAACTTATTGCCCACAGTTTTGAGGGCTGCAAAGTCCATGATCAAGTTTTCAGCAGATTCAGTGTCTGGTGAGGGTCCACTTTCTAGTGCCTTCTTGCCATGTCCTCACATGGTAGAACAATGAATACACTTTCACCGTCTATTATATGAGAAAATGAATCCCATTCCTGAAGGCTCTACTTTAGTGACCTAATCACCTCTCAAAGGTTGTACCTCCTGAAACCATCACCTTGAAGGGTAGAATTTTCAACATGTGAACTTTGAGGTCAACACAAGCATTCAGTTCATAACATGTACTTTTTGTCTTTGATAAATTTCCAGAAGTGCATGTTTGGGTTTTAACTTAAGAGAAGAGAGAATCCCTCGAGTCTGGTGCATTTCAAATTTTAGCATTTAAGTTAAAGTATCTGCCATTTCACAGATCATTGTAATCATTTTCATCGGCATTTTAGGTAGGAGCTTGACAAGTAATTAAAAGTACTCTGTATTTCATTTGCCATTATCTTTTATGTGTTTATCATTTGGGGAATCCTTTGAACAAACAGAGAATAAATAAAACTAGGATGCAACTATTTATTTGTCCTATAACCATAACATCATGCGTTACCACCACAGGAATACCCTAAATATTATTAGTGAAGTTAGAATGATTTGCTCAAAACCGAGCTAATTATATTCTGAATTTTTTGCCAGCCCATTTGAGGTTGCAAAACTTATCAAGATCAGGACATAATTGAATTACCCATAAAATACTCCA
Organism: Papio anubis; assembly: GCF_008728515.1. Lineage (NCBI taxonomy): Eukaryota > Metazoa > Chordata > Mammalia > Primates > Cercopithecidae > Papio > Papio anubis. Next base: position 87,662,105 of record NC_044988.1, on the reverse strand, counting down.
TTTGTTAATTCTGATATAGTTTCACTGTGTTTTTTAAACTGAAAGAGCAAATTATAATACATTTTAAAAATTAATAGCATTGACATCCAAATACTTAGTTTTCATCTTAGTTTCAACCATTCTCCAGTCATATAACTTTGGCCAATTTTCTTAATATCACTGGGCTGTAGGAAGTAGATAGATACAACTGCTAACAGGATTTTTGGGAGAGTGAAATGAAGTAACAAAGAAGTTTCTCTATAACTTACTGTGCATAGTAAGAATGGAATATAGTATTTGTATAGAACAAAGTACTTCCTTCTGGTCAATGGGTCTCATATTGGCAGTACTAGTATTAAAAATTGGAAACAATGTTATAATTTTCCTCTAGCATTCATTTATATAATATTGAGTCTAGCAATTCTAACACAAACTAGATTTTTTAAAAAAAAGAAGAAAAAATCTCCATTGCTTTTATTAGGAAATAATGAAAAAGTTCATGGTGCACGTGGGGTGTGTGTGTGTGTGTATGTGTATGTTTGAGAAAGAGAGAGAGAACAGTTGTCAATTAGGTCATTGAATTTCATATGATTTTATTTTTCATCCTAAGTCTGGCTGTTACTTCTACACTTCTGATAGAATAATAACTGAATTATCTCAAGAAATGTTATTATATTTTAAAAACAGATGGAAATTGAATTAAGTAGAATGCTCAAGAGACAATTTGTTCCAATAAGACTGAATGTCAAGGTTCACACACTGAAAGTTCAGGATAAGGTTTGTGCAAGCTTCTGGCCTTCTTAGAAACATGCATGCTCAAATCAGTTAAATATGTGTTTCATCAATCACTTAGTGGTCACTTAGTTTAAAGAAAAATAATAATCTAAAATCCCATGATTTTAAATTGCTGTAGCCTATTTATAGAAAACATAAAAGGGAGTTGCAACTTTATGTAAGTTAATGTGTCTTGTTGAACCAAATAATAATAGAAAGATTATTAAAGTAGAAAGCAAAAGAAATTTTAAAAGACCAAAATCTATTACTTACCAACTTTATGAACCTTAGATTTCTAGCACACAGTTTCCCCATCTGTAAGATAAAATAAGTGGCCTCAGTTGTACTTAAATTATTTTCTAAATTTAATTTTCTGCAAAGCAACAAATCTAGAGCTATTTACATCTAATTGAAGTTTATGTATGAGATTTTAAGATCAAAAAATACATACTCTGTTACTCTTCCTCATTGTGTGTCTTCAGCATTGTATCTCACAGGTGAAATCATCTTTTCATGTACTTTAATTTACATTAAATCAATGATTGCTATAAGAAATTAAAGCTGATTTTCAATCATTGTCATATTCAAAAGAGTACATCTTGAATCAATGAACATGGAAGAAGGGAGGACATTATATTTTGGTAGTATAAGGTTCCAACTGGGAAATATTCTGGCACATTTCAAAACTCATGTGGCTGCTTTAAGTCTTGATGGAGTAAGTGATACTAAGCTAGTCCTCTTGCCCAAAACAGCTACTAAGCTAAAGAAAATAAATGCAATGAGAGTTTTCATATGTTGCTTTATGTGATGAACAAGCTTATGATTTATGAGAAAAGGGTCCTGATCATAGTCCCAACTTTGGTATGGAGGAAATTTCTAGATTTTGGTACAGTAGGTAAAGCACAAGCAGATTGTTACAGACCTAATGAGGTGAGATGGAATGAACAGGGTGTAAGGCTGCTGAGGTAGATGGAATTTGTAGAAAGGGGTAGCACCGAAAAGGAAGCTGCATAGAGATGAAGTACCAGAATGTGTACTGGGGACCATAAATTCAAAACCATGAATGCAGAGGGTCAGACTCTACAAGACGTATCAGAAAACAAACACTGGGAAGCTGTGAGATGACCAGAGGTTCAGAGGTCACACAAGGTTAGAAAACAGGCATTCTGATCAACCAGAGTGGATGAATCTCATTGAATATTTTAGGTTTTTAATTAAGACACCAAAAGGGCCACAACTGAGGAAGAAGAATAATTTAATCCTGGAATAAGAAGGCTTCTAGACCCACCTAAAAAATGACTATAATCTATTTTCAGAGGATAAATCTTGGACATGAGAAAATTAATTGCCTGCCAGAAGAAAATTCTGCAGTCTCTAAAAGAAAACCACAAAATCCAGAATCTCAAAGACAATGGATTTTATGTTCTTCTTGTCAAAAAAAGAAAAGTAGACATGTGAAGAAGTAGAAAACAATGGCCAAATGAGGAAACACACACTCAGTAAGAACAAAACCGGAAATGTTAGAGATGTTGAAATTAGAGTCAAGAACTTTGACATAGCTATTATACAGTAAATATAGAGATGCTTAAGGATTTGAGGGAAAAATGTATTTAATGAGTGAAGAGATGAGGAATATTGCTGAAAAAATTAAAACTTTCAAAAAAACTAGGTGGGGATACTACAATGGAAAAATATAAGATCTAAAATGAAAGTGTAAAAGGATAGGTTTAATGGAATATTTCAGTTCAAAGAAGAAAAGGTCAATAAAACAGACTATATGTCAATCCAAACATAAGCTCAGAGAGAAAAAAAGTTTGAAAATAAGAAAATAAGACGTAAGAGACCAATATTTATATCTATATCACGAATATTATTATTTACTACTTTATCATTATTATGAGGTAGATATTTGTGTAGTGAATATCAAGCAGTTTTATACTTAAATCCTAGAAGGAGGATGTTTTCATGAAAGATTTGAAAAAGCAAAACATTAAATAGTGCACCTTTGATTAAAACATAATATCTAGAACAAAGAGGCATAATATACCGCAAGCAAAACACACACACATACACACACACACACTACAAAAGTATATAATAATCAATTTTCTAAACTAATAATAAAAAGAAAATCTTAAACTATCACAGAAAATAAGGGCATGTTATATAAAGAGGAAAATGTAAAAGTAACAACAGAAGTATAATTAGAAACAATGCAAGGGCATAGGTAATGAATCAATGTTTTTACAATGTTGAAGGGAAAAGAATACCTTTCTAAATATACCTCATAAATATTGCCTTTAAGGAGATTGCTCAAAATATCACTTTCCAAAACTAAAGGTTAAATGGAGATGTTTTCAGACAAACAAAAGCTGGGAGTTCTTTTTTTCCCCTCGACAGAACCGCAATATATAAAATAAAGTAAAAGAAAATTATTCTTGAGGTAAGCAACAAGGATGCAAGATGGGAAAATCTTTTAACATCGGAAGGGCATCAAAATAATATATATCTTGTTAGATATAAAATGATTTTCTTTTTTCTTGACATCTTTAAAAAGATAATTAGTTGCATAAAGCATAGACTAATAATAAGGTATTGTGGGATTTATCACAAGTTCATGTGTAAAGATAATAGCACAAAGGACACAAAGGGAAAAATGGAAGTATACTAATTTAAGATTCTAATATATTAATTGGTTTAATATTTTTTAAAGTAGATTGTGATCAAGTAAATACACACACACAATTATAAACCCTATAGCAACCAGTGAAAATAATTAAACAAAGAGTTTATGTCAAGTTACATAGTTATTTATTTATTTATATTAAATAAACAATAAAGTAAGCTAAAATTAAAGAAAACAATATAATAGAAGGCAAGGAAATGAAGGAAAGAAAGAACAAATAGAAAAATGAGAAAAATGGCAAGATGGTAAACTTAAACCCAATAATATCAATAATTACATTAAAAGTTAATGAATTAAAACAAATTAAAAGGCAGACAATATCAGACATGACAAATATTCAACTACATGCATTCTACAGAAGACACAAACTATAAATTCACAGGTAATTTAAAAATAAAATGATATAAAACATGTATCATGCAAACATTAACTGTTAAAAAGCTGGGATGGATATACTCATATCAGACAAAAGGGATTGCAGATCAAAGAATATTATCATAGATAAAGAAGGGTATCTTATAATCTTGTAAAGGCCAGTTTATAAAGATGATATAAGAATATCTCAAAGGATCTTCTATAAACCTCAAACAACAATGGATAAAACTAAAGGGAGAAATAAACAATTCTACAATTATAATCTCAGATTTTAAGACACTTTTAGTAATTGATTCAATAATAGGTTTAAAAATCATTAAAAACACAGGCCGGATACGGTGGCTCATGCCTGTAATTCTAGCACTTTGGGAGGCCAAGGCGGGCAGATCACAAGGTCAAGAGATAAGGACCATCCTGGCCAACATGATGAAACCCCGTGTCTACTAAAAATACAGAAATTAGCTGGGCGTGGTGGTGCACACCTGTAGTCCCAGCTACTCAGGAGGCTAAGGCAGGAGAATGGCTTGAACCCGGAAGGTGGAGTTTGCAGTGAGCCAAGATTTCACCACTGCACTCCAGCCTTGTGACAGAGTGAGACTCTGTCTCAAAAAATATATATATACACATATATATATAAAATAAAGAATATTTAAATAATACCAAGAAACATGTTTATCTGCTTAATAATGAATGCTGCCTAATGATTACAGAATGCACATTTTAAAAATTTATTATTTATTTCAATAGGTTTTTAAATTTATTATTTATTTCAATAGACTTTTAGGGAGCAGGTGGTGTTCGGTTACATGAATAAGTTCTTTAGTGGTGATTTCTAAGATTTTTGTGCACCCGTCACCCAAGCAGTGTACACTGTACCCAATGTGCAGTCTTTTATCCCTCGTCTCCCTCTCACCCTTTCCCCCGAGTCCTCAGAGTCCACAATATCATTCTTATACCTTTGTGTCCTCATAGCTTAGCTCTCCCTTAAAAGTGAAGACATATAAATGTTTGGTTTTCCATTCTTGAGTTACTTAAGTTAAAATAATGGTCTACAATTTCATCCAGGTCGCTGTGAAGGTCATTATTTTGTTTCTTTTTATGGCTGAGTAGTTTTCCATGGTATATGTGTGTGTGTATATATATACACACATATATACACATATACACATATGTACACATATACACATATATACATATATGTACACATATATACATACATACATATATGTACACATATATACATATATGTACACATATATACATATATATCACAATTTCTTTATTCAATTGTTGATTGATGGGCATTTGGGCTGGTTTCATATTTTTGCAATTGCAAATTGTGCTGCTATAAGCATGCATGTGCAAGTATCATTTTCGTATAATGACTTATTTTCCTCTGGGTAGATACCCTGTAGTGGAATTGCTGGATTGTGTTCTATTTTAGTTCTTAAGGAATCGCCACACTGTTTTCCATAGTACTAACTTACATTCTCATTAGCAGTGTAAAAGTGTTCTCTTTTCACCGCATCCACACTGACATGTTTTATTATTATTATTATTATTATTTTGATTATGGCCATTCTTGTAAAAGTAACGTGGCATCGCACTGTGCTTTTCATTTGCATTTCTCTGATCATTAGTGATATTGAGCATTTGTTCCTATGTTCGTTGGTCATTTCTTTATCTGTTCTTGAGAATTGTCTATTCATGTCCTTAGCCTACTTTTTTATGGGATGTTTTTTTTTTCTTGTTGATTTGTTTGTCTTCTTTGTAGATTCTGAACATTAGTCCTTTGTCAGCTGTATAGGTTGCGAAGATTTTCTTCCACTCTGTGGATTGTGTGTTAACTCTGCTGATTATTTCTTTTGCTGTACAGAAACTTTTTTGTGTAATTAAGTCCCATATATTCACCACTTTTATTCAACATAGCACTGTAAGTCCTAGCCAGAGCAACTAGACAAGAGAAAGAAATAAAGAGCATCCAAATCACTAGGGAAGAAGTCAAATTTTCGCTGTTTGCTGGTGATATGATTGTATACCTAGAAAACCCTAAAGACCCACCTAAAAAGCTCCTAAAACTGGTAAATGAATTCAGCAAACTTTCAGGATACAAAGTTAATGTACATAAATCACTATACACCAACAGTGACCAAGCTGAGAATCAAATCCATAATTCCACCCCTTTTACAGTAGCTACCAAAAAAATACTTGGAAATATATCTAACCAAGGAGGTGAAAGACAAGGGAAGTTGCAAAACACTCCTAAAAGAAATCGTAGACAATACAAACAAATGGAAACATATCCTATACTCATGGATGGGTAGAATCAGTGTTGTGAAAATGACTATACTGCCAAAAGCAATCTACTAATTCAACGCAATTCCCATCAAATACCACCAGCATTCTCCACAGAACTAGAAAAAACAATCCTAAAATTCTTGTGAAACCAAAAAAACAGACCGCATAGCCAAAGAAAGACTAAGCAAAAAAGAACAAATCTGGAGACATCATATTACCCAAATTCAAACTATCCTAAAAGGTTATCATCACCAAAACAGTGTGGTACTGATATAAAAATAGGAATATAGATCAATGGAACAGAATAGAGAACCCAGAAACAAAGCCAAATACATACAGCCAACTGGTCTTTGACAAAGCAAACAAAAACATAAAGCGGGGAAAGGACACCCTATTCAACGAATAGTGCTGGGATAATCAGCAAGCCTCATATAGAAGAAGGAAACTGGATCTTCATCTCTCACCTTATTCCGAAATCAACTCAAGATGAATGAAAGACTTAAATCCAAGACCTGAAGCCATAAAATTTCTAGAAGACAACACTGGAAAAACTCTTTAAGATATTGGCTTAGGCAAAGACTTCATGACCAAGGACCCAAAAGCAAATGCCACAAAAACAAAGTTAAACAGATAAGGCTTAATTAAACATTTACTTCTTTATATCCATGTGCAACACTTAAGTAAAGAAACCATTTGCTGACTCATTAAACATTTCAATATATTTTAAATGGCTGAAATTATTCAAAGGATGCTCTGTGATAACAATGGAGTTAATTAGAAATCAATAACAAAAATATACCTAGAGAATCCTACGGAGATGGATGGCAATCAAACACACAGTTATAGATAACCCTTGGTCAAAAAAAAAAAGCACAGGGTAATTTGAAAAATATTTTAAACTGAATGGAAATAAAAAGACAACATACAAAATTTTTGAGATGCAGATAGTGCAGAGCTTAGAATAAAAGTTGTAGCTTTAAATTCCAGTAATAGAAAAGAAGAAATATTTCAAATTATCTAAGCATCCAATATAAGAAACTAGAGGAAAAAAAACAGCAGATTTATACAAAAATAAATAGAAGACAAGAAATTAAAAGAAATAAAAGTGGATATTAATTAAGCACAGAAATATAAAAAAAGAAAAAAATTAATAAAATGTAAACTGCTTTTTGAATAGTTCAGTAAAACAAGAAAAAAAGGCTAATTACATTGATCAAGAACAAAAAAGAAAACATACACATTTTCAAATATTCAACAGAAATGAGAATAGTTCCCACACGTTTTAAAAGTAAAATAAGGAAATACTATGAATAACATTATTCCAAAAAATTTGACAACTTACATGAAATGGACACACTACTTAGGGGAGATACCCTAAGTTAGGGTATCTAAGTTACAAAAGTTGACATAACAAAAAATTATGAAAATTTTAACTTTATAATTTAAGATTACATTAGAAAGTTACATGACCTCATGACTGCGAATAAATTGTCTCAAACATTTAAGGAAGAAATATTATTCTTTTTTTTTTTTTTTTTTTTTTTTTGAGACGGAGTCTTGCTCGGTAGCCCGGGCTGGAGTGCAGTGGCCGGATCTCAGCTCACTGCAAGCTCCGCCTCCCCGGTTCACGCCATTCTCCTGCCTCAGCCTCCCAAGTAGCTGGGACTACAGGCGCCCGCCACCTCGCCCGGCTAGTTTTTTGTATTTTTTAGTAGAGACGGGGTTTCACCGTGTTAGCCAGGATGGTCTCGATCTCCTGACCTCGTGATCCGCCCGTCTCGGCCTCCCAAAGTGCTGGGATTACAGGCTTGAGCCACCGCGCCCGGCCAGAAATATTATTCTTACACATATTCTTTGAGCAAATGGCAGAAGAAATTACCTTTTTCATCTCCCATATGAGTCCAGCATGATGATACCAAAAGCACACGGGACATTCTAAAAAAAAAAACGGAATTATAAGTCAGTGTCACCCAAAACAAAGATGCAAAAATACTCAACAAAATATTAGCAAACCAAACTTAGCAATATATAAAAGCAATGTTACAGCATGGCAAAATATGGTTTACCTAGAAATCCAAGGTTTGGATTAACATTTGGAAATTGATTACTATAATTTACCATATTAATAGAACACAGAAAATCACATAATTTTCCTGAAAGATGCCGAAGATGGTTTGATAAAAATCGATGTTCATTCGGGAGGAAAAACCCTAAGCAAGTTAAACATAGACAAAAAGTATTTTAAATTAATAAAGAATATTTACAAAAATCCTGAAACTAAAAAAAAAAAGTGAGAAAAAATTAAATACTTTTTCCCTAAAACTAGAATAATGCAAACTTTTCCATTATTATTTCTTCAATTCAATTTTGTACTAGAGCTCCTAGCCTGGGAAAAAGGTAAGAAAAATAAATAATTATATTGCGACTTGTCTTTTGATTTAAGATAATGTAACAAGTACTGGATTCACCCTCCTGACTAAAAGAACAAAAACAAACAAATGAACCGAAAATACTAGAAACAGTGTTTTCTTTTTAGTCATAATGCAACAAAAGAGAGTAATTGCCAAGATATGGACAATAAATGAGATAAGCCCTAGAGTTGAACCAATTTACTGGCTTGGGAATTTCCAGGACATGACACAAAAAGATGGAAAACAGTTGGAGCCTAGAGTACTCAGAACTGAGAAGAGCTGGAAGAGTTCAAGTAGAACAGAACACTTAGCCCATTAGCACAGAGAAGATGACTGTATTGAAATGGAGTTCTGAAAATTTGCAGAGTCGCCCTGGAGTATTTAGAAGAGTGCTATCAGAGTCCTTACTTAAGGAAACTACCTGCAGCCACAGAACCAGGCATAACACCTGTTCCCAGCCAGCCAGATTGGAAAACCTGAAGATCACAGAACTTTAGGTGAATAATTTGAAAAGACACATCAAAGAAGAGATATAGATAGGAAGTAAGCACAAGAAAAAAATCTTGATGTCATAAGTTGTTAAGAAATTACAAATTAAAATCATAATGTGATAGCACTACACCTTACAGACTGGCCATACCAGTGGTAGTAAAAATGTGAAATTCTTGTATACTGCTGGACATCATATAAAATGGTGCAACTGCCTTAGAAAATGGTTTGGCAGTTTCTTTAAAAATGTTAAACATACACCAACCATGTGATCCAAGTGTTTTACTCCTAATTGTTTACTCAAAAGAACACAAAGCATTTGTCCATCAAAGACTTGAATACACATGTCTACAACGGCTTGATTTGTAACAGGCAACCTGAATGTTCATCAAAAGGTGAATGGATAAACAAGATGTGATTTATTTATACAATGGGATACAATCCAACAATAAATGAGTAAAACACTCATCAAAAATACACTATCGATACACCAACAACGTAAGTGAATCTCAAGGTTACACTGAGTAAAATAAATCAGACAAAAATATTTACTACTTAATTCAATTTTTGTGAATTTTAATAAAATGCAAATTAATCCATAGTGATAGCATGCAGATCATTAGTTTTCTGTGGACAGGTAGGTAGGCCTCCAGAGGGGCAGAAGAAAGAGAATACAATAAAGTATGAGGAGATGTTGGGGGACAATGAGCATTTCACTATTTTGGCTGTGCTGATGTTTCATGGGTATAAACACACATAAAAACAAGGTAAAATAAAAGAGAAAATCTTTGTAATTTCGATATAGGCAAATATTTCTTAGAACACATAGTAATGTAGTAAAGAGCTAATAGTAAATAGTAATAATATGAAATTGGACTTCACCTAAAATACTGTTGTTTTTTTTTTAGATTAAGAGTATTTTTTAAAAGTAAATTTAAAAAAAGTTTAATAGTAAATTTTTCTAAATTTTTTTTAAAACCTAGATACTTGGGGAAATATTGTAATTATATATACTTGACAATGGAATTTTATGGAGAAGATAATAGAAACATTTTTACAACTCAGTAATAAGAATAAACAACCTTACATATGTGGGAAAATTATATAGTCATAAACTTTACAAAAGAAAATAATATAATGACTGATAAGCAGATGAAAAATTTTTTGTCATTCATTATTTGGGAAATTAATTTTAAAATTACAGGAAAGTACCATCACATCCCTAGAATAACTGAAGTTTAAAAGTCTGTCAATATCAAGTGTTGATTATAATGTGCAACATTTAGACAAGTTATATAAAGTTAATATATTAAAAATGATACCATGGATAACATTTCACTAATTTCTCATATTTATCATATGACTCAACTATTGCAGACCTAGGTATTTACCCACAACAAATATAAACATATGTCCCCACACAAAAATTGCAAAATATTTATAGCCACTTTATTCAAAATAGCCACAAAGTGGAAATAACGCAGTGTCTATCACTCATGAATGTATAATCAAATTATAGTATATTCATGCAATGATATACAACTAACCTATAAAACAAATTACCCAAACTTACAACAACATGAATTTGTCTTCCAAATAGGCCAGGCATAAAAGTGTACATTTTCTATTATTCCATTTTTATAGAGCTATGAAAATGTCAAAATTAATTTTGATAGAAATAATAGCACGGTCTACCTGGGGTTAATCATAGGACAGGTTGACTGAAAAAAGAATGAAGGAATATTTTGGCTATAATTAAAAAGCATTTTATTGACTTGGCAGGGTGGTCTTACAGGGTAAACTTTTATCAGACTCTTCAAAATGTACATTTAAAATAGACAGTTTCATCACATGTAAATTTTATCTTTATAGCTCTACGAAGTTGATGTAAAATCACATATATAGATAGATGTGCATGTGCGTATATCTATATTTATATATAGATATAGATATATATAGAGAGAGACACAGAGAGAGAGAGAGAGAGAAAATTCGGGTATTAATGCCAAGTGACATGAAAAGGTATCTCACTCTGATGTCTTGCAATTTTGAAAAGCTTACGTATATATGAAACTTTCTATGTATGACTTTGTAAATGTTTATAGGGGTTTGTTACCACCCACGGAACCCCAACTTCTTACCACCACTGCTACATTTAATCCTTCCCAGCAGAGTCAAATAGCAGAGATATGGAGAGCAATACAACAAACTATATAACACACTGTGTAATTGAAATGGACCATAATCACTAATATTAAAGATAGTGAATCATTCTAATAGAGCTGTGTTCAGCAAACAATGAAAAATTATGTGCCAGAAAAGCCAATGCTGGTTTTAAAATGAACAGAAGTGAAGCGAAATGGAACGTCACTTGTTATTCATGAAGGTCAATTTAACGTGATTATTTTTTCCCAGCATCACAGCTTTGTGATTACTATTATATACCTGAGTGCTATTTTACAACCTAATAGGAGTATAAAATAACCAGCTGGTGATGATCTTCTTCAGATCTGAGCCTAAATGTTCCCCAACCAGCACCAAGTGAAACATGTTACTGGTTGCAATGCAGACAAGTTCCAATATGTCAAGAAAAAGGGAGCATGAGGTATTCAACAATTAGATTTTATTTTAACAATTTCAAAGGATAAAAACAGATAAGCACAGGTTACTCTTAGGTGAAATATTATACTTAAAAACCAACAATCAGTCGCTTAACATTAAATTCTCATATAATATTTGCCTTTGATACAAATCTACTTTGTAGTCTCAGAGTATCCTAAAATTAGAGCCTTATTTGGCATACGACGAATGCTGACATTGCAACTTGCTGATTATTTCCAAAATGCCGTAGGATTTCACGTAGAGAAATCTATATAAAAGTTAATTAAAATATGTCTAAGCAATTTTATTGCCAACACTAAGGAAACTCGTGTTTGAATGGCAAACATCTTGGTAAATAAAAATTTCTCTTAAATTTGGCTTTATTGGGGTCTCAGTAGATTCTATCAACAATTTTACTAGTTTTCCTATAAAATTTATCCTATTTTGTGCTTATCTCATTTTTAATTTTTACTAAAATCCCAAAGAGACAAATTAGTAAGGTGGCAGAGCCTGGCTGAGTGCCTTCATTAGCTCAGTGCTAATAACTTCTTTCAGCACCACGGATAGCGCCTGACATCACAACTCAAGCTTATCCAAAAGCTAATTATTTTCCCTGTTATAAAACAAAGGTTCTATATCAAAGGTCCATAATGCGACACAGTATACCCTCTACACGCACTGATTTGCAAAATAAATCAACTGTGTCAGGGAGGAATTTAAGCAGAAATTACAACAAATTGCAATTATCCTTGCAATGGTGCACTATTTAAATGCATTGTCAGTTGTTCATGGCAAGATGGCATCCGTGCCATTCTGAGGGTTGAGGGAAAAAGCTGAATTCTCATCTGTCACAGTAATAAAAATGTATTCCATTCTGTTGCTACAAGTTATAGATTGCATTACAGCTTATCTCATAAATATTTAAATGATATCATTGAGAAACAAAGACCTGAGGACCTCTGATAGATTATATTTTAAAATACTTTCATTATACACAGATGCACAAGCACACATGCATATATTACATACATTCATATTGGTTTTATGAAGTTATGCCTTTGTATATTTTTCCTTTGATTATATATGCCTTCTTAAATAACACATACATGTATACTTCAGCTCACTTACAAAATATGAGCAGTTCATTCCCAGAGGCCACAGAGTCTATCTTTCAGATTACACAACATCCTCAGAGATTCAGGAGAGAGTTAAAAAATAGACCAAAGTTTACTGAACTGAAAATTACACTCAGATGCTAACTAGAACACAGAATTTCCCAATGGGCCCATGTCTACAATGTTTCCAAAGGAAAGTAGACTTGAGGAAAAAAAGAATATTTCCACTTCTTCCTTTCTCAATGAAGAAACTGCTAATTTGGAGCAATGGTTTTGTACTTTAGTTTCTTTGGGGTAAGCTCTTTAGAAGTCTCTACAACTACAACTCATAGTGAAAGGATGGGGGAAGAAAAACAAGGTGCCTATAAGGTCCCTCAAATAAACATGCAACCTAGGAAATTATGAGTCTATATACATAAGTAAAAAATTCTCCATACCTGACTAAATGTGTTTCAGTTATTTAAAATATTTGATTTCTCTTTCTTCTGTTTTAGCTTTATCACAAAATACATGTGCATATCCTCCTCTTGCACCATCTCACACACACCTATCATTTTTACTCCAAGATTTAAACAGAAAACAAATAAAGTCAGTAAACTCTCATCTGTAATTTTGTTACTTCCTCTTTGAACTTAGCCCATGGAACTTCTTCCATATAAATATCAGCTGTTTGTTTTACTTACCACACACTGTCTCCCTTTCATTTCCCTTGGTTTGTTTCCTAGGTTTTTATCTCCAAATCTTTTGCTATGTTCCAAGCAGAAGTCTGACCCTTGAGTTTATTTACTATTCCAGTCTCATACACTTTATTGAGTTATTTTCTTTGCAGCAATCAGTCTTTAAATACAATCCAGTAAAGATACAGCAATGATTTTTGACAACCTGACCTTTCTCGGCTTTCTTACACTTGTTTAATTAGGTAATACAGGCAGCTGTGACTTGATCTTTACAGTTTTCCTCTGGAAAAAATAGAGGTATGTTGTTTAAGGAAGGTCAGATTTGGCAGGTTTTCTAGTTACTTCAGGAACTGACAATGGAGACTCGGAAGCCTGAGGGGTTTAGAAATTCTATGCTAGTTTTCTTAAATATAATTTTTAAAATATGATTTGGAAAGACCACTTGATTCCATGAGCAAGTTATGAGATGAAGAGTTTTTCACTTCTGGGTTGACAGGCTGAAATGATTGCAAGTCATCACTCTGGAAGTGATAATATTGGGTTCATATTCAATGAAGTTGCAAGCCAAAGCTCAGGTTCTAATTGAAGGAATAAAAAATCCTCATTAAGTAGCTCAAAAACAAAGAAATTTTGCTAATTCCAGGTGAAAATGTAGCAGACAAGTCCAAAGTTGCTAGATATAGAGTGTCAATTTACCAAAATTAGTAAAGGGAGGCAATTCAAGGGTACCCTATCAATGATATGTCCTAGAAAACACCACAGTGAAACATTGAAGTGCTAGTGGATGTACAACTGAATCTGCAATAAAGAAATTGAGTTCAATTTCCAAAACTGTCACTCACTGTGATGTGATCAAAATCATTTCACCATTCTTGATTTTAATTATTCATTTCTACAATTAAATAGGCATGGGCATAGTGGATTATCACACTTTAATATTTTGTGATATTCAATCCTCTTATCAGGGATGTGGGATACTTATTGCTATCTTCTTTATCTCAGTAAATATCAGTCATTTGTCCAAGGTAGCATAACTAGAAAAGACAAAACTGTGATTTAGAGGTCTTTTAATAAAAAAAAGTCATGTTTCTCTTTTGTTGTTGGATACTGATTCTGTTTAATGAGAAATGTTGCTTGTGGATGCTTTATGTTGCCTAGCAACCTTTAAAAATATACATTTATTTAATTATATCACCCATGCAAAGCAATGCCATTATCTTTAAATTAGACCCACAGTAATGCCTGACTCCACCCAACCCTGCCAAGGTTGTGTTGTGACCCATCTCTCTCTATATATATGCCTATTGTCTTTCTTTTTTGGTTAAGGAATATTTTGAAACCATTTTTAAAGTTCCACTCTACTTCATGTTTTAGAAAGACATGTTTGCTCAAAGTAGAATAATTCTATATCATGCCTCAAAAAATGTTGATGATCCGGGAAAATTAATCCAATTTGATTTAATTCAATGCAGTAAGTATTTTTAATACATGTTTATCTTGTAATCAATCCAATGATAGAGTTATAAGTGATACAAAAAGTGACAGCTTCTGCTTTCCAGGAATGTAGTATTTTATTGTAATAATACAATACTGACATATGCCACATCTCAATAAAACTGTAGGATAGTTCCTGATTATATTCCAAGAGGAGTAATCCTGTGATGCAATTCCAAGAAGAAAGAATGCAACAGCAGATGAATTGTTCATGGGATAGTAAATGAAAAAGCAGAAGTGCATTATGTGATCTGAATGATGAATGTCATGCGGCTACATAGATGGGTGAGAGAAAGTCATTTCTGTCTGTATTAAACACCTTGAAGGAGGACTTTACATAGAGCTCACATAGCACAGCAGGAAAACACCCTTCCCTGGAAAGGAAGGTATATTTGAAAAGGTAGGGGGAAGAGAAGATTCAGTGAGTTTTGTAAGCATTCACAACAGCTTTATCAAAAATTGGTTAAGGCTGGGCACAGTGGCTCACATCTGCAATCCCAGCAGTTTGGGAGGCTGTGGCAGGAGGATCACTTGAGCCCAGGAGTTTGAAACCAGCCTGGGCGACATAGTGACACACTATCTCTACAAAAAATAAAAAAAAAAATATACAGGAGTGGTGGCACATACCTGTAGTACCAGCTACTCAGGAGATGGAGGCTGGAGGATTACTTGAGCCCAGGAGGTTGAGACTGCAGTGAGCTATGATCGCACGACTGCACTCCAGTCTAGGTGACAGTATGTTTTATTTCATCTTATTTTATTTTTCTTACAATTACAAGAAAATGAAAACAACTCACCCATCCTTCAGTAATAATCTGCTTAAATACACCATGACCTTTCTCTAATGGAATACTATAAAAATGTACACAAAGAATAAATAAAACCTTTTCATAGAAACTACAGAATATCTCCAACATATACTGTTAAGTAAGTGAGTAGAAGGGAGGTGCTGATCAAGTGAGCTACCTTCTGTATGTTTAAGAGGGAAACACATATATGTGTGCACATGTACACAGGCACTGGTATGCATACACACACAGGGAGAGAAATAACAAAGGATAAAGCAAATTTAATAAAGATGTTTAAGCATAGGATCAGGGAGGAAACAAGGTGGAGGAACGGACAAGGAATGAAATGCTTTCTAAATAATAAAATACTTTTCTTAATTTAGAATCATGTAAATATTTTATGAATTCTCCTTTTCCTCAAAGACCTTAAGACAGAAAAGGATACAATAAACCAAGGGGAAAGGCAACCTATAGAATGAGAAAGAATATTTGTAAACCATGTATCTGATAAGAGATTAATATCCAAAGTGAATAACAATATATATAAGTCAACAGCAAAATAAATAAATAAATAATTGGCTTGAAAATGAGCAAAGGACCTCAATGAACATTTCTAAGAAGAAGAATACATAGACATAGTTTAGAGATACATGAAAAGATGCTCAACCTCACTAATAATCAGAGGAATACAGATCAAAACCACTTTGAAATACCACGTCTTACCTGTTACAATAGCTATTATTAAAAAGATAAGATAACAATTGTTGGAAAGGGTCTAGAGAAAAAGAAACCCTTGTACACTATTGGTAGGAAGAAAAATTGGTACAGCCATTATGGAAACAGTATGGGGGTTTCTAAAAATATTAAAAATAGAACTGCTATATGATCTAGCAATCACACTACTGAGTATATATCCAAAGGAATTGAAATCAGTATGTCAAAGACATATCTGCACTCCCATGTTTATTGCAGTATTATTCACTATAGTCAAGATATGGAATCAACCTATTGGTCCCCCAAAAGATGAAAATTAAAGACAATTTGAAACACTATTTGAAAATATAACTATAAATTGAAGATATATATAATTTGAAAATATATATACTTAAATATATATAAAATTTAAAATATATGTACAATGTATATATACATACAATTTTAAATTGTATATATTGTATAGTTTTGTGTGTGTGTGTGTGTATATATATATAATTCAACCTTAACAAAAGAAGGAAATCCTACTGTTCATGAGAACATAAATGAACCTGAAAAACATTATGCTAAGTAAAATAAGCCAGATAACATGGAGAACGACAAATATACTGCAGGGTCTCACTCATAAGTGGAATATAAAATAATCAAATTCACAGAAGCACATTCTGGAATGGTGGTTGCCAGGGGTAGGGATGGGGGGAAATAAGATGCTAGTTTAAAGGTTAGGTAAGATGAGTGAGTTCTGGATCTACTGCTCAGCATGATGACTACAGTAAATTATATTCTACTGTATACTCGAAATTTGCTAAAGTATACATATTAATTGTTGACACTCAAAAAAATGGTTACTATGTGAGGTGATTAAATATTAATTAGCTTTGTTGCAGTGATCATTTTACAATGTATGAATATATCAAAACACCCGCTTGTACATGTTAAAAATATAAAATTCATATTTGTCAAATACGCATCAAAAGAGAATGGAAAACTGAAGAAATTTAATTTAAAAAGGAAATGAATAAAAACATTTTTAAAAAATGAATCAGATTGCTTATCAAATTGGTGGCATTGCAAGAGTAGCACCGAATTTTGATGTATTTTATCTCTGATGATATATGTAACTAATGACAATAAAAATTAATCTTTAAATTACATTTGGTAGTCTTATTAGCAGTAATATTGATGATGCTTTCTTGAGGTGATTATATATCTATTATATATAGTATGTGTATGTATACATATATACACATACACAAATGCACATGCATATGCATATACATCTATATGCATGCATATGCAAATAATTAATATTATATTTTTAATATTAGAAATCAGAAAAGCCAACATAATAGATACATGGCAGGAGTTTAAAATCAAACAATCATGTTAAAATGCTCAATTCTTAATTTTAATTGGAAATATATACATTCATCATACTTTTTCTTAAAAAATTTCTAGGTCTATCTACTTAAAACCCTAGGAAAAATGGCAACAGAATAGAAAGAGGATCAACATAAGAAGAGAAAATAGACAGAGGAAGAAGTAAGGCAAATTTGAAAGGTGAAATATTAACCAAGGGAAATAACAAGTCAATGTTATTTTAAAAATAGAAATCTTTATCATAGAGTAAAAGAAATTTAAAAGACATAACAAATGGAATATGTAGAACTTGCTTGTATTCTGAATCAAGCATACCAACAATAAAAAATATTTGAGTTTTGTTGGCTATTAGATAATAACTGATGATATTAAGAAAATACTCTTGTTACTCTTAGTCCTTGTTATAATAGATAAACACAGCAAAGAATTTATAAGAGAGATTACTTGTTTACCATGATTGGTTTAAAATGCTTTAGAAAAAAGTTGAGAATTCAGATGACACAAGATTAGCAAAATATTTATAATTATTGAAGGTGAATTATGAGTGCCTTAAGTTTCATTATACTACTTATACTACTGTCTCTATTTTGTGTATATTTGAAAATTTCCACAATGAAAATAGAAAAAAGAAAAAAAGGTAGTTAACTCCTGCCCTCAGTAGGGTCAATTTCAGATGACATGGGGAACATTTTATGAAGAGTGGCAGTGTCCTTCAAAATATTTACTCAGGCCTTTAATGTCATCATCATGTATCAGATAACTCAATAAACTAATTTATTGTAAATTAAGTTATTAAAGCAGTTAGTAATTCATTTGACAAATTTAAGGGTCTTCTGTGTAAGGTATTAATGATATATTGCTGAACAGCACACTTTATTTGTGCTCATGGAACTTGTATCTGATGGGAGAGAAAAAGACAGTAGAAATGAGCAAACAAATAAAATGACTCTGAATTTTGATAATTACTGTGAATTAAAATAAGCAAGGAGTTGAAATAAACAGTATTGGAAAAGGAGAGTGGGATTTTAGGATTGTGAAGGAAGAGCCTCCATATTGAGTGAGATTGAAGTTCTGAATTAAGGATATCAAGGAAATGTGAAAAAGAAAAAAAAGCTTTCTAAGCAAAGGGTTAACAGATACTGTGGTAGGCAGAAATCTGCTATAGTCTCTCAGAGTCTCTGATACACATACACCTTCTCCTAGTTATTCAATCAAATACTAGTATAGGTACCATAGTGATGGGATTTTGCGGTGTAATTAAGGTACTAAATCAGTTGATCTTAAAACAGTGAGGCTATCTAGATAGACCTGACATGGCTGGTGGCAGAAGAAGTCAGTGATTCTGAGGCATAACAATAATTTAATGCACTATTGCAAGCTTAAAGATGGAGGTGGCCATGTGGCAAAACATGCAGGTGGCATCTGAAAGTTGAGAGCACACTTGGTTGACGTCCAAGTACACTGGGACCTCAGTTCTACAAATACAAGGAACTGAACTCTGTGAACAACCAGAATGAGATTGGAAGAGAGTCTTTCTACGTGTGTGTGTGTGTGTGTTTCTACAGAGATGTTACAGAATAAAACTTAGTTTGGAGAAACCTTGATGTTAGCCTTGTGATACCCTAGGCAGAGAACTTAGCTACAATGTTTCAGATCATGGCACATTGTATCTGATTTAAGTGAACATTCAGTGGAAAATGGAATGTTCTCACCTTTAGAAAAGCCGGCTCACAAGGATGTGAACAGCACATTTGTAAAAGGAGATGTTTGACTCAGGAGAATATTTTAGGTTCCATTTCAGTGATCAAAATAATCTTAGGCTCATAAGTCAAGGAAAAGGGAGTTTGAATGCAACAGTTAATCTGCATGTAGATTTAATATTGTCTAGGTACTGGTTGGATGTTGGGGCAGGGATGCATAAAAATCAAGAGTGAAGGGTGTGGCATCTGTAATGTCATTGATCAGAAAGTTGATGATGTAGAAAATGACAAATTAGAAGTGAGAGAGAACAAAAATTCCAGTCACATGCAAATTTAAATTAAAGTGTATAGCTGATAGTGGGTAAAAATGCTCCACAGAAACTCAAGAGAACTTCTGGACTGAAGAAAGATAGATGGTAGTTATTTAAATAAAGCTAATAACCATGTAAAGGAATGGATTCACAAAGCAAGGGGAAAAATGAGAAATCTAAGGACTGAACGTAGATTATTGCAATGATGTACTAAACCTGGGTTGCCCAGGCTTACCCGAGTGAATTTTACACATTTCTTCCTAACTCTATTTTTACTAATGAATCACACGGGTAGCTTGAACTAGGCCATGGCAGGAGTATTTAAATCATGAACATCAGCAAACACCACAAATCAGCCTTCTCTTCTCACCACCTCAGAGAGGCAGTTGTTAAACCCTTGCTAGCATACTACTGAAAATAGGAACAGGGATTTTAAGAAGACCAGCACCAAAGTAGGTTTTTTTTTTTTTTTTTTTTTTTTTTTTTTTTTTTTAATGATTCTAAGGTAGTTGGTTGTTACAGAAGAAACTATCATGAAAAATGTGGGCATCCGCTGTGTGAATTGTTCAAGATGTTCAAAAAGTATGAATGACTTAGGTAACTATGGCATTAACGTTAGAGAGAGCCCTTTCAATAAAGTAGAGGCCAAATGGCAAGAAATAAAGATTATATGCTGAGAAAATAGATCATAAGTAGAATGCTATTATTTTACCCAAACGACAGGGTTTCATAAATTGTTTGCTGGGATAAGAATGAGAAGATCTGAGTTTCTCATGCTGTCATTATCACTTATCTCCCTGGGCCTCAGTTTCTCATTTGTAAAATTGGGGGTTTGGACTAAGTTTTCTGCAAGGTCTGTTCCAGCTTGATTAAGTGATAGTAGATCTTCCAAGATTTCCAAGGAATCAGTTAAAACAACAACAACAAAAAAAAAAACTTCAGCATTCTCACACCCACCTAAGTCTCATTAGACCACACTTATAATTGCATACTTTCTCCATGAACTTCCTATCTGGAGTCATCTCTTCTAGGAATGAAACACATGCATCATCTCACATTTTTGTTCAGGTATTATTTAAAAGAGAAACAAGACAGTCAACGGAGACTGATTAATGTGCTGTCTCAAGGGTAGGGGGAAGAAGATTATATTAAGCAAAGCTACTTCTTCCCCCTCATCTCTTCAGGTCAAATTATTCACTCAGTGCTGTCAAGACAACTGAAGTGACTTTTTGTGGTTGAAACTTTTAAAATTCTTTTTCACAATAAATTTTTAAACGTCTTTAAAATCATTTTAATCAAATATTCATTCAGAAAAAGGTTAACTTATTTCCCCCCAACATCCCCCCCCCCACCCCCGCTCTGCCCAGGAGCTTCATGAGTAACTTGTGAATATGAAATATCCTGGGAATTTATAGATTGGACAGGTTTTGTTTGAGGGTCTGGCATTTAACACCTTGCTCTGCCACTAGCTTTTGGGCCTGAGAGTTGCCTCAGGGATCTGGAGAAGTGCATTCTAATACCTGTGACTGAAACTGCAGAGGGAATTGGAAGAGAAAACAAGGTTTTGGCATTTACCAAGGAAGAAAATGGGCCACAAGAAAATCTGAGTCCCCAAGCTGGAGCAAACACACTCGATGGTTGATTCTAAAGAAGTTAGGCAGAGAAAGATGATTTATTATTCCTAGATAACTCCTGGTCTTCTGACTCCAATGTCTGATGACACTAATGCTATAGAGTGAGAAGCACACGGGGACATAAGGTTAGTAGACCAGAGAGTGAGAAGGAATGCTATAGAAGGAAATGTAAAAGGGAAGACAATGAGGCATATCCTGAAAATATTGGCTTTGTGGTGACCATTATACATAACCAGTCACTGTCATGATACTTTTGAAGAGCTTGTTTATGTTGATTTCAAGCTCAACTAGGTGATATTGACAAGCAGCATAGATGAAAGGATGGTCAGATTTGTGGCTAATGTAACCCCAAGTGTAGATGAATTGGCCAAGAACATGTGGATTGAACAAATGAGAGAAATAATGAAAAATCCATGGATGACATCATTAAATAATGGGAAAGAATGAGCTGAAAAGTCAAAAGAAATGTTTGATAAGCGTAGTGGTCAAACAGGCCAGAAAAGGACCAGACGAGCATGGCATCAAAGACAAAGGTAAGGCATTGTAATATCAAGTATCACCAAAAGGTCAAGAAAACTGTTCAATTGAGTTGAAATTAGAAAACATTGGTGGACTTAGAAAAATAATTTTTAATCAAGTCTGTGTTTGGATAGGATAAGGGATAAAAACCTTAACAAGTAGAGTAGTTAAAAAAACTATTTTAGAGGATAATAGTCTGAAGAAAAGAATTAAAAATCATTGCTTGAGTGGAGTACAGAATGAAAAGCATTATCTGTTTATTTAATTTTATAATGGAGAGTTTCACATGCTAATAGGCTATGGACAAAGTAGATTAAATATATAGATGAGGAATAGTTTATTGATGAAATGAGATATTGGGGGATATTTGTGACTAAAAGGAAATAGATGTCAGAAGTTTCTGGGAGAAAGTTACTATGGGTCATAAATTCAGTGTTAATCCTAATATTTGAATTGGACCAGTGGGGGATGATGAAGGCTATTACCATGAGATGGCATTGAAATAACTAAAAGAATCTTTTTTCTAAAAAACATAGATTTCAAGAATGAAATGTTCTGTCTTATAAAGCATGACGCCTTCTTTAATAGAGATGTTTAATGGGAGTGTGAACAATGTTCATTGTACCAGATGACTTATAGGAAACTTCAAAACTAACTTTCTATGATTATCTGAAATTAGCCACAATCAGTTGCACCCTTGATTGACCTAGATATTGTATAAATAAGTAATTAATAATTATTGACAAATTTCAATTAATATTTGTTCATCCATTCTTTTAGCAAAAGTTTACTTCTCACCTACTGTATACACCTTGAGAATACAACAATGACATAAGAGACACTTCCTTGTTCTCAAGCACCTTACACTATATTGTAGTAGACACAGAAAAACACACAAATATGGAATTTGTAAGTGTATTAGTCTGCTTGGGTTAAATAACAAAAATTTATTTTCTCACAGTTCTGGAAGCTAAAACTCTAGGACCAAGGTGACATCAGGATTGGTTTCTGGTGAGGTCTGTTTCCTCAGCTTCTTTATGACACCTTCTCTCTGCCTTTTCTTTTTCTACCTTTTTTTTTTTTTTAATTATTATTATACTTTAAGTTCTAGGGTACATGTGCATAACGTGCAGGTTTGTTACATAATGTATACTTGTGCCACGTTGGTGTGCTGCACCCATCAACTCGTCAGCATCCATCAACTCGTCATTTACATCAGGTATAACTCCCAGTGCAATCCCTCCCCCCTCCCTCCTCCCCATGATAGGCCCCGGTGTATGATGTTCCCCTTCCCGAGTCCGAGTGATCTCATTGTTCAGTTCCCACCTATGAGTGAGAACAAGCGGTGTTTGGTTTTCTGTTCTTGCGATAGTTTGCTGAGAATGATGGTTTCCAGCTGCATCCATGTCCCTACAAAGGACACAAACTCATCTTTTTTATGGCTGCATAGTATTCCATGGTGTATATGTGCCACATTTTCTTAATCCAGTCTTTAATTTTTATTTTATTTTTATTTTTATTTATTCATTTTTTTTGAGACGGAGTCTCACTTTGTCACCCAGGCTGGAGTAGAGTGGCACAATCTGGCTCACTGCAACCTCCACCTCCCAGTTTCAAGTGATTTTCCTGCTTCAGGCTCCTAAGTAGCTGGAATTACAGGCAAGGGCCATCACACCTGGCTAATTTTTGTATTTTTAGTAGAGACGGGGTTTTACCATGTTGGCCATGTTGGCCAGGCTGGTCTCGAACTCCTGACCTCAGATGATCCACCCACCTCAGCCTCCCAAAGTGCTGGGATTACAGGCATGAGCCACCGTGCCCGACCGCTCTCTGCCTTTTCACGTGCCCTTCTCTCTGTGTACATGTACTGAGAGAAAGAAAGATAAATCTCTAGTGCAGTTTCTTTTTCTTATATGGATACAAGTTTTATCAGATTAGGACACCACCATTAAAACTCATTTAACCCTAACTACCTCCTTAAAAGTCTTATCTCCAAATACAATCACATTGAGGGTTAAGACTTCAACATATGAATTTGAGGAGAACACAGTTCAGTCCATAACAGATAGTGGTAACTGCTATAAAATTAAAATAAAAGAATAGATAATAATAGAAGTTGTGCTATTTAGATAGCACAGTTACAAAAAAAAAAAAAAAAAAACTATCTGAGGGGGTTATTTCAAGTAGAGATTTAAGTGCTGTGAGGATGCAAACCATAGGAAGGCTGGGGAAGCTCTTTATAACCAGGGAAAACAAACAAAGGATGCAACATCTCTCAATAAGTTTCAGGCTTCATTTGTATGAAGAGCATCAACAAGACCAAAACAGATAAGAGCAAAGTAATTTTAAGAGTGAAATTAAATTAATTATATAAGTTTAATACTTACATATACTTAATAAATATATGCTGAGTTTCTACCACATGCTAGGTCACACACTAGGTACTGGGAATATAAATTGTAAGTAATACAGGTTGTATGTTCAAATAAATCTCTACAGAGATATAGAATGACAAAGCAATGACATAGATATGCAGTCTTTGGTTTAAATAGTCTGACAGGCTCATTCATATAAAGGCTAATCTATATAGTTGAATTGAAATGAGACTTTCTGAGTTGCATTTTATCCCGCTACTCCACAACTATGTAAGTTTGAGTAAGTTAATGTTTTTAAACTTCTGATTCCTAATTTATAAAGGATTGTGGTAAGGTTACATTTCAACCTAGCAAAGTGTTGGCAATGAGTATGCATGCATTCAATAAACAAAAGGGTTTTTTTTTGTTTGTTTGTTTTTTGTTTTTTTGTAAATAAGGTACTTCTTATACATTTAGAGGTATTTGATTCCAAAATGGTTTGTGTCCGTAGAGAAATTATGAAGGAGAACATTTTAGACTGGTGGTAAAATGATAATATCAGAAATACAAATGTGTACTATGGTTTGAATGTTCCAATCAAAACTTGTGTTAAAATTTAATTGCGAATGTAATGGTATTGAGAGTTGGGGCCTCTTAAGAGGTGAGTAGGTCATGGGGGCTTCACCTTCATGTATGGATTAATGTTCTTGTTAGGAAATTGTGTTAGTTATCACAGAAGTGGGTTCCTGATACACTGATTAGTGTATTGGCCCCATTTCTCTCTCTGTTGCATGTGCTCACTAGCCATGTGATGCCATCCACCATGGAATGACCCTCACCCCCACCAGATGTCAGTGCTATGCTCTTGGACTTCCCAGCCTCTAGAATGGTGAATCAAATAGAATATGTTATTTATAAATTACCCAGTTTGGAAGTGGCACAGGAAAAATGGTGGATAGAAAGCAGGACTAACTTGTGGCTTCCACTTGGATGGACAGAGCAGCATGTGGAAACCCACAATGAAAACTTTCGGTCCAAGAACTACTGCAAGAACATACCAGGGAAGCTGAGAAAATCCACAGACTCTTTGAAGGAGGTAGACTGCTGCTGCAGGCTCCATGGGACAGCAAAGAACTGTGTGTCTGCTTGATTTCTCAGCTGGGAGGCTTGTAGCCCAGGGAAAGTTCTCAGTCCTGCTCACTGACTGCCTGGAAATACTCAGTGCTGTTGGGGGAACGTGGTGGGAATGAGACTGGCCTTTGGGTGGCAGGCTGCGTGGGAGTTTTGGAGGCCTGTGGCTGTCGACTTTCTCCCACTTCCCTGGGGACCTCTGTGGTGCAGCAGAGCCAGCCATAATCCCCCTGGGAACCATTAGCCTGGGAACAACAACGCTATCCTCCCACAGCAGCCATAATAAGCCCTGCCCAAGGATAGTCTGAACTCAGACACACCTAACCCTGCCTCCACCTGACGGTCTTTCTCTACCTGCTCTGGTAGCCAAAGACAAAGGACATAATCTCTTGGGAGCTCTATAGCCTTGACCACCACCTGATTCTCCCTATACAACTGCAGCTGATGCACTCTTGAAAGTGCCACCTCCTGGCTGGAGGCCAACCAACACAAAAACAGCACACTTAACAAAAATACAACAGAGGGCTCTCACAGAATCCATTTCACTCCCCTACTACCTTCATCAGAGTAGGTACTGGTATTCATGGCTGAGAGACCCGAAGATGGATCACATCACAGGACTCTTTAGACTCACTCCCCATTACCAGCCCAGCACTTGCTAGCTCTGCTGGGTGGCTGGATCTAGAAGAGAAATAACAATCACTGCAGTTCAGCTCTCAGGGGGCTCCATCCCTAGGGGAAAGAGGAGAGCACCACATCAAGGGAGCACCCTGTGGGACAAAAGAATCTGAATCTGAACAGCAGCCCTTGAGTCCCATATCTTCCCTCTGACATAGTCTACCCAAGTGAGAAGGAACCAGAAAAACAATTCTGGTAATATGACAAAACAAGGTTTTTTAATACCCCCCGAAAAGATCACACTAGCTCACCAGCAATGGATCCAAACCAAGACAAAATCTCTGAATTGCCAGAAACAGAATTCAGAAGGTCAATTATTAAACCAGTCAAGAAGGCACCAGAGAAAGGCGAAGTCCAATTTAAAGGAATTTAAAAAATGATACACGATATTAGTAGAAAAATCTGACAGACTAGATTAAGAAAATGTGGCACATATACACCATGGAATACTATGCAGCCATAAAAAAGGATGAGTTCGTGTCATTTGTAGGGACATGGATGCAGCTGGAAACCATCATTCTCAGCAAACTATCGCAAGAACAGAAAACCAAATACCACATGTTCTCACTCATAGGTGGGAATTGAACAATGAGATCACTTGGACACAGGAAGGGGAACATCACACACCGGGTCCTATTGTTGGGGGGTGGGGAAGGATAGCATTACGAGATATACCTAACATAAATGACGAGTTAATGAGTGCAGCCCACCAACATGGCACATGTATACATATGTAACAAATCTGCACATTGTGCATATGTACCCTAGAACTTAAAGTATAATAAAAAAAGAAAAAAATAAAGAAAAAACAATCACAGCTTCTGGAAATCAAGGACTTGTTTAGAGAAATGCAAAATGCATGGGAAAGTCTCAGCAATAGAATTGAAGAAGTAGAAGAAAGAACTTCAGAACACAAAGACAAGGCTTTTGAATTAACCCAATTTAACAAAACAAAGAAAAAGTAATTTTAAAAATGAGCAAAGCTTCCAAGAATTTTGGGATTATGTTAAATGACCAAACCTGAGATTAATTAGAGTTCCCAAGGAAGAAGAGAAATCTAAAAGTTTGGAAAACATATTTCAGGGAATAATCAATGAAAACTTCCTTGGCCTTGTTAGAGAGGTAGATGTTCAAATACAAGAAGTTCAAAAAAGGGAATTGAGCAATTATGTTTATGGATGCAAATGGTGGGAGCCAGATTACTCATTGTTAAGTAAAATGTTATCGATAACCAAGGGAAGAAGGCTAGGATGATTTGTATAAGTCTTGGATTAGAGGTGAAGACTGCAGTATGAATTCATATTTAGCTTAATAGTATCAGAATGCAGATTATATAGAAAAATTACAAACATGTATACATATGGAAATTAGTATATATTATACTTTCATTTTGTTTCTCTGTCAGCTGAGAGGGCCTAGAAGCAATGACATCTCAGTAGCCATGAATGCACCTATCACTCAAACTTTGGTTTCTAATACCATTCTTGAAAAAAAGAAACCAAGACTCTTTGAAGGAATGGTTGATTCTAGAGCAGAGGCAGGCATTATATCAGATAGGCAAAACACACGTCAGTAGCAAGGAGCACATCTAGTAGGGCAGAACATATACAAGATGAGCCTGCAGAGTTCTGTAGTATTAGGAAGTAAGAAAGTGCTAAAACACACTTCAACACACATACACACTCATACACGCACACACACCGATGTTGAGATTATGTCAAAGGGATACAGTAACCAACTGAAAGAGTTGCCAATAATCGAAGTTGGAACATTTGGTCAAAAAGTAAGGTAGTATTGGATTGTAATCCAAAATATAAAATAAATATGCATGAGTCCATACTGTTATAAATAATTGAATACAAAAATATATGAGGGATATGTAACAAAACTTCCTTGCAGAAGAATTACAGATAGTTTGTATAATAGCTTGCCTTTAATTACAAATAGCTGTCCTTTAATGCAGTAGAACGTAGCTCCATGTCTTAAGTGGGAAAAGAAAGGAACAAAAAAGAATCACTTTATAGTGGTGAAATCTGACAATCATTACCTCAAGCCAAGTGATCAAGGTGATAAGACATATTGATAGTTTGTACTCTTGATATGATATGATGACTATGACTTTTCCTTTGTAGACTTTCTCTCAAAAATATATTGTTTCAGTCTAATAATGAGAAAAAGTATCACATCAATCCCAATTGAGACACATTCTACAAAAAGTACCTGGCAGTACTCCATGAAACTGTCAGATTCATCAGAAACAAGGAAAATCTGATACACTGTCACAACTAGGAGGAGCCTTAAGAGATAATGACTATTAGCTGTAATATGGTATCCTGGATGGAATTCTAAAAGAAACAAACAATAGAGAACATTAGAGAAAAACTGAAGGAATATTAATAAAACATAAACCTTAATAATAACATTTCACTATTGTTTTATTAATTTTCACAAATACGCTATAGCAGTGTAAGATAACAAGGGAAGCAGGAAGTGTAGTATACAGGAGCTCTCTGTATTACCTTCACAATAATTCTGTAAGTCTAAAATTAAAAGTTTATTTTTAAAAAATGGATAAGTAAAATTCTAAAAACAAGGTATTGAGATTTCTAATCAAAAGTGTATGCCAATATTGGTTCAGCATCTGTAAATGAGTTTTTCATGGAACAGTAGTCCTGCAAGATGCCCTAGGAAAAAAACAAATCATTTATTTGGTCAAATAATTTTTGAGACAAGCTGCATATTGAAAGAGCCTTTGGAGATTCACAAAGTACATTAGAATATTTAAAATTCTAAGAAATCTTTTTAAAAATATATAAATTTAATGTTGTTTACCTCAACATTAAGTTTACCTCAACTTCCCAACTTAACAATAATTTTTAAATTTTATGGTCATACCTTCTAACATCTGTGTAATATATATCCCTAGAATATACTTTGGGAAATGTTTGTGGTACTGTGTGTATGCTATTGAAACAAAAAATGAGTCACATAGAGGCAAACAACACACACTGGGGCCTTTTGAGGGGTGGAGGGTGGGAGGAGGGAGAGGATCAGAAAGAACAACTACTGGGTACTAGGCTTAATATCCCGGTGGTGAAATAATCTGGACAACAAACCTTCATGACACAAGTTTACCTGTGTAACAAACCTGCACTTATACCTCTGAACTTAAAATAAAAGTTTTAAAAAATGAGTCACTTATGAAGGGAATATGTGATCTTCTTGAGTTTGAAGTTATGTAGCATAACACGTGATGAAATAAACTTGAAATGGCTAGCCTGCCAAAGAGAAGGCTTTGGCAAGACATGGTATCTCTAATTCAAAGAAATGTCATGTTGAAGACAGTTTGTGTGGCTGAAGACAGTAGACTTAATTCAAGTGGTGAGGAGTCACACACACACACAGTGACTTTAATATAAAGGAAACTCTTCTAGCAATCAGGGCTATCCAGGAATACACCTGGTAGGCATTGAGCTCTCAGTCACCAGAGGTACTCAATCTGATGTTTGATTACCTTCCGTAAGGTAAGGTGTAAAGGGAAAATGTAGAGAAGAAATGAACTAGGTAGGAGGAGATGATCTTGAAGTTCTTTCTTGATTTTATAATTTCACTTATTTGCTCATTGATTCAACAAAATGGTTAGTGCTTATTAAGTGATCAGAACTATGCTAGGTTTTTGGTATAAAACATTGGCTGCCATGGTTTCTCCCCTGCTGATTACAGTTAATGGGTAATTGGAATAAAATGAGCACTATGAAAGAAAAAAAGTTGTCCTTTTCATTTCATTTTCTAGGGAGTAGAAAAATTTCCCGGGAAATGGTGTCTAATAATCAGTGCAAACACTTAGGTAGCTGTGTGCCAAGTACCAACTACATTTATATATTAAGTAATTTAATTCTCATAATTTTATGAGGAATCTTTTATTGTTATTACCCAATTTTGAGCATGAAGACACTGTGTGACCCAGAGGTTAAGTGACTTTCCCAAGAAGACTCAGCCATTTGTGCCAAGCAATCTGTCTCTAAAGCTTGAGCTCTTAACCACTATGCACTGTTGTCCAAACTAAGACTTGAAGGATGAGTGTTCAGAAAGTATGTGTATGTGTATAGCACAGAAAGGGAAAGGAACAGGAGGATACAGATGAAAATAAATATTTGAAAAGCAGAAAGAATAATCATGTTTAATCTTTGGGAAGTGTCAGCATCTGGTGAGAATTTGATAAATTTAAAGTAGTTTATTTTCCAGACTAAAGTCATTGACATTACAAACAAAAGAATAGTTTTCTC
Source organism: Papio anubis (assembly GCF_008728515.1). Taxonomy (NCBI): domain Eukaryota; kingdom Metazoa; phylum Chordata; class Mammalia; order Primates; family Cercopithecidae; genus Papio; species Papio anubis. The sequence goes on along the minus strand of NC_044988.1, from coordinate 87,631,711 downwards.
CTTTTTATTTCCCTTATCCTCACCAAAACACCTACCCCCTACACACTTACATGCACACAGTTATAAATACACATGTCACAAGGAATTTAATTTGGAAAACTAAAAAGTGCTACTAACACCCTTTTAAATCATATCCCCACAAAGCTAAGGTCAGTTCTTTCTCCCTTCTATGTATGTAGAAAAACCAATTTGGCAAAACAAAACTTTAAAAAAGTAAAAACTCCACCCATCTTCTTATTTATTTTAGATACCTGTAGCACTTAGAGACTTGCGACAGGGCTCACCTAGGAGGCAGCCCTGATGGTGATGGGGGTATACTTGCTAGAGTCGGCACAGTCCCCAAGGTCTCTGGCTGCTGAAACCACATATTTGAAAATGATTGAGTTACTCCAGCAATTATGAAATTGGACACCACTCAAGCCTGCAAGACTCTTTATTAGACACAGTGATTCAGAGTTTATAAGATCATAAATCCTATCTGTAAAAGGAAAACTCTGGACCCAGGCAGTTTATCACTTTTGGAAATAGAGTAAACGTCCAAAGGTTGGCTGGGGTCAAGGTCGTGGAAGGTCGGGGTAGGAAAAGTGCCTTTTGACCCATAGAGCTCAGGTGTTTCATACTTTGTAAAGCTTTCTTTAGTCTATTTTCACTTCAGAGAGTCAGACAGGGTTTCTAAAATCATCATTTAATTAAGGAAACTGAGTCTGAGAGATGAAGTGACTGCCCCAGATCAAACAACTTCTAAGCCATAGATCCATAGCTGGGGAACATGCTTATGCTTTTTTCATCATAATCCTGGGAGGCATAACAGGAATTTGCAAATCCTGCTCCCCAAGGTGGGTGAATCAGTTATGGACATGCTAATACTGTGTAACAAACAGTTACATAATAGCAATAGCATACATGGGTAAGCCTTTTATTTAGTTCATGTGTCTGAGTTGGCTGGGGTCTGGTAATCTAGACTGAGGGGTACGGGGAGGAGACTGTGTTCCCTGTGTCTTTATCTTCCTCCTGGGATCAGCGGACCAACCTGGGCATGTTCATCTTGTGTCTCCTTAAGCACAGAAGCACAAAGAGAAACAGGCAAGCCATCTTAGGCTGAGCCTCAGAAATGTGATTATCACTTTCACCATATTTTATCGGCCAAAGGAAGTTATATGGATAAATCCACAGTCAGGAGCAGGAAAGTACATCTCCCCTACAGTGGAAGGACATCACAGATTTACATGGCAAAGAGTATAGATATTGGGAAAAATGAATTTGGGACAATAACGCAGTCTATTAGAGTGGATGAAACAATTGTGGACCAGGAGGAGAAATGGTTGAAAATTGATAACTCCTACCCAACATGGTAAGTTTGAAACACAGTGAAGGAGGATCAAGATACAAGCGAGTTGGCAGGAATTTTATTATGTAAAACCCTGTATATATTAATAAGATATGAGAGTTTGTTTCCAAATACACTAATGATATCCTGGTACAGTGGGGCAGGAGTGTAGTTTCTGCTACTCAGCTACTTGGGAGACTGAGGTGGTGGGGGCGTTTCTTGAACCTAGGAGTTCAAGGTCAGTCTGTGCAACACAGTGAAACTCTGCCTCTAAAATAAATATAAATAAATAAATAAATACAGTAACAAGTCATTAGAAGTTTTGAAATAGAAAAGTGACATGATTGGCCGGGCGTGGTGGCTCACACCTGTAATCCCAGCACTTTGGGAGGCTGAGGATGGTGGATCACGAGGTCAGGAGATCGAGACCATCCTCATTAACACAGTGAAACCCTGTCTCTACTAAAAATACAAAAAATTAGCTGAGTGTGGTGGCAGGCGCCTGTAGTTCCAGCTAGTCAGGAGGCAGAGGCAGGAGAATGGTGTGAACCCGGGAGGCGGAGCTTGCAGTGAACCGAGACCGCACCACTGCAGGCCAGCCTGGGCAACAGAACAAGATTCCATCTCAAAAAAAAAAAAAAAGAAAAGGGAAGAAAAGAAAAGTGACATGATCACATTTACATGTTCAAAAGGTGACTTTGGTTTTGAGTAGAAAATTGGTTATGGAAGTTCAAGATTAGCAGAAGAAAGAAGGCAGTTAGGATGTATAATCAATAGGAAGGAGATTATGGATTAGACAAGTGGAGGTAGAGATGCGGGAATAAAATCTCATACTTCTCAAAACACCAAAAGGTGTTTGGAGTTGCAGTGGAAAGGTCTTAGAAATTGACTGAAAATGGTGGAAGCGAGGGCTAAGGAAAATAGTGATGCATAAAATAAATTAATCTCAAACTTCTGGCTTGAGTAGTTGGGGGTATAGAAGTGGAGAGGACTGGAAAAGAGGGAGAGCTTCACACTTTGTTCCATTTGCCCTAACTCCACTGCACTGTCCAGGTCCCCAGATTCAAGCTGACTTTATTCTCCTTCCAGGCAGTATAAGAAGTATTTTCAAATATGTTATTGTGGAAAATATTGAATATATATAAAAGTAGAGAGAAAAGTACAACACCCCCATGCATCAGTCCTCGAGTGTTCACAATTACCATCTCTCTCTCTCTCTCTGTCTCTCTCTCTCTCTCTCTATATATATATATATATATATCCACATACTTATATTTCCATTCAGATAATTTTAAAGGCCAGGCATGATATCATATCCTCCATAAATATTTCAGTAAGTGATTCAAAATAATAAAAACTGTTTTTAAATATAAACAAAATATTACTTTAGAACTGAAATAAATTAACTAAAATTCCCTGATAACATAAATCAAATTCCAAAGCTCCCTGAGTGTCTCATATTTTTATAGTATATCTAAATTAAGGTCTAAATAAGGTTCATACATTGCAATTGGTAGGTGTGTCTCTAAAAATCTCTTTTAGTATAGGAATCTCTTTCCATATTTTTGTACTATTTATTTATATAAAAACATGTTTTTTGTTCTATAACATTTTCCATAGTCTAAATATTTACTAATAATGTGTTGTGATGTTGCATAGAATTCTCCTGTATGTTTTGTATATGGCATAAATTTGTTTTATGACATAGACTAATCAAGTTCAGGTTTAATTTTTTTGGCAAAAATACAAAGCAGTATTTTGATAGCAGGAATAATATAAAAACAGCACTGTATGTAGAATAAGGATCTGTATATTAAAGCCAGGAGTTTTTTTTATTTTTTTATTTTTTTATTTTTATTTTTTTACTTTAAGTTATGGGATACATGTGCAGAATGTGGAGGTTTGTTACGTAGATACAAGTGTCATAGTGATTTGCTGCACCTATCAACCTGTCATCTAGGTTTTAAGCCCCACATGCCTTAGGTATTTGTCCTAATGCTCTCTCTCCTCTTGCCCCCACCCCCTGACATGCCCCACTGTGTGATGTTACTCTCTTTGTGATTATGTGTTCTCATTGTTCAACTCCCACTTATGAGTGAGAACATGTGTTTTTCGGTTTTCTGTTTCTGTGTTAGTTTGCTGAGAATGATGGCTTCCAGTTTCATCCATATACCTGCAAAGGATATTAACTCATCCTTTTTTATTGCGTAGTATTCCATGGTGTATATGTGCCACATTTTCTTTATCCAGTCTACCACTAATGGGCATCTGGGTTGGTTCCAAGTCTTTGCTATTGTAAATAGTGCTGCAATAAACATATGTGTGCATGTGTCTTTATAGTAGAATGATTTATAATCCTTTGGGTATATACCCAGTAATGGGATTGGTGGGTCAAGTGATATGTCTGGTTCTAGATCCTTGAGAAATCATCACACTATCCTCCACAATGGTTGAACTAATCTACACTCCCATGCACAGTGTAAAAGTGTTCCTATTTCTCCATGGCCTCGCCAGCATCCGTTGTTTCATTACTTTTTAATAATCACCATTCTGACTAGCATGAGATGGTATCTCGTTGTGGTTTTGATTTGCATTTCTCTAATGACGAGTGATGATTAGCTGTTTTTCAATGTTTGTTGGTTGCATAAATGTCTTCCTTTGAGAAGTGTTTGTTCATATCCTTTGCCCACTTTTTAATGGGGTTATTGGGGTTTTTTTTCTTGCACATTTGTTTAAGTTCCTTGTAGATTCTGGATATTAGCCCTTTGTCAGATGGGTAGATTGCAAATATATTCTCCCATTCTGTAGGTTGCCTGTTCACTCTGATGATAGTTTCTTTTGCTGTGCAGAAGCTTTTTAGTTTAATTAAATCTCATTTGTCAATCTAGCTTTTGTTGAAATTGCTTTTTGTGTTTTAGTCATGAAGTCTTTGCCCATGCCTATGCCCTGAATGATATTGCTAAGGTTTTCTTCTAAGGTTTTATGGTTTTGGGTTTTACATTTAAGTCTTTAATCCATCTTGAGTTAATTTTTGTATAAGGTGTAAGAAAGGGATCCAGTTTCTGTTTTCTGCATATGGCTAGCCAGTTTTCCCAGCACCATTTATTAAATAGGGAATCCATTCCCCATTGTTAAAGGCCAATTTCAGTCTTTTATTTTCCTAGCCTGTGATGCTGGAAAGTTCATTAAGCCATCTCACATTTTAGTTATCATGGCAAAAAATGGAAATATTAAAGTTAGATACTAACATGAGATTAATTATCTAATGTTTCTTATTTTGGGTTGTACAGCAAAATCATATGAGCTTTTGCTTGTTTTCAAGTTGAAATACCTAAGACCTATATTGACTTAAATCAGAATTCCTGAGATGGAACACAGGAGTCCATATTTTTTTAAAAATCTAATATATGTCTTTGGTTGAGACTCATAAACTAGACAATAAGCTTTTCAGAGGCAAGGCTTCTATAGTTCTCGTCAGGCTCAGGCTTATGGCTAATATTCAGTACATATTTTGGTGTGATAGCATGAATGAATAGAGTGATGGATTTATAGGGAGGATGGATAACTGGAAAGATGGATCAATCTTAAAGGGTTTAATGAGGCTCTGAATTAGTAATAGAATGATGCTAACTTCAGGATAAAAAGTTATATATTTTGTTACATAAGAAACTATTACAATGTTTGTGATGTGGGTTGACATGACCAGCCTCTAGGTATGAGTGCATTAAAGAAATATTGGATATGAGTTGAAGATATTCAAGAGAAATGTTTATAATGAAATACAACTTGGGAGTTGGTATAAGTGAATGCCAAAATATCTGAGAAGTAATCTGGGAGATGAGTGGAATGCTGAAGGTCACTGAGACTGCATTCTCATCAGCAAAATTATTTGCATGAACGATAATCACAGAATTGGGCCAAATTCTATTTTTCTGAATATGTTGAAAATTTAGGACTATGGCCAAATGGAAAAATCTCACCACACACACATAAGCATATTCCTAAAATGTTAAGATTTTTGAATTGAGGAAAAAATACTTTAAAAATGTTTCCATAACTCACCTGTGCACAAATAGTTGCCACATTCCCTAAAAGTCAGCACAGATAACAGGCTAATCACCTCTTTTAACCATAAGGACTGTTATTCTAAAAGAACCACCTCTAAAAGCTAGGTTACTGAAGTGAGTGGGTGTGTTTGTGTGCAGGATTCTAACAGCTCATAAATCTTTGTATGATTCTACTGTGTCTGCCAGTATTTATCTTAAGGTCCCCCTTCTTGTGTTCTTGCATTGCAAATGTTTCCCTTTGCTATTGGTTTTATTTGATTTGATTTTGACATTTAATTGCTAAAAATTGCAAGCATTGATTTTTCTACCTCTCATCTTACTTGCTCTGTTTACCTAAGAGGGTTTTTTCCTGAAAATCAAATGTAAAGCAATATGTGAAAGCAAGATATAGTTTATAAAAATTCACAAATGGGAGGAATTATTTATATAACCATTAATCAAAATCATCATCATCTTCATTATCATTATGACAGCATTGTAACTGGGGAATGGTGATGGAGGTCTAAAGAGGATCTTTTTTTTTGTTGGAAGGACTAGTTGTAGTTATGCTCCTATTAGGCAATTATCCTCCTTACATATGGGAAGAAAGTCATTTTTTTTAACCTAATAAAAGTAACGGTGACTGCAGTGGGAAGGCAATACCATTTCCCAGGTGAGAAATAAAGGTTAGAAAGAACCATAAAAGCACTGCTTTATCTATAGTTGACCAGCTAAGAAGAGAAGCAGGCTTCCTTGGAATGTCTCTAATCTGAAGCTCTCTCTCTCCCTCTCTCTCTCCACCTCTCCTAGATGCCAACAAAGAGAATATGAGAAAGGCCATAACAAAATTTTAAGAATTGTTCATTCATCTTCAACAGTGTAGAATTACTTTGCAAGTCCAGGCATTTGTTCCCCAGCTGTACGTGGTAATTAGCAAGATGTAAGCAAACTGAACACTCTGCGGAATTTTCACTGCTTCTTTTTGCTGAAGTACTAGGAGCTTAATTTTTCTTTCCCTGTGGATTTTTTCTATGATTTTTTTATTATAATAAGTGTCTCTAGCTGCCTGAGATACTATTTTTTAATGCCTCTAATTACTAGATGTGTGATCTTTGGCAACTCACTTAACTTCTGTGAACATTTGTTTTCTCCTTTCCAATATAGACACAATTTTTGTCCTGCCTCATAAAGATCTTACTGGCTCTAATTAGAAAATATATTTGAACACAATTTATAAGTTGAAAAAGACAAACAAATAATGAGATATAATTATTGTAACTTAGTGTCTGACCCAGTTCTTTATCAAGTTTTATAATTTTCTAGTATACATGGCAAAACCTTTAAATGTGATTATTAATTTGCCTCCGTCTAGAATTGCAGACAGATTTTTCTTGTAGACCATCCCTAAATAGTTCATTTTGGCTGCTTGCAGTGCCTTTTGGAAATAATTGTAAGTTCATTTTGGAATATTGTGGTAAAAGATTCTATGATCAATCAGCAGCATCTTCCATGGGCACAGGGGAGGGAAGTAGTATCAAGAAAAGTGTGTATTTGCTAACTCTGCACAATGTTCTAAAGCAATACTGTACAGTGGCAGTACATGGATGAAATTCTGTCCCAGACATGTTTTACATTGTTTGCACATTTAAAAATTCAAAGATTTAATACACGCATGTATACATATTCATCTATACATGGATTTTTATATTCTCTTGAAAAACTGGAAGATCTAGTAAAACTATGCCTGTTCTTACCCTATGTATTAGTCTGTTTTCACACGGCTATCAAATATATACCTAAAACTGGGTAATTTATAAAAGAGAGAGGCTTAATAGATTCACAATTCTGCATGGCTGGGGAGGTCTCAGGAAACTTAGAATCATAGTGAATACACAGGGAAAGCAAAGACCTTCTTCACATTGTGGCAGGAAAGAGAAGTGCAAGCAAGGGAAATGCCAGATGCTTATAAAACCATTTGCTCTTGTGAGAACTCACTCACTATCATAAGAACAGCATGGGGAAACCATACCCACTATCCAGTCACCTTCCACAAGGTCTCTCCCTCAAGACCTGGGGATTACAATTCAAGATGAGATTTGGGTGGGGACAGAAAGCCTAACCATATCACCCCAGTACAACAATGATCAAGAACTAAATACCGTTTCATTACCCCTTTTAGGTGAAGCACATTCCCTTTAATTTTACATAGCTCCACCACTCTCTATTACCTTACTCCAATCTCTTTCACATTTGCTCTATTTTCTAAGATTTTGTAGGCTTAGGATTTCTGATTTCTGGTTTAGAGTTTTGCAGTGTGTTGGATTCATCTGCAAAAGTCAGACTATGACAAAATTATCTGAGCACTGCATATTAAGATAGTTGAGTTATGAAGACCAAAAAATGTAGATACTCAAAAATTCTGCAGGGTACAGACTTTTTCATTTCAAATCTAGAATTCTAAGTCTTGAAAATGTCAATGCTATTATGCATTGATCAAGACTTTTAGCAAAAGCTTCATTAAATGAACCATGGCCAACATAGTGCAGCCAACTCCAAAGTTGGAAGAGAGTCTATGCCCCTTTCCTTCGCCCTATAATCTCTCAGCACTGTCAGGATCTAGCCAAAAACAAAGAAAGAGCAATATAAAATGAAGTGAGTAATTCACCATTTGTTGAGGGAACATAAATTAGCAACTTTTTGTAATGTCACTTTTTTTAACTAAAAATCTCCACAGATATGCTTAATGTGGAGAAGTGCATTTGTTTTCCCCTAATAAGACGCGCATGTATCCCCCCATCCTCCTGCATCCTCTTTCAGATGCCTTCTAATTGAACAAAATGAACTTAATTTGAATTAAACTGTCAAAAATCTTCCACTTAAACTGATGTATTTACTTCCTCAACTAAAATGGATTCATTTCTGGGCAATGTATAAGAAGTGTTGATGGATTGTATTTTGTGAACTAGAAATATTTTGCATGCATCTTCATGTCATGTAATTTAGGTATGGAAAGCAAATGAAATAGTGGAAGTAGAACAGGCCAGCGTAGGGAGTAGAAAATACAAGGGGTGGGTGAGAGGCAAGGGCTGGAGGAGATGGCAGCATTTACATTAAAACAAGTAAATAATAACCCTCTTTAGATATTTTGAGACAGATAAAATTTTCAAATTAAATATGCAGACTGTCTTATAAGTCTGATGCAGCTGACCTTCAAAACCCCCACCCGAGGCATTTTATTCATGCCTTTGATTTACCATTATATGATTTTATATGTGCAAATGGCCATTTAAATTCAAAAAAAGGAAAAGCTGAATTATCAGGAAACTTTTTGAATTTAATGCTGAATTTTTTTTTATATTATCAGGAATGCTTTGTGTACTTTATAGTGGGGGCTACAAAAAAGGTATTCAAATATAATGACTAGTTTCATCTTCAAAGATGTTATAATTTAATTAGGAAGCATAAAACAATTACTATCATATTTGAGGCAGAAAATAATTTGGCATTTAAGCCTATCGTTATGGGCTAGAAATGATGAAAAAAACGAAGGAAATCAATGTAAATTTGTACAAATCAGGAAGCTTTGTCAATGAGGTTCACTGGCAGAAGATGGAAAATAATGTTTTATGCTGGTTGAGAAAATTGTAGTACTATTCGCTAGTCTGCCTTCTGGCAGATTTGACCAATGTCATAGATATTAAAAGAAAATTAAGTAAATAGAAAGCAAAATGCCTATTTATAAATTACTTAGTGAGTGTCTGGGTCTTTTTTTGTAGGGCTGTGAGACAGGTGGAGGAGTGAAATGGTATGATATAAACTTGAAGTTAAACCAGGCCTCCAATCTCTCTCTTATTTTAAGTCTCTATATGAAACCCATACATACAGATGTGCCTGCAAAAGAGAGTGAGCCAAGGGAGCTCCAAAGTGTGCCTACTTCATGACCTAGCCCGCATGAGTGACGCACAGAGGTGTGCCTTGCTGATCTATTCAAAGGCAAGCAGAGAGAAAATAACATCTTGCAAGCCCTAGCTGAGTTGCTCACTGTATGGAGAAAGAAAAGGCAAGAGAGTCTTAGAAAATTTCCGTTTACAAACACTAATAGTTATCACTGTCTCTGACCACTTGTAAAATGTAGTTCATTAGATTCACATCTAATGTGATTCTACATCCACATTATGGATGGGGAAAAACGTACATGGCTGGAAGAGTCAAAAGCAAAACAGAAATTCCCTACTTTATGGACTGAGGCCAAAGTATGAGATGAGCAGAAAAAACATTTCCCACAATTAAGGAAATGAACTGTGCCATCCACCAGTAATGGTTCTAAGGGAGTCTAGAAATCTTTGATTGTGTCTTTGACCTTCAATTCTCCCTTGGTGTTACACAATAATTTGAAGAGTCTCAACAAAATGTCTCATCTGTTGACTATCAGAATTATATGTTTTAACATTTTTATGATACATGATAAAATATAAATACTTTGAAGATTCTGCATAAAAATTGTGGCTCATTTAGAGAGAAATGAGGAGATTAGGAAGGTACTCAAATGATCTTGGGGTATGAGAAAAGATTGAAAAACACATGTGCATATTAATGCCGGTGGGAAAGAGGAGGAATGTGATCACTGTCTTCAAATAGCTATAGCAACGTCATGGGAAAAAAACAATTACCCTAATTCTTTATGACCCAAATAAGTGAAAGTAAATGCAATCAAACTGTGTCATAAGGTAATAAACTTCCAATCATAGGAAATATGTAAACATTGACTTTTTGATAATTTTCCAGAGATGTTGTATAGAGTTATTTTTCAAAGGGGTAAGAGTCTCAAAAGTGTTAAAAGTAACCATCTAACTGAAATTACATGATTCTATATCTCTAAGGATAATTCTTAAACTGTTAAACCATTTGTGATATTGTGAAATATATATTAGGTTTTGGTCCCTGTTTCCTGTCATACAACCCCTAACATCTTTAGACTCTCCAAAGTAACGTCTTTTTGTATACTATTGAGTTGACTAGTGGCTATCAGACCTGGTAGCTTCAGCATGTGATCTGGTCTCTGGAAACACCAAGACATGATTACAGGGTTGGGTGTTTTACCTCCATCCCCCAACCTCCAGGGCTGAAGGTTAAATTGGTCACGAATGGCCAATTGTTTAATCAATCATGCCTACACAATGAAGCCTTCATAAACACCCAAAAGGACAGGGCTAAGAGAACTCCCCCAAATAAATGAATACCTGGAGGGTGTTGGAGGGTGGTGTGCTCAAGGAGGGCATAAAAGCTTCTTGACTCTTCCCCGGTTCCTTACTCTCTACAGTTCTTCATCTGTATTTTTGTAATATCATTTATAATAAACCAGTAAATGTAAACATGCTTCCCTGAGTTCTGAGAGCTGCTCTAGAAAATTAATGAAACCCAAAGAAGGGGCTATAGAAACTCCAACTTGGAGCCGGTGGATCAGAAGTTGTAGAGTCCTAGACTTTTGGCTGGTATCTGAAGAGGCATACAGTCTTGTGGGACTGAGCCCTCAACCTGTGGGATCGGACTCTATCTCTAGGTAGACAGTGTGGAAATTGAATCGGAGGACATCCAGCTGGTGTCCCTTGCAGACTTGATTGTTTGCTTATTGATGGGGAGAAATCTCCACACATTTGTTGACAGAAGTTTTCTGTGTAGATTATTAAGCCAGAGGAAAAAAAAAAATTGTTTACTTTTCATTATTTATATTCATTATTCATTACCACTAAATTTTAGTTAAAGAAATCTTACCTTCAAATCTTAACTTCTTCCATTATATTTCCTTGAATATATAAGTTTAGAATGAATATTATTCTTCATTACAAGAGTCATGTGAGTCCACTTTTGGAAGTTAAACACCTATTGCTCTTGGTTAAGACTGGTCTGTGTTCAAAAGGAAAGAGGGTACTACTTCCTAAGAAGCTAAGTCATCCAATCTTACGACTTTAAATGCCATCTTTATGCATAAGAAACCCAAATTCATCTCCAGCCCAGACCTTACATTTGAACTACAGATTCACAATGGGAACTGCTAACTAGAAATTTTCTTTTTGATGTGATGGGCATCACAAATAGTATTTCCAGAAAGAAGAAAAGGCAAAAGTGATGTGCATATATCTACCACACCCCCTCCATTTAAAAGACATTTTCTCCCCCAGTGTTTTCAATCTGAGTAAATGGCATTCACATCTACTTTAGTAGCTCACATCAAACACTTGGAAGTCAATTTTGATCTTTTTCTCATTCTCTACCTCCAAAAGCTCTTCTGGCTCTTTTAGTTCTTCTTCAAAAATACATGTCACATTTATATTCTTTTCAATTGCTTGCTCCCACTCTAGTCAAGGCCGCCATCATAAATCCCCTTGCTATTGTCTCTAACAATATTGTCTCTGATTGATCCCCCTGCTTCCACTTTTGAATCTCTCCAATTCATTCTTCACATCACAGTCAGAAGAGGAAAGAAACGGCAAGGACAACGACATGCTTGAGACCATTGCATTTGAAAAACAAACATAAACAAACAAAAAAACTCTTTCAATTGTAAAAATGTTGTTATTATCTTTATTTCTGCATTGCACTGATCTAGCTACTGCTTAATATGGTGGGAGCCATTTAACAAATTTAATTTACTTGTATTCAAAAAACAATTCTTATCTCCGGGATTTGGGTTGAGGAGGGGCAGGTTGAAATTTGTCTTTGATTGATCCAATGAGAATTGACTCTTACTTTATCCCAAAGAAAACATCCTTCACTCTTTTCTCTCTCTGTTTGTCAAAAAAATCATTTGATTTAGAAGACCACAGGACAAAAAAAATCATCCACTAATTTATTCATCCATATCATTCATTTATTCATGCTACTGTTAAAGAAAACATTATTCATGACACTTGTTGAGGAAAGTAAGGAATACTGTTTTCAAGAGAAACTAAGAGAAACTGCTGTAATATGGGTTTTGCAACAGAAGACAAAAGTTAAGTTAAACTCCAAATACAATAAGAACAAACTGAGATTTATAGCTAAGGAGTAGGATGAGGATTCAGTGGATAGAAAATTACTAAAAAAAAAACATCAAGACTAGGGATATCCTTGCTGAAGGTAGGTCAGAGTGATAAACTATCTAGGATTTGGGATAAGGAATTTGATCAGATACTGAGGATGGGGGATTTTCTCTAATCTGACACAGCAGGACTGTTGCTAAAATAGGACTAAGCAGGACAAAGACAGCACCCACAGTTGGACTTAGTCAAATGGAAGACTCAGCAGGTCCTGACTCAAGTTTGCTTAATGAGAGTATCTTTGTCACTATCCATGCTTTCTGAACATGTATTCCAGGGTCTGAGCTAGGGAACAGTGATACAAATAATAACATGTCAGACACAGTCCCCACCTCATGTGCATAACAAGCTAGTAGGAAATAAAATTACTTAAAAAAAAAAGTTTACTCATTTAACTTATTCAAGCCATAGAAAGAGCTAGAATGAAAAAAAAAAAATTGCTGAGGTCAGTAAGGGAATACTTAGAGACAATTGTCAGGTGAGTTTTCTGTTTGTTTGCCTTGTTTTTTAATACCCTCAGTTACCAATGAAATCAGCCCAGTCAATCCCCTAGCAATTTATTCTCCACCTCTTCTAACCTTAGAGGTAAACAAAATAAGTGGTACACTCATGAAAAGAAATGTAGGAATGATGCTGAAAGGAGAGAGAAAGTAGGAAAATCTTTTTAAAGTACCTAATATGTGATGAGAGCCTTGATTTATCTTAGAGTTTTGTCCTTGCATCTTCAATGTGAAGTAGAAATAATTACCCCACACTATTTCACAGAAAATGAAAGCATCTCAGAGATGGCAAGAAACTTGCTCATGATCTAATAGATATACAAAGTAGCAAAACTCAAATTTAAACACAAATTCATCTCCTCACTCCCAAATGCAGGTGTTGATTATATCCTACAACATTTGGATCTTCCATCAGGCCCAATTCCTTGGATCCATACAGAAGAGATTATTAAGACCTTAGAAATAAGCTGGAGACTGAGAGGAGTTCCTGATGCTCTCTGACCACAGTCCTTTTCAGATACTTGCCAGTAGAGTTCTCTTGCAAAACTTTTTATTTCAAAGTCCAATGGGAATTTCCATAATTATGCCCTGCCTTTTTCCAGCTTCTGCCTTTCACTTTCCTGCCCTCTTGGCCTCTCTCAAATGGGAATTAATCCAGCCTCAAACAAGCTGTCACTAAGCAAAGATTTTACTGTGATTATTGCTTAGGAAAAAGATATTGCTTTTTCTCCCCCTACCTCCAAATGCTTTATTTGCAGAGTAGAAATCATGGGGCATGTGTCCAATTGATACATTTCTCTTCAAATAGCAGATCCAACGCTAAAGTGGGATGCAAATTTAATTATTCCACATGTACAGAACAGAAACAGAATCTCATTGTTAAATTTGTTCTCCTATGTTGGAAAGATTAAAAACAAAAGATGTTGAAGTGGTTTGTGTGAGCAGAATATATTTCAGCTCATAAAAATGTGAGGCAGCGAAATAAGGGCACCAGAGGACTTATTTCTACCACATAGAATTGTCATTATTTTAAAATGTTTCTTCTCAGAAATCTTTTTTTGTCCTCACCTGTGTACTTCCAAAGTTTCTATCATCTTCTTCCCTGTGATGATTTCTCTAAATAATCCCCTTCAAACACTTTGTCTTCCAGCCATGCCCATATAATATAATTAATTTGGAATAAAAGGGTTGAAAAATTAATTAATTGCAACATAAATATGAGTCCAGCACTCAAGAGCATGACGTTAACCTCTACCTAAACTCAAACTTTGGCTTTATTGCTTAACAGTTATACAAACCCAGGCAAGTTATTTGACCTCTCTCTGCTTCTGTTTCTTGCTCTATAAAGGGGTACAATAATGGTACCCACTTCCTAGAGTTTTTATGGAGTAATGAGTTAATACCAGTATTGTGTGTAGAACAGTCCCTAGTACTTAATAAACACTCAATAAATGGTTATTATCCCATACCTGCCTCCTTTCCTCTTTATCACCTCCTTCAAGGCTCAACTGAAATAATTTCTTTGCTATAAAACGATTTCACCAGCCAGTAGTTAACTTTTCATCCCTAAGTTCCTTAAAACATTGTCTCTGCCTCACGTATCACAATTGATCATGTTCCTTCTTGGGTTATATCTAGATATATACAAGTTACTCCATTGCTCCTAAGAGTGAAGAGAAGAGATCATCTTACTGCTTTTATAGAGCAGGGAGAAAGTAAGTACTTGCTGATCGATGGAATGAATAAAAGGACAAGGAATGTTTTAATTAGAACCCTTGAGGGCTTACTATACACCCAGGCCCTGTGCCAAGAATAAATTATCTTATTTAATCTTTGCAACATTTTTGGAGATGGGTTTTATCATTTGATTCAAGTTTGCTCAAGGAGAGTATATATTATTTGCAGTATATAGATAAGGGCCTGGGTGGTCAGAGAACTTTAATGACCTTGACCAAGGACACATAGGAAATAAGAGACAGCATAGGCATTTGAGGTCACATAGCTCTGTCTGGCTAACACCTGTTGAATTAAGGTTATCTTACAGCTGCCTCCTTACACATCTTAAGCTCAGCTTAAAAGTTATCCCGTACCTAATGTACCATAACCTAACTGGATGCGTAAACAGGCTAACCTACTCTTGTAACAAGTATCTGAGACTCAGCCAATCACAGCTTGGTTGATGTTGGCCAATCACAGGTGGCCAACTGTTCAAACCATGTTCAAATAAGGCAAAGCCAAGCTATAGTCCTTTAGCTGTTTCTGCATCTCACTTCCATTTTCTATGCATCAGTTTCCTTTTTTCTGTCCATATATGTTATCTGATCACCTGGAAGCCCTGAAGTCCTGGACTGGGGGCTGCTCAATTCCTTCTTTGCTCAGTTAAACTGTCAAATTCAATTTGTCTGAAGTATTTATTTTAACACTCTAAAGATCATATTTATACCTACTAAGCAATATTGTCCTAGGATTCCCCACCTAGGCATGGGGAAGAGCAAATTATGAAATGGTGCTGTGTGAGACTGGAGTTTGGAATTCATTGAATTTCTTACAGATGCATTTCTTCTGTTAACAGGAAATACTTCAAGCCAGAAATTTTGTTAATGAGCACATTTCATAAATCCTAGCTTGAGAAGTAGAGGGAGAAGAGAGTAGCATTCTCCTCTACTCATCTGATATGGTTAGGTGTGTCCCCACCCAAATCTCACCTTGAATTGTATCTCCCATAATTCCCACGTGTTGTGGGAGGGAACCTGTGGGAGATAATGGAATCATGGCCGTGGTTTAACACAAACTGTTCTCGTCGTAGTGAATACGTTTCACAAGATCTGATGGTTTCATGAGAGGAAACCCCTTTCACTTGGCTTTCACTCTTCTCTTGTCTGACGCCATGTGACACCGTGCCTTTCACCTTCTGCCATGATTGTGAAGCCTCCCCAGCCACATGGAACTGTGGATCCATTAAACCTCTTTCTTTTGTAAATTGCCCAGTCTTGGGTATGTCTTTATCAGTAGCATAAAAACGGACTAATACACCATCTCAAGTACATCTGTCTCTGGGGAAGTGACTGCTTTCTTGATTACTTTATCACCTCCTTCCAAACTCTGGTTGTCTCTTTGGTCTCAGGTCAAGCCACTCCCACTCCCACCTCTTCCTCTCTGCTCCAGCCAAGAGATCTATTTAAAATTCTTTGCATCGGTACTCTTCTTTTTCTTTAAGCTTCTTTGATCACAATCTCTTCTGTTTTCTCCTTGACTCCCAAATGATTTCCCAACCACTCTGGAAAGTTTTTGCAATCATTCCACTAAATTCACTGCATTGAATTTGCCTGTTTATTCTTCATTTTCTCCTCACTAGTCTGCATCCTCCCAGAAAATAGGTATATCTTCTACCTAATTCACAGTTAAATCCCCAAACTGAGTGGACCCCTTCTTGGCCAAGAGGACCCAGATACACCTTAAAAATTGAATTCCTGGTCATGACAGGATGGGAAGTGAGACATGACTCAGGATGCCCCTCCATTATTAACCTTTAGCCAAAATTCTTTCCTAAGGAGTAAGCAGAAAACAGCCCTAGAAAACAAGAAACAGATGATTCATGCCTTTATCAACTTTGGCCAATCATTGGTGACTGCAACCAGATTCCCCCTCCTACTTTGCAGGTAAACTTGACAACTCACCAGTTTCATAGCTCATTCTTTTCTGATAAGAGACCATGGACCACTGAGTGGTTGTGGCCAGTCTGCAGAAGGTGTGCAGTGAGGGATTCTGTGTCCCCTGCTCTACCTTTTGATGTCAGTGGGCCAAAAACTCCACCCTCAAATTATACTAATGCCACCATTTTTTTGAACGTGCAACTCATGGAGAGGCATTAAGCTCAATTGTGCATTTGCATGTTTTTCCTTTTATAAACATTTGGGATTTTTCCTACAGCTTGTTAAATATGTATATTTGATCTCCCCATTTAGCATAAATTTCTATCTTATGCTTTCCTCCCTGGAAGTTCTTGCTCTTGGCTTCTAGTTGGAGGCTATGCTTCCCAGACTGTGGGATGCCCAGCCTGCAGGCTGAAATGCTTTATGAAAAATAAGGCTTTCCCTTCCAAATTTATGAGCCCCCTGATATTTAGTTGACAAAGCCTTGTAAGGGTTTAAATATCTCCAAAAACTTTAGAAAACTGTAATTCCCATTTTTCCTGCTCATGCCACCCTACCTCCACTCTCTCTCTAACAGCATATAAAAGGGAAAAACAATTTAAGGTTGACGTTGCCTGGAAAAAAAAAAAAAAAAAAAAAAAAAAAAAAAGCCCAGGCAGACCTTTTAGGAAAGAGAAGAGATTTTCCCCTAGTAATATGGAAACAGACTTCAACTCCTTTCCTTCCTACCTTACAGCTACAGTAATAATAACGTGCCCTAACATTTTAGTCTTGGCACACTGTTTCTCAAACTTAAGTACACAGAAAAATCACCTAGAGAGTTTGTTAAAACAAATTCTTAGCTTCCAATATGCAAAGATTTGGCCATGTGAATCTCAGTGACCTGAACCACTTATACTTTATGGTTCCTCTGCCCCAGAAAAACGAGAAAAAAAAGTTAAAATTCATGTATCAATTATAAATAATTGTGTCTCCATTTAGCACAAGCAAATGATTCCTCAAATAAAACCACCCTTTAACTCAAGTGGTTTTCTTCAGAAAACACAGCTCCACTTCCTCCCACCCTGAGCTCAGTTAGATTAACATTAATGATTCTTCCTTTCAGATGGGCCCCAGAGCATCGGACCCTGCCAAGCTATTTTCCACTTAGAATGTTGCTTGTTATGGCCTCTTGCTTGTAACATGGCTCTATCTCAATTTGGAAGTAGCAGCTGTTTAACAGATGTTCACCCACTTAGATTTAGAATAGAGATCTTGACAGGTATGGAGAGAGGGTCTGGTAGGCCAAGAAAAGAGAGGAAAGCATTGCAGATATATTATGATAAATTCTAGAAGTTGGGAGCATAGATCCTGGAAAGAAAAACCACCATTGAACTTTATAGTTGACTTTGAGTGATGAAGACTAAGCAGTTATTTTGCCTTTCCCAGGAATGTGTGTCAGTATTTTAAATAATTTTAACTGCTACTTTTCTTTCATTTATAAATAAAACACAAATAAAAAATAGAATTAAACATCTACATGTCCTAACTTCCTTTCTCCATGTTAGAGTTCATCCTTGTTTATAATGTCTTATATATCCTAGAATTTGTATAAATATCAGAGCATTTAATATAAACATTTTCTGTTTTAAATAATATTATCTACATTGATTAAACATTTTTCTTACAGTATCATGTGCTTCCAAAAAACACATGAGCCCCCTGATATTTAGTTGACAAAGTGTATTTAAGTGTATAACTCATTGACTTTTTATAAACTGAACTCTTAAATGTAACTAGCTGCACAAAGACCAAAAAGCAGAACAAAACAGAATTTCAGGAGTTCTCTTGTGCACCTTGCTTTTTCATTTAATGAAACAGCTTTGCAATCTCTTCATTCAGTCTATATGAATCTACTATTTTTTAATATCTATAGAGTGCTTGGCCATATGGCATTGCTATAAAGAAATAACTGAGACAGGGCAATTTATAAAGAAAAGAGTTTTAATTGGCTCATGGTTCTGCAGCTGTACAGGAAGCATGGCAGCATCTGCTCAGGTTCTGGGGAGGCCTCGGGAAGCTTACAATCATAGCAGAAGATGAAGGGGAAGCAGGAACATCTTACATGTCCAAAGCAGAAGGAAGGGGTGGGGGCAGGTGCCACACACTATTTTAAACAATCAGATCCCACAAGAACTCACTCACTATCATGAGAACAGCATCCAGGAGGAAATCTGCCCCCATGATACAATCACCTGTCAGCATGCCCCACCTCCAACACTGGGGATTATAATTCAACATGAGATTTAGGCAGGGACAAAATCCAAACCATATCAAAGAGCCATATATTTTTTAATGACTGGGATATTGATGGACATTTAGGCAATATCCAGTTTTGCTTTGTAAATACCTCCATGAAAATTCTTGCACGTGCATCTTTGTACACTTCTGAGAATTCTTTAAAATGTACTCTTGAAATAGAATTGCAATAACAAAAAAGTATCTGTATTTTAATTGTTATGAATATTTTAAAATTGTCCTGCAACAAGTTAAGAAATCTACACTAATCCACACTCCCACAAAGGTACCAGCTTCAGAAAAATATATTTTAAAAATGCATGCTAAATATATACTACTTAGAATATGCTGCTAAACAAACAAACAAAAAACTAAACATTACCAGCAGTCTTCTCTCTTTGAGGTAACTCGTTATTTATTTTTGTGAACTTTTGGAATTTTTTTCTTAGGTTCAAATGAGGAGAAAGTTTTGTTGATTTGAAAAGGCATCGTGAAGAGACAGTCAGCCTGAGGATACAAGTTCAGTTGATGTTCTGGAAGAGAAAGCTGATCTCTTTCAGTTTAGCACCCAAATCTTTTCACTGCATCATTCTGGCAGCTCCTAAGGCTGTTTCTCCTCTCCCTTTAGACTAACAAACTCATGGCCTGCAAGGAAAGAGGGAGTCATAGACTTATCCCGGAAAGGAGCCATATGGACTCAGTGGCATGCCCAAAGGCCCAGGTACCCACTAACTGAGCTGTGGGGCTTGTTATGCTGCCTGTGCAGATGACATATAGGCATCATAGGATCCATTCATTAGAGTCCAGATGCTCTGATAAAGGGAATAGTGCCTTATGCACTGTCATGGAGAGAAAAACTCCCTTCTTTATCTTTCCATGCATTTTTCACTGGTGACGTTCACTGAATAATATCTCTGCTTCATATATCTGGGAGTAAAATGTTCACAAAAACAGTCTGTGTGAGAGATGAGCCGTCACAAAACAGAGCAGCAGATAAAGTCTGATAAAGTTTCTGCTGTATCCATCTCCCTTTCTCACTTGCAGTTGGTACTGGTTGTACCTGTGACACCGTATATCTAAGCAAACTACATGAAAAGTTCTTTCAGAAGTATTTCTTCTCTACCTTCTGCCATGGCATTCCTGGCAGAAGAACTCAGAATGGCAGAGATTTTCAAAGGTGAATGGGATCATAGAGACCATGTGGTGTGGGACTTCTCCAAAACCTCCAAAGACTGTGCTTAAACAATTGCTTCTAAAGGCCCAGCATTGGCAGAGGTTATGAATAAAATCTGGAATGGGGTCCAGGAATATACATTTTTTTACTAGGGTGATGCTGATACAGCAAGACCTCTAGTTTGCATTTAGAAAACATCATTTGAGTTCAAACCTCCAAGTGAATAAGTGAAGAAACTGAAGTCAAGTCCAGTGCGTATTCTATTACACTATACCAAAGAAATGCTTTGTTATTCACCCTTCCAAAGTCGGAACTCTATTCATATGAGCTCCAAGTATTTCCTCAGAAGATACTTACTAATTTATAAAGGAGATATAGTCACTTGACAGCAGACAAAACTGGCAGACCCTTTTCTAACCAAGTGATCAAAGTTAATCTCATCAGTTATGAACAAATCAGTAAATGGTACAGATGAGACAGGGGAATGATGCAATAAGAAGAACACAGCATCACTTTTATAGTATTCTTGCCAAAAATGTGTAATCCAAATTTTTAATCATATGAAATATTTGCCCAACCCAAACTGAGGTATATTTGACAAAATAACTGGCTAGTATTCTCCAAAAAATGTCAAGGTCATAAAAGACAAAAAATCTAATGAACTGTCACAGATTAAAGAATACTGAAAGGACACATGAGGGCAAAATGTAACATATCATTCAGGATTGGGTTGTGAAAGAGAAGATGACATCAGTGGAACAAGTAGGAGAATTTAATAAAGTCTTTAGATTAGATACTCATGTGTTATCAATGTTAATTTCTTTTTTCTTTTTTTTTTTTTGAGACAGAGTCTGGCTCTGTTGCCCAGGCTGGAGTGCAGTGGCCGGATCTCAGCTCACTGCAAGCCCCGCCTCCCGGGTTCACGCCATTCTCGTGCCTCAGCCTCCCAAGTAGCTGGGAGTACAGGCGCCCGCCACCTCGCCCGGCTAATTTTATTTTTTTGGATTTTAGTAGAGACGGGGTTTCACTGTGTTAGCCAGGATGGTCTCGATCTCCTGACCTCGTGATCCGCCCGTCTCGGCCTCCCAAAGTGCTGGGATTACAGGCTTGAGCCACTGTGCCCGGCCATCAATGTTAATTTCTTATTCTGATAATTGTACTATGGTTATGGTTATATGTTAACATTTTTGGAATCTGGTTAAAGGGCATACTGGAATTCACTTTTACCAGTTTTGCAATGTTTTTATAAGTTCGAAAGTTTTTCAAAAACAAAAAGCTTAAAAAACAGAAAAATTAAAAGGTAAGAATTCTACTGTACTCTCAGACTCCATAAAATTTCAGAGATGAAGAAATGGTAAAGACATCAACTTATAAAACTGATTTTTGCCTCTGAAGGCAAGAAAATAGAGAAAAGGCTGGGACATAACACAAGTTTTACAACTTTATTTGGTGTCCTTGGATAAATAATTAACTTCCTTTGGCTTCAATTTATTATATAAAACCATTATTCAATATAGTCAACTATCACATTATTAATATTCAATAATATTACTGGATTGTGTCATTCTGTTAATAAGTACAATAGGCTGCAGATAGGGAGGAAATGTATAGTAGGTACTATTATTCCTCCCTACAACACTAAAACACTCTTACTTCATCCTAGATGACAATTTAAATCTTAGTCTGTATTTCTCCTCTAGAATAGAATCTATATGTAAGTTTATCTTGTTTGTAGCCAAAATCTCAGCACCTAGAGTAGTTTGCTGTCACAAAATACTTATCCTTTAAATATCTCCTGATTAAATTCATGAACAAACAAATCCATCATTACTTCTTTGCTGGACCATACCAAAATTTATTCCTTCTACAAATTACCCAATGTTATGAATTGGCAAATCTACTCTATTTTATTGTGCTTTCTTAATTGTTTGATACTTGGCCATTGTTGTTTCAGGCAATATTGTAGCTATCCTTCTGGCACAGTTGAAGACTCTATAACTGGGCATTTGCCATTCAAAGTAGGTAGAGTGGCACATTCAAGAGGGAAATGGTCCTGAGGCATTCTCACAGACAAAGGTAAGTCGAATGTTTAGGAAGAAATTTAACTTGAGCTTCTGGGAGGTAATCTCTAAGAATGTCATGCCTAAAAAGAGTTTCTTTGTTTGCATGGTGGCTGTGGGTGACACTAAATGGTCTAACAATACAATTTAGGGTGAGGCCTGGCCAGACTTTAAGGCTGGGGCTAGTCATGCCAGGAAAACCAATAATGTTACCTGGGGTGAGGACTTTGGATCATACACTATCAGTCAACCTGTAGATTGAGGTCAACCACATGGGTTGACATCAGTCCATCCTATCTATATCATGCAGTCCCAGTCAAAATTCTGAACAAGGAGTCTTAGTGGGCTTCCGTTTTTGGCAGTCCTCCAAGCATATTGTCATACAACATTGGCAGGAAGGTAACACATCAGGGAGAGAGCAACAGAAGTTCCACCAGGGAAATAAAGTGGAGTCAGATTTACAGAAGATGTTAAGGTATGAATAAAGAAGTATGTCAGTTGTGTGCATTCTGTGATAACCTAAAACACAGAGGAAGAAATTTCAGTGAAGGAGTTGAAATCAGAATACAAAACAGTAACTAAAAGTTCTGAAACACTGAGTAACTTGGGGGAGGGTCACACAATAGAAAAGTTAAGCCCTAATAATCTGCAAGAGTCCTTTAATTCTGTGTTATCAAGATGATACTGTACAGGACTTGCAAGGAATTCCATGTTCTCATCTCCAGCTACTACTCCACTTTTTCTCTCAAAATTTTTCTCATAGTATCATATACTACAACTAGAATGAATTGGTCTTATTTTATACTTTCTTAAGTATGCCATCGTCTGTGTTGATGTCATTCCTTCTCCTTTGAATGCTTTTCCACACTCTCTTTGTCTGACTAACTCATGGTTATAACTTACGAAACACTGCCTCTAGAAAACCTTAATTGTCTCCATGTTTGTCTGAGATATGCCTTTCTGTGGTCCACTAACTTGATATTCTTGCTCTTTCATAACACTTATGCCCTGGTGTTGTATGTATCTGCATAAACTCTCTACCCGGCTAGATTAAATGCTAACTAATTAATGGCAGGAAATGTGCTCACTTTAGTCATCGCTGAATTCTGCACATCTGGAACACTTCTTTTTATACGTAATGAATAAAATGTTCACTATTTGTTAAATAACTGAATAAATACATTTTATAAATACTGCTTTTGGCTTATTCATTTTTATTTGATTGTTTTAGGAACAGGGTCTTGCATTGTTGCCCAGGCTGGCCTTGAACTCCTGGGCTCAAGCAATCCTTGAGTAGCTGGGATTACAGGCCTGCACCGCTTTGCCGTATTTATTTTTAGCAAGGGGCATTATATGCCACTCAACTATCTGATATTTCCATCATAAATTCTGACTGACATTTCTCTGTTTATTTTAAGCCAGGAATAAGCTTAACTCCCAAGAAAGATTCTCTGGAGATTATGGCTATTTTATTGTATGGACTGATCTTACATCAGTACCTTAGTGTGGCATAGCAAAATAAGTTCTGGACTGAAAGGGAGTTGACTGGATTTCTAAGTGATCTAGCAACAAATTCTGTAACTTAATGACTACAGTATAAGACTGCTCTTTCTAGCAAGTGGACATCAAGTAGACTGTAAATATTAGCAATGTCTATGGCAATCCCTGAGATCAGAGAATCTCTATCTCAGAAGAGTAGAAAAGCTTATTTGCTAGCCAAATGAAGAGTAGGCTCCTAAGTCTTATCTATTACCAATGTTGCCTGGACTGAATTTGTTTTAGTGACTTTTTTTTTTTTCCTGTTTCTTTTTCCCTTTCTCAGTGAAGAAGACATTTGTGGATTCTTTCTTTTTTCTCTCTCTCTCATTTTGCCTTTCTCTCTTCCTTCCTGCACGCCCCAACTCTCAGGATCTCTAGTGCATTATTAACTGGAGCTTGTTCAATTAAAGGGGACGTGGACCTTCATATTTCGTGGTTCCTCAACAATGTTCAGGCTGGCAGGCCCAGGAGGAACTGCAGTCCCTGAGACACTGGCTGCATGAGCTAATAGGAAAAGATGAGCAATAAAAAGAGATTATGAGAGAAATCAATAGGTTCATACTGGCCCCACATGTCCACAAACATCTTTTTGCTGCTGGAGAATCACTTCTGAGATTGTAGCCATCATTACTGCAGTATTTATTTCTCTCTCTCTGACCCACCAAATACCTGCCAAGAATCAGGAGTCTATTTGGCTCTGGCATTTTAAGCTCTCTTAATTATCTATAGGTCAGGTTTTTGGTCTTTTCTCTTATTTCCTAACTACAAGCCAGAGGCTACAGTTTCTTTAACTGGGAGACTACAGTTTCTTTAACTGGCTGACCATAGGCCTGAAATATTGTACAAGAAATTGTGGAATTCACAGGGAAGTAGGGATTGGTCTTAATGACTTTATTCTAATTCCAAGCTTCAAAGATTATGTGGCTAAATGAACATTTTGTCTAAGATGAAAAACTTGCTGTTGGCTTCATAAATACATATTTATTCAACAAATATTTATCGGGCATGGTGTGTCTGGTATTAATTTATGTTTTTTGTTTCATTGATTACATCTACCTATTTTGTAAATTTTGGAAAGGTTCTGCCTGGTGATTTGTCCCATGTACCACACTCCTGATAGCAGACACAGTCCCTGAGCCTCCACATTCTGTAGTCATTTATCTTGATGTTTCCCAAACTGTGGTGCAAAACCATCTGTCTCAGACAAGCTGCTAGAGTGTAGTAGTTATGAATATGGCTCTAGAGCTGAATTGTACCTTAGCCATTTACCATCTATGAGACACTGGGCAAAGCACTTAACCATTTAAAATCATGTCTTGTAGAGTAAGTCCTGAATAAAGAGCAACTATCAGCATTATCTAGCGATTCTATCAAAATGCAGATCTAGAGATGTTTTAGTGGCGGACTGACTGTCTGCAGCAAGATGATCTTTATTTATTGAAACTTGCAGACACACTGAATTTTATACTTTCCCCTTAAATTTTCTCATTTTTTCTTCCCCTCATTTCTATCAATGACTGGGTTCAAATCTGATCCTTGCATTTTTCAAGATGTATAATTTAGTCAAGTTTCTTGAACTCCCTGATACTCAATTTTTTTCACATGTAAAGACAATATTCTCAATGTTCCTGGTGATGATGAATGAAGCGAGGATTAAATAACAGAGAATAACCAATAAAATGAAAGTCATCATTTGTTACCATGTAACAAGCGTTGCCTTATGGTGTTTAGCTATCTCAGCCACTTTGTAAGGTAGGTAGGTATCATCATGCCCATTGTACAATGAGGAAACTGAAGCTCAAAATGGCTAAACCATTTGCACACAGTCTCACGGATCGTAAGTGGCAGATCCAGGATTTGAAAGCACAACTATTGTGGAATGTGGATATTTTATCAATAAAGTGTCTTCTACTTTTCTTATGGTTTTGTAAAGTTTCACCTCTAATTAAGAAACATGCGGGTAATGTCCTCTCAGGAGAGGATTTTCTGAAATCAGGCAGCAGATAGTAAAGACAATATTCTCAATGTTCCTGGTGATGATGAATGAAGCGAGGATTAAATAACAGAGAATAACCAATAAAATGAAAGTCATCATTTGTTACCATGTAACAAGCGTTGCCTTATGGTGTTTAGCTATCTCAGCCACTTTGTAAGGTAGGTAGGTATCATCATGCCCATTGTACAATGAGGAAACTGAAGCTCAAAATGGCTAAACCATTTGCACACAGTCTCACGGATCGTAAGTGGCAGATCCAGGATTTGAAAGCACAACTATTGTGGAATGTGGATATTTTATCAATAAAGTGTCTTCTACTTTTCTTATGGTTTTGTAAAGTTTCACCTCTAATTAAGAAACATGCGGGTAATGTCCTCTCAGGAGAGGATTTTCTGAAATCAGGCAGCAGATAGAGAGTTTTTGATATTTATACTCTTCACCAGTGTGCTATATATTTATGACCAATGTTTTTACAACAGTACAGGCAATTTTAGCAAAACAAACAAACAAAAAAACCACTAAACTCCTAACAATAAAAGTTGCTGGAGTAGAAATTACTATGTATCCATATAGCTCATTACATATCTTTGCTAATAGAGTGTTTCAGGTCACCTTATAGGGTGAAGGAAGCCCCACTGTCCTTGTATTAATTAATTTAATTTATTCTCAATCTTATTTCTTAGACTCTATTTTGTTGCTATTCAAGAGGTACCTATACACTAGTTATAAGTAGTGAAGAAGACAGGAAAGTTCCCTGACATATGGCACTTAATTTTAATGGGGGGATGTAGATAAAAATTACTATATAATGAGCTGTATGGGTGCATACTACTTTCTACTCCAGCAACTTTTGTTGTTAGGGGCTTAGTGTGATATTTTTGTTAAAATTGCCTGCAATATTTTAAAACCATTGGTCATAAATATAAAACATACTGATGAAGAGCAATATGATGGAATAGGACTTTCCAGTGTTCCCCCTGCAGAAACATCAATTTGAACAACAATCAACACACAAAAGTACCTTCACAAGAGCAAAGGAAACCAGGTGAGTGATTTTAGCACTCACAGATTCACCCATCAGGATGGACCCTGTGCATATAGAATTCAGGTTTGCCCAGTATCAGGTCAGCCTCTATGACCCCAGGCTCCAGTCCTGCCCCAGGTTTCAGAAAAGCCCAGAGCTAGGCACACACACAGCCCCAGGCTCAGGCCCACCCTGGCACTAAGTTAGCAATCCTTGCCTCAGGCACTTAGGATAGAATCCATTGGCTCAGGCTTTAGGCCTGCCAAGTATAAGGTTGGTTCCTGGTTCCATTCTCCAGGCCAGATCCTGGAGCCACATGCTCCAGCAGACCTAGAGTTCAGACCTGCCCAGGGTCCAGGCTTATCTCAGTAGATCCTAGCACCAGGTAAGACTCCTGAACCTTGGCTCCAGGACTAACCTTCAGCACCCAGGATCTAGACCAGTCCCCAAAATCCCAGGACCCAGGCCAGCCCTCATGTTCCTAGCCTTCTGGTCAGCATCATCACACTCAGCTTCCAAGCAAGGCCCCGCAGCCCTTGCCTCCAGGCAAGTTTCTGTGGATCCAAGCACAAGGTCAGCAACTACCATTCCAGGCTGCAGTCTGGCCCTGTGGGTGCAGGCTTCATGTCTTCCCAAGCACCAGGCCATCCCCAGGTTCCAGTCAGATCCCAGTGGCCCAACATTCCAGTGGGCCCAGGGGCCAGGCCTGCTTCAAAAAACCAAGGGCCTAGGCTTACCTCAGGAGACCCTAGTGATTGTCCAGCCCCTGTGGACCAAGACTCTAAGAACAACCCGGCAGACTTAGGCTCCAGGCCCATCCCAGTAGACCTAGGCTCTAGGCTTATCATAGCACCTGGCTAGCTCCTTCAGACTCAGGCTAAAGGGATATTCCAGTGTCAGGTTAGCCTCTGTAGATTCATGCTTCAGTAAAGACCCCATGGATCTAATCAAAAGGTCTAGCACTATTGATCCAGCTTTCAGGTCCAACTCTGCAGATCCCAGGCACCAGGCCCACTCATCTGCTGGCCCTGACACTAGACCAGCTTGCCTAGAAACTTCAGAAGCAAACCTATTCATGAACTGTGCCAGATGGACTATTAGAATCTCTCTGGATGGGCTTACTGTTGAAAGCTTTTCTGAAACAAAGCCGGTCTGCAATGTTTGGAATAAGTCCATCCTTCTTTAAATACACAGAAACCAACACATGGCCACAGAATCAAGAACAATCAGGAAAACATGACACCAACAAAGGAATAATGCACCAGTAATCAACTATAAATAAGTGGAGATTTACAAATTGCCTGACAAAAAAATTAAAATAATTGTTTTAAAGAAGCTCAGTAAACTTCAAGAAAACACAGAGAAAAAAATTCAATGAAATCAGAAAAACAATAAATGACCAAAACAAAAAATAAATACCAGATATATTGAAATTATTTTTAAAAAATCAAACAGAAATTCTGGAGCTAAATATACCATGAAGAAAATTAAAAATGCAATAGAGAACATCAACAGCAAAATTGATTAAGCAGAAGAAAGAATTTCAGAACTTGAAGATAGGTTATTTGAATATGTACAATCAGAGGAGAAAAGATCAAAATGGATAAAAAAGAATGGATAAATATTATGGGACTTTTGGGAAAGCATGAAAAGGACAAGGCTTTTTGATTTATATGAATTAATGAAGGAGAAGAGAGAGACAAAGGGATATTTAAAGAAAGAATAGAAGAACACTTTCTAAATTGGGAGAAAGATATAAATATTCAGGTACACAAAGGTTAAAGATACCTAATTAGATCCAATCCAAACAGGACTATACCAAGTCATGTGATAATCAAACTGTCAAAATTAATGATAAAGATGGAATTCTGAAAGCCACAAAGGAAAACAAGAATATCACATATATGAGAATTTCAGAACCACTGGAAACAAATCTCTCAGCAGAAATCTTACAGGCCAGGAGAGATTGGGTTGATATATGCAAAGTGTTGGAGGAAAAAAAACAAATCATCAATCAAGATTATTTTACCCACAGAATCCATCCTTCAGAGAAGGAGAGATATGGGCTTTCCAACACAAACAAAAGTGAGGGAGTTCATCACCACCAGGAAGACCTGTCTCACAAGCAATACTAAAGGCAGTCTTTAAAGGTGAAAGAAAAAGATGCTAGCTAGCAACAGAGAAACATAGAAAAGTATAAAACTCATTGATAAAAGTACGTACACCGTCAAATTCAGAATGCTTTAATATTGAAACGGTGGGATGTAAATCACTTAAATCTTTACTAAGAAGGTTAAAAGAGAAAAACTTTTAAAAATAATAATAGTTACGATAATTTCTTAAGGAATATGCTATTTAAAGAGATGTAAGTCATGGCATCAAAAACACAAAATTTGAGGAAATGTTGAGTTTTTTTAATGAGATCAAAGTTAGTTGTTATCAGCTCAAAATAGCCTATTAAAACAATAAGATGTCTTACATAACTCATAAAGAAAAAAATAGTAGCTATCAAAATAATAAAAAGAATCCAAGTATGCATTAGAAAAAAATAACCTAATTACCAAGAAAGGCAGAAAGACAAGAAGAAAGGAATAAATAATCTACAAAACTACCAGAAAGCAATTAACAAAATGGCAGTAGTCATTAACTAACAGTAATTACCTTGAATATAAATGAATTTTTTTAATCAAAAGATACAGAATGACTAAAGGTATAAAAACAAGACCCACCTATTGTGCTGCCTACGAAAGTCTCACTTTACCTATAAGGACACACATAGACTGAAAGTGAAGGAATGTAAAAAATATTCCATGTAGATGGAAATCAAAAGAGAGCAGTGGTAGCTACATTTACATCAGATAAAATAGACTTGTGTGAAGAGTGAGACAGACTATAATATAGTAATACTAGGGACTTCAGTACTCCTCTTTGGGCAATGGACGGATTATCCAGACAGAATCAATAGTGAAACTTTGGATTTAAACCACACTAAACCAAATGGATCTAACAGACACACACAGAACATTCCACACAAAAAAGCAGAATATACATTCTTCTCAAGAGCACACAGAACTTCTCTAGGATAGGTTATATGCTAGGCCACAGAAAAGTTTTAACAAATTTAAGAAGATTGAAATCATGTCAAGTGTGTTTTCTTAGCACAATGGTATAAAGTTAGAAATCAGTGACAGAAGAAATCTTGGAAGACTCACAAATATGTGGGAATTGAGACAAACAAAAATGGACAAACAACATATCAATATTTAAGGCATGCAACAAAAGGAGTTCTAAGAGGAACATTTATAACGTACTTTCCTACATCAAAATAGAGAAAAGATTTTAAGTAAACAACCTAATATTATACCTTAGGAGAGTAGCGAAAGAAGAACAAACTAACCCCAACATTAGTAGAAGAAATAAAATAATTAGTAACATAGTAGGTGTAAGCAAAATAGAGACTAGAAAAAAAACAATAAAAAGATCAACAAAACTAAGAGTTTTATTTAAGATTAACAAAATTTACAAACCTTTCACTAGACTAAGAAAATAAAGAGAAGATGAAAATAAATAACATCAGAAATGAAAGAGAAGACATTACAACTGACACTTCAGCAATAAAAAGCATCAGAAGACATTACTATAAACAATTATATATCAACGAGTTGGATAACCTAGAAGAAAAGAATAAATTCCTAGATACATGCAGTCTGTCGAGACAGAATTATAAAGAAATAGAAAATCTGAACAGACCAATAACAAGGAAGAACATTAAGTCAATAATAAAGTCTTCCATCAAAAATAAAAAGTCAATAATAAAGTAAAGTCTTTCATCAAAAATAAAAAGGCTTAGGAAATGACAGCTTCACTGCTGAATTTTACCAAACACTTAAAAAAGAACTAATAACAATTTTTCTCATAATCATTGAAAAAAATGAAGAAAAGGAAATACTTCCAAACTCATTTTATGAGGTCAGCATTACACTGATACTAAAGCCAGACAAAAACACTACCAGAAAAGAAAATTACAGGCCAATATTCCTGATAAGCATAGATGCAAAAATTTGCAATAAAGTATTAGCAAACCAAATTCAACAACACATTAAAAGGAGCTTTCTAATAGAATAGTTTATATTCCTTTGGGAATACTATGCAGCCATAAACAAGAATGAGATCATGTCCTTTGCAGGGACACAGATGGCACTGGAGGCCACTATCCTTACCAAACTAATGCAGGAACAGAAAACCAAATACCACATGTTCTGAGTTATAAATGGGAGCTAAATGATGAGAACACATGGATATATAGAGGGCAACAACGCACACTGGGGCTTCCAGAGGGTGGAGAGTGGGAGGAGGGAGAGAATCCGAAAAAATAACTAATGTGTACTAGGGTTACTATCTGGGTGATGAAATCATCTGTACAGTGAACCCCAATAACACAAGGTTACCTATGCAACAAACCTGCACTTGTACCCCTAAACTGAAAAGTTAAAAAATAAATAAAAGGATGTTTCACCATGATAAAGTAGGATTTATCCTAAAAATGCAAGACAGCTCAACATACACAAATCTGTAAGTGTAATATACCACATTAATAGAATGAAGGACAAAAAAACATACAATCCTCTTAACAGATGCAGAGAAAGTTGACAAAATTCAACATCATTTCGTAATAAAAACTCTCAATAAACTAGGTGTAGAGGGAATGTACATGAAATAATGCTTAATATCACTAATCCTCAGGAAAATGCAAACCAAAACCATAATGTGCTACTGTCTCACACTTGTTTGAAAAACTTTTGTCAAAAATTCAAAAGATAACAAGAGTTGGCAAGGAAGTGGAGAAAAGGGAAACCTTGTACACTATTGGTATAGCCATCATGAAAAACAGTATGAAAGTTCCTCAAAAAATTAAAAATAGAACTACCACATGATCCAGTAATTCCTCTCTTGAGTATAAATTCAAAGGATATGAAATCAGTTTGTCTAAGAAATATATCTGCAATTCCATGATTATTGTACCATTATTTGCAACAGCCAAGATGTGGGATCAATCTAAGTGTCATCAGTGGATGAATGGATAAAGAACATATGTTATATGTACTTAAATGAATTCATTGTTGCCTTTTTTTAAAAAAAAGGAAAAAAAGAAAGAAAACCCTGCTGTTTACAACAACATGGATAAATCTGGAGGACTTTAGGTTAAGTGAAATAAGGCAGGCACAAATAGAGAAGTGTCACAGCATCTCACTTATATTTGGAATCTAAAATAGTTGGACTCATAGAAGCAAAGAGTAGAATAGTGAATACCAAGAGCTGGGGAGATGTTGGTCAAAAGTTACAAAATTTTGATTAGATAGGAAGAATCTACAGAGCCTTCTATTCAACAGATCCATTGTGCAACATGGTGACTATAGTTAATAGGAATGTACTATATTCTTGAAAATTACTAAGAGTAGATTTTACATGTTCTAACCACACACACACAAAAAATGGTATGTGAGCTAGTTCATATGCTAGGTAACTTGATTTGGCCATTCTGAAGTGTATACATACTTCAAAATATGATGTACAAAAAAAAGTCTACATAATTTTTGTTAGTTAAAAAATAAATTTTAAAAAATTACTAAGATAAAAATTGAAAATTATAATTGATTTTTGTAAATGTTATAAGTGATATAAATAAGATATCTAAGGGCAAAGAATGTATTTGAGAGAATAAGAGAAGAAACTAAAAAATACTTCACTTGAAAAGAAAAAGATTGTGTTCAGAGATATTGCATCCACTTGTAACTGCTAAGCTGTTCATGGTGTCACACATAATGCTCTAAGTAACTTTACTGTCTTTATGGGCTCTTAATGTGTGTTCATGTTCTTAGACTTCATATTAAGAATATTTCATCTCAAGCAATATTGGGATCTTTGAAAACATAATGCCTTCCAAGACCAATGCCCAGGATAGTCAAAGCAGGTAATTTTCTCTGATGTAAACATTTACTATGATGTTCACATCCTTATTATTTTCTTATAAAAAATTATAAAAATTTTCTGCCCATAATGTTTTTCATAGAAATAACCTTAGAATAGTCTTTTTGAGAAGATTCCATACCGTTCTCATCCTTGCTACACTTAATTGATCAGAGTCGGGCACCTGTTCCCCAAGACAGCCCAGGTACAATCTGGTCAACGACTCATGAAATGATCTTGTATAAACCATAAGCTGTACCAGTTAGATCTCTTTATCTAAGATACTTGGATCAGATAACATTAGAGAATTATGTTGATAGCTTTGGGGAAGCTAAAATGGAAGTGGTCACAGAGACTATGAAGTAGAGTGAAGAGGGGTTTGAAAAAAAATTTGAGAAAGTCGTGTGATGAGGTTTTAGTGCAATAAATAAGCAAATGTTATGATAAAAGAGAGAAATGAACATGCAGCTAGTCTTTACTGAGCTAACTAACAAAAAGGAAAGAGAAGTGGAGATCCAAAGAATACCTGGATGACATTAATTTTGAAAAACTCCAGTAGGTATCTACCAATGTCTGCTGCCAGAGACTTTAGAACTTTACATTGGTTTTCATTTTCAAGAGGCTGAATGAGCATTTGGGTGGCATGTTGTAAGAGAATTAAAGAATGGAGTTGAGACTAGACTATATAAACTCATAGGTGTGTCTTAATTATGAGAGTCTAAATTTAAGATCCCAAATCATCTACACCCACACAATTTACTGTCTACATTAAACATCACTTTAGTAATCCATTGCTTTCATGTGCATGACTTTACAATTCTAAGAAACTGTTGCCAAGGAAAATAAATTTTGAAAATGATTTTCTTGTTCATTCCAGGATCTTCACAAGAAGATCATTTAAATAAACACCAATTGGTTAAATGCCTCTATAGCATCAAATGATAGCTAGCCCCAAAAGATTCTTCCAATGAAAGTATTCACCAATTCTAAACAATTATATCTGAATTCTTACCCAATCCTAATCAAACCACTTCATTGAAAGACCCCTAAATTTTATAAATATTCTAATTTTATCTTTCTCACTTCAAAAATTTACTGAGTCTGCCAAGATGATATATTCCCTTCCTATAAGAATCAATTCAGCTTTTCCTTATCATCAGGTTGTTTTTTCTTTTAATATCACATGGTTTTTTATGTAAGACTAGCTTGAGGAAAAAAAAAAAATCCCCTAGTAGCTTCCAGAATCCGAAAGCCTTATGCTTTTGTGCATTTACATCATACACTTTAAGACTTTGTCAAATGACCTGCCTGAATCAGGAATTTTAATCCTTCCTCCCACCCAATCCCATTTATTCTCCTTCCACAGTTCTTAGACATGGCATTCCTCTCACTCGTCTTTTAAAATGGAGAGTTTTTTGCTCACATTTCATGTGCTATAGTCTCTGAATTGTCCCAGGCTAAGTCTCTTTTTTATCTCTGTAAATCTCTCTCTTTTATTTCCTCACCGAAGTGCAAATATTTGAATCTGTAATAGTTCAAACCTTTGTTGAAATTTCTTTCAAATTATATTAACATTAGGCTGAGGTACACAGAAAAGATGATGTAATTTTTCTATCTCTGTATGTGTGTATGATTGCATATGTGTATGTATGCAATTTCAAAAGAGAAAAACAGATAAACACACAAAATGTCTACCAACATCAACCCTTTCATCAAATAGCAACCAAATTAAAAAGGAAACCCAAGATAAATTCAGGTCCATATTTCAGAAGAAGTGAATGAGGACCTCTTTATTTCCAATGCAATAGAAATGCAAAGCGGAAGAAATCAATGCAAACCAGTATGTCTTGGATCAGCACATTTTAAAACAAAATGTACCTTTGTATCTAAAAATCTGAGAGCCATGAATATTTAACACAGAGAGAAAAGAATGATTTTGTCAGCCTGTAAAGCAAGTCCCAGGGTAGCTTAAATTCTGCTGCCTTCTATTAGCTTCTCAGCTCAGTAAATAAAATGAGTCATTCAGGGAGAAGGAGAGGAAGGAGGTAAGGACCAGGGGAGGCTGAGTGAGAGGGTACGTCTGAGGCTTGGGAAGGGGCGAACTCGGGACTGGTAGTGGAGGGGAGAGAATGATGAGGTTTAATGCCAGCTAGTGGTCATGAGCTCTCTGGCTGGGGATAGAGCAGCTGGAGATAGTCTGTGAAAAGAATTATTAAAAATCCTACCAGTTTTTGGAACCAAAGGAAGCAGGGAGTGGCTATTGTAGTAAAGGGATCTAAGGGATTGATTTCGCTATTCCAGGATGCATGTCTTGTTCAGCTAATCTCTCCAAGGATCTCTCTCCTCATCTCTTAAAGGGTAGTAATCCCAGCTCTTTGCTTTAGAAGAATATCTTGAGGATAAATGAAGCGCATTAGCCGAAATCCATGCTAAATATTTGATGGTTGTATCTGAAGCCACACCAGGGAATATTTGATCAGCTTGCTAGCTTCACGGGGGGGCCAATTCTTAATGTGGCATAATTCAAAACTTTTATTACAGCCCAACCCCTGTCATTATGACTCAGATAATGTTCCCAGGAGTTTGCCTAATACTCAGAAAACAACATCGTGCAGGCTAATGATGTATTGATTCTTTGGCTATGAGGTCTGCATGAAAGGAAAACGATGATGAGTGGGCTGGGATGGTATACATGGGTGTGTAGCTGCATTAAACAATACTAATCAACAAGTCTGGCTGCTCCTTCAGCCTTTCCTTCCCGTCCCCCCCACCCCCCCCACCCCCGCATTATCCTGTTAAGCTTCAAACTGGCATTTTATCCCCTTGTTTTTTAACAAATGACTTTTGC
The DNA here is from genome assembly GCF_008728515.1 of Papio anubis. Taxonomy (NCBI): domain Eukaryota; kingdom Metazoa; phylum Chordata; class Mammalia; order Primates; family Cercopithecidae; genus Papio; species Papio anubis. The sequence continues at coordinate 87,596,224 of NC_044988.1, read as the reverse complement.
AAGAGGCAGCATAGTGTTGTGTGAAATGGACTCTGGACTATGAATCAAAAACCTGCATTCTCATTCTAACTCTGCAATAAACACCGCTCATGAATTTGAGGAAGCCACTTCTAATTCTTTATTTTTAGAGTGTCAGTTTCCCAATCTGTAGGAAAAACAAATACATTCTACAGGTTTTTGTTTGATAGAGGGAGGAGGGAAGAGACTTTCATTCTAGATAACACACATTACTCCCTGTTTATGTTTCTGCCCAGCCACTCTCTGCTTAGAGCCTATGTTTCGGGGCTATAAGCCTTAAGTATAAGCTATAAGCCTTGCTGGAGGCTGTCACAGCCTGAACTAACCATTAACTAATTAAGAGGGAGCAAATCAAGTTGTCAAAAATCTGTAAAACTAATAAGTCTTTGTAAATCGTAAGTTTTTTAAATTATATTTTTAAAATTTAAGTGGGTACACCACAATCCCATCACTTCAAGGCCAGCGTGCTTAGCACAAGGTATCAGCAGACAACCCTTGAAAAGAAGATTTCTTATTAAATACACTAGCCCTGAGGCCATCACTTCACTCAAAGCTTGTCCTTGGTACCTTAATTTTGGAGAAAAATTCAGATATTCAGAGGGTGTAAGAAAAAGGCATCCAGGCTGTCTCCTAGGAGTCTCTCGAGCCCTCAGGCAATCAGTCTAGAAGCAAAAGTCTTTTTATACAAAGGGACACTTGACACCTATCAATTATCTTCCTAAACTGACTAATTCTTCTTTATGGCTTCTTGGTGCTCAATTCAGAGCAGAGGTGCCATCTCTGTGAAGGTTGACTTTGTATCAGCTGAAATATGGGAGCCACCACGGAATCATAGAATAATGGATGTTCAGGGCTTGTCGTATTAGAGATGGAGACGATTGGCACAGGAGCATCTAACTGGCATCATTTCTTCACGTAAGTCATTCTTAGCCTAGGGATGTGAATAGAATCATTCTGCAAATAGTTACAAGGTTTCTGTGCTGAGCTCACACTTGCATTTCAGCACAGAGGACAAAGAATTGAAAAGACAGGGTCTCTTCCACTCCAATACCTGAGCACCTAAGTGGGGATATAAAGATGCACACAATGTTTTACCATCACTGGTTCATAAAACTGAAATTGTATTTACATCTCTTGTTATGTGAGGTAATGCAGGAAAACATTACAAAAGAGGAGATATCTGAGCTGAGGCTTGTAGGGTGAGTAGAGTAAGGGTAAGCAAGCAGAGGGAAGGCCATACCAGGCAGGGGGAACATTATATATAATGGCAAGAAGATCTGTAAAATAATTGTATGTTTGTTTGAAAGCAGTTTGGTGTGGAGAGTTGCTGCTGAGATACTTGTCTTCCCAACACATACATGCAAGATTTGATGCTACATTTGAAGGAAGACATTATCAAATATTGAGCAGTTGCACAGACTGATTGGAGACAGATAGTGGAATTGCCATTCTGCAGGTTGTAAGGAGACTAGCGAAACACATGCCAAGTCATGGGAGACACTGTCCATAGGAGATGAATGAGGACCTCATTTTGACAGTGTAGGGGAAAAGGTGAGACCCTGAAACAGGATAGCAGCAGTTGGAGTAAGTATCATGTGAGAGTTATTTAGATGGTGGAATTAGAACAGAAGTTTGCAATTGATGTGGTGGCGTGGATAAGGAAGAAACATAAGGCATTTTATCTGCATTTAGGTTGTTATTAAAACTTCCTCACTCAAAGTAATTTTCCCATTTTTTCACAGGTAAATTTGATTCCAATATATGTTTTAACCCAGTTAATATGACCATAGTGCACTGTGTTTTCAAGTTAGCAAAAATTGATAGCAGAAAGCTTTTCTCTTAGTTTTACTAATCAATATCCATTGAATTTCACTGGACATTCTAAACACAGTATATGTATTTGGGAAGAAAATGGTAAAAAGCCACAGGACTCTCACCCTTTCAGACCTATGTGTGGAACCTGTTAGCCTGTGTGACCCAATTCTCCTGTGAGATGAGTCCATTAACATGGAAATGCCAACTTTGGAAATTGTGTTTTCAGAGTTCACAATATAGCTCAGAAAGAGGCCAAAATGGATGTTGTAGTGTCCATTTTGACTGGATAGAGCTCTCACGGGTTTCTTTGCATTTTTTAAAATGTGCACTCAAGAGCCAAAGTTGCTGAGCAGATAATGCAAAGATACAAACATCTTCTTGTGTAGAAGATAAAGAAAAGATCTGGAAGTCAAAATGTGTCATATACAGTGAGATAACATTATTAATGAATTATTTGTCCATTCCTTAATTAGATAAATATTTGTGGAGTTTCAAACATTGTAAACTGTACAGTGGTTATAATGATAGAGTCAACAGAGTTTAGATGTGAGTTTCAATATTCAATGACGAGTCTTATAATTGGAGTTAAGAAGTGTCATGGGAGTGGATATCAGATGTTTCTAACCATGAATTAAGTTCTGTATTGAGCTCAGGCAGGAAATAAATAATAGCAGTTTATTTTTCAATCAACATTGTATATTTATCTGTGCTTCAGATATTGAGCTAGGTTTGTGGTGAATTTAAAATAAATCAGACATTTATCCTCTTCTCTAGGTATTTGTATGACAGCCATGGTAAGGTATGGAAACAAGTAACTTTGAAATTATTAAATCCATGATAAGCACCTTTGACAAAGGAAGTGTCACAGGACTTAGGCAGAAAGAGAAGGTGATTCCAATTAGGTGATCTATCAAAAAAAGCTTAAATATCCAGAAAAACATCAATAAAAACAAAATACATTTGGAAACATAGTAATAAAGAAATTAGATTTATTGGGACTTGCTCTAAGAAGGCTAGCTGGTTGGTATCCAAGTTGAAGGAAGATAGATTACAAAAGAGGTAATATCTGAGCTGAAGCTTGAAGGATGAGTAGATTGTATTGGGATAAACAAGCAGAGGGAAGGCCATGCTAGGCAGGTGAAACATCATATGCAATGGGAAAAAGATCTGTAAAATAATGGTTTGCTTGTTTTTTTATTTAAAAGCAGTTCAGTGTGAAAAGGCACTGCTGAGATATCGCTATTACTGACGCTGAGACTGAGGCACTTCTATTCATCCAGACTCAAAGCATGTGACCTCAACTCTGTGCCTACTACCACGACCTTAAGTCAGGCCCTTCTCATCCTCTCTTGGACAGCAGACCACTTTCCATGCCATCTCCTCTCTAGAACCCAGTCCTGCTCACTGAGAAGTCAACTAGCTCTATAGGAAACAGGCGTCCATGTTCATTTCCTGGCTTAGTATATCTAATGATTTCCTTAACTAAAGAAAGTGCAATAATCCATTTTCACTTATTTCCTCTATCAACATTCCGTTTTGCTCTTACGACCATTGCAACTATTCAAAATTGTTTCTTTATTTTTCTCTGAATTATTCTTTTATAAGAACAATTTATATTTTCTTTTCTTTTTTTTTTTTTTGCTGCTTTATTTTATTTATTTATTTTTTTGAATTTATTTATTATTATTATACTGTAAGTTGCTTAGGGTACATGTGCATAACGTGCAGGTTTATTTACATATGTATACTTGTGCCTTGTTGGTGTGCTGCCATCAGCTTGTCATTTACATCGGTGTAACTCCCAGTACAGTCCTCCCCCCTCCTCCCCATGATGAGCCCCGGTGTGTGATGTTCCTTCCCGAGTCCCAGTGATCCTCATTGTTCAGTTCCCACCTATGAGTGAGAACATGCGGTGTTTTGGTTTTCTGTTCTTGTGATAGTTTGCTAAGAATGATGGATTCCAGCTGCATCCCATGTCCCTACAAGGACACAAACTCATCCCTTTTTGTAAGCTGCATAGTATTCCATGGTGTATATGTACCACATTTTCTTAATCCAATCTGTCACTGATGGACATTTTGGGTTTGATTCAGAATCTTTGCTATTGTGAATAGTGCTGCAATAAACATACATGTGCATGTGTCTTTAGAACGTATGAATTTATAATCCTTTAGGTATATACCCAGTAATGGGATGGCTGGGTCATATGGTGCATCTAGTTCTAGATCCTTGAGGAATCATATTACTGTTTTCCATAATGGGTTGAACTAGTTTACAATCCACCAACAGTCTTAAAGTGTTCCCTATTTCTCCACATCCTCTCCAGCACCTGTTGTTTCCTGACTTTTTAATGATCGCCATTCTAACTGGTGTGAGATGGTATCTCGTGTAGTTTTGATTTGCATTTCTCCTGATGGCCAGTGATGAGCATTTTTCATGTGTTTGTTGGCTGTATGGATGTCTTCTTTTTTGAAATATCTATTCCTTATCCTTTGCTTACTTTTGATGGGGTTGTTTGTTTTTTCTTATGAGATTTGTTTTGAGTTCTTTGTCAGTTCTGGATGTGTAGCCCTTTGTCAGATGGAGTAGATTGCAGATTTTCTCCCATTCTGTAGGTTGCCTGTTCATTTGATGGTAGTTTCTTTGCTGTACAGAAGCTCTTTAGTTTAATAGGATCCATTTGTCAATTTGGCACTTATTTGCCGTTGCTTTTGGTGTTTTAGACATGAAGTCTTTGCCAATGCCTATGTCCTGAATGGTACTACCTAGGTTTTTCCTCAGGATTTTATGGTATTAGGTCTAACATTTAGAGTCTCTAATCCATCTTAGATTAATTTTTATATAAGGAGTAAGGAAGGATCCAGTTTCAGCTTTCTGCTTATGGCTAGCCAATTTTCCCAGCACCATTTATTAGAATCAGCACCATTTCTTACTCTCTCAGGTTTGTCAAGATCAGATGGCTGTAGATTAGTGTAGGTAGTATTATTTCGGGGACTCTGTTCTGTTTCCATTAGTCTATATCTCTGTTTTGGTACCAGTACCATGCTGTTTTGGATTGCTGTGGCCTTGTAGTATAGTTTGAAGTCCAGGTAGCATGATGCCTCCAGCTTTGTTCTTTTGAGCTTAGAAGTTGTCTTTTGGAGATGCAGGCTCTTTTTGGTTCCATATGAACTTTAGAAAGCAGTTTTTTCCAATTCTGTGAAGAGAACTCATTGGTAGCTTGATGGGGATGGCATTGAATCTATAAATTGCATGGGCAGTATGGCCATTTCACGATATTGATTCTTCCTATCCACTTGAGCATGGTATGTTCTTCCATTTGTTTGTCCTCTTTTATTTCAGTGAGCAGTGGTTTGTAGTTCTCTTGAAGGAGTCCTTTACATCCCTTGTAAGTTGGATTCCCTAGGTATTTGATTCTCTTGCAGGCAATTGGTGGATGAGTTCATTCATGATTTGGCTCTCTGTTTGTCTATTTACTGGTGTATAAGAGATGGCAGATTTTTGCACATTAATTTTGTATCCATAAGGACTTTTTGCTTTCCAGAGTTGCTTATCAGCTTAAAGGAGGATTTTCCAAGGCTGAGATGATGGGGTTTCTAAATATACAATCATGTCATCTACAAACAGGGATAATTTGACTTCTTCTTTTCCTAACTTTAGATACCCCTGATTTCTTTCCTCTTTGCCTGATTGCCCTAGCCAGGACTTTGACACTATGTTGAATGGAGTGGTGAGAGGGCATCCTATCTTATTATGCCAGTTTCGAGAATTTTCAGTTTTGCCCATTCAGTATGATATTGGCTGTAGGTTTGTCATAAATAGCTCTTATTATTTTGAGGTACGTTCCATCAATGCGAATTTATTGAAGCGTTTTAGCATGAAGGGCTGTTGAATTTTGTCAAAAGCCTTTTCTGCATCTATTGAGAGATAACCATGTGGTTCTTGTCTTTGGTTCTGTTTATATGGATTATGTTTATTGATTTGTGAATGTTAGACCAGCCTTGCATCCCAGGATGAAGCCCACTTGATCATAGTGGATAAAGCTTTTTGATGTATTTACTAGTCCGGTTTGCCAATTATTTTATTGAGGATTTTCTGCATCGATGTTCATCGGGGATATTGGTCTAAAATTCTCTTTTTGTTGTATCTCTGCCAGGCTTTGGTATCAGGATGATGTTGGCCTCATAAAATGAGTTGAGGAGGATTCCCTCTTTTCGTGATTGGAATAGTTCCAGAGGAATGGGTACCAGCTCCTCCTTGGCACCTCTGGTAGAATTCAGCTGTGAATCCATCTGGTCCTGGACTTTTTTTGGTTGGTAGGCTATTAATTGTTGCCTCAATTTCAGAGCCTGCTATTGGTCTATTCAGGGATTCAACTTCTTCTGGTTTAGTCTTGGAAAGTGTAAGTGTCAATTATCCATTTCTTCTAGATTTTCCAGTTTTTTAGTAGAGGTGTTTATAGTATTCTCTGATGGTAGTTTGTATTTCTGTGGGGTCAGTGGTGATATCCCTTTATCTCATTTTTAATTAAATTGATTTGATTCTTTCTCTCTTTTCTTCTTTGGCTAGTCTTGCAGTGGTCATATCAATTTTTGTTGATCTTTTCAAAACCAGCTCCTGGATTCATTGATTTTTGGAGGTTTTGTGTCCTCTATCTCCTTCAGTTCTGCCTCTGATCTGTAGTTATTTCTAGCCTTCTGCTTTAAGCTTCGAATGTGTTTGCTCTTGCTTCTCTAATTCTTTTAATTCGATGTTAGAGTGTCAATTTTAGATCTTTCCTGCTTTCTCTTGTGGGCATTTTGGTGCTATAAATTTCCCTCTACACTGCTTTAAATGTGTCCCAGAGATTCTGGTATGTTGTATCTTTGTTCTCATTTGGTTTCAAGAACATCTTTATTTCTGCCTTCATTTCGTTATGTACCCGAGTAGTCATTCCAGGAGCAGGTTGTTCCAGTTTCCATGTAGTTGAGCGGTTTTTGATTGAGTTTCTTAGTCCCACCAGGTTCTAGTTTAGTTGCTGTGGTCTGAGGAGACAGTTTGTTATAATTTTCTGTTCTTGTACATTTTGCTGGGGAGTGCTTTGCTTTGAATTCACGTGGTCAATTTTGGAATAAGTACGATGTAGTGCTGAGAAGAATATATTCTATTGATTTGGGGTGGAGAGTTCTATAGATGTCTATTAGGTCTACTTGCTGCAGAGATGAGTTCCATTCCTAGGATATCCTTGTTAACTTTCTGTCTCGTTGATCTGTCTAATGTTGACAGTGGGTGTTGAAGTCTCCCATTATTGTGTAGTAAGTCTAAGTCTCTTTGTAAGTCTCCTAAGGACTTGCTTTATGAATCCTAGATTGCTCCTGTATTTGGGTTGCATATATGTATTTGGGATAGTTAGCTCTTCCTGTTGAATTGATCCCTTTACCATTTATGTAATGGCCTTCTCTTTGTCTCTTTTGAGATTTTGATGGTTTAAAGTCTGTTTTATCAGAGACTAGTATTGCAACCCCTTTTTTGTTCTCCATTTGTAGTAAATCTTCCTCCATCCCTTTATTTTGGGCCTATGCTTATGTCTCTGCGTGTGAGGATGGGTCTCCTAGATACAACAGACTAGTGGAATCTTGACTCTTTATCAGTTTGCCAGTCTGTGTCTCTCTTAATTGGAGCATTTTAGGCCATTTTACATTTAAGGTTAAAGATTGTTATGTGAACTTGATCACTGCCATTGTAATAACTGGTTATTTTGCTCATTAGTTGATATAGTTTCTTCTAGCCTCGATAGTCTTTACATTTTGGCATGTTTTTGAGATGGCTGGTACTGGTTGTTCCTTTCCATGTTTGATTACTTCCTTCAGGGTCTCTTGTAAGGCAGGCCTAGTGGTGACAAAATCTCTAAGCATTTGCTTATGTATAAAAGGATTTTATTTCTCCTTCCTTATGGAAACTTAGTTTGGCTGGATATGAAATTCTGGGTTTAAAATTCTTTCATAAGAATGTTGAATGTGGCCCCTCTCTTCTGGCTTGGAGTTTCTGCCAGGAGATCTGTAGCCAGGTCTGATGGGCTTCCCTTTGTAGATGCTTGACCTTTCTCTCTGGCTGCCCTTAAGATTTTTCCCTTCATTTCAACTTTGGGTAGATCTGGCAATTATGTGTCTTGGAGTTGCTCTTCTCGAGGAGTATCTTTGTGGTGTTCTCTGTATTTCCTGGATTTGGATATTCTGGCCTGCCCTACTAGGTTGGGGAAGTTCTCCTGGATGATATCCTGAAGAGTGTTTTCCAACTTGGTTCCATTCCCCCCTCACTTTCAGGCACCCCCCAATCAGACCCGGAATTTAGTCTTTTTATAATCCCATACTTCTTGCAGGCTTTGTTCATTTCTTTTTCTTCTTTTCTTTGGTTTTACTCTTCTCGCTTCGACCATTCATTTTTGATCCTCAATGCATGATACTCTTTCTTCCAGTTGATGGTCGGTTACTGGAAGCTTGTGCATTTGTCACGTATTTCTCGTGTCATGCTTTTCATCTCTTTCATTTCGTTTATGACCTTTCTCTGCATTGAATTAGTCTAGCCCGTCAATTCTTCCTTTTTTTCCAAGATTTTAGTTTCTTTCTTTGGAGTGCGTAATTCCTCCTTTAGCTCTGAAATTTGATGGACTGAAGCCTTCTTCCTCTCATCCTAAATCCAAAGTCATTCTCCATCCAGCTTTGATCCGTTGCTGGCGATGAGCTGCGGCTCCTTTGCGGGGAGATCGCTCTTGTTTTTGAATTTCCAGCTTTTCTGCCCTGCTTTTCCCCATCTTTGTGGTTTATCTGCCTCTGGTCTTTATTGATGGTGATGTACTGATGGGGTTTGGGTATAGGACTATGCCTGTTTGATAGTTTCCTTCAACAGTCAGGACTGACCCTCAAGCTGTAGGTCTGTTGGAGATTGCTTGAGGTCCACTCCAGACCCTGTTTGCCTGGGTATCAGCAGCAGGGGGCCACAGAGATGGAATATTTCTGAACAGCAAATTGTACCTGTCTGATTCTTGCTTTAGAGCTTCCTCTCAGGGGTGTACTCCCACCTGTGAGGTGTGGGAGTGTCAGACTGCCCTAGTGGGGGATGTCTCCCAGTTAGGCTACTCAGGGTCAGGGACCCGCTTGAGCAGGGAGTCTGTCCCTTCTCAGATCTCAACCTCCGTGTTGGGAGATCCACTGCTCTCTTCAGAAGGCTGTCGAGACAGAGTCGTTTGGGTCTGCAGAGTGACTCTGCTGCTTTGTTATTGTTTACTGTGCCCTGCCCCAGGAGATTGGGTCTACAGAGACAGGCAGGTTTTCTTGGACTGCTGTGAGCTCACCCAGTTCGACCTTCCCAGCGGCTTTGTTTACCTACGCAGAAGCCTGAGCAGTAGTGAGCCTCCCCAGCCTCGCTGCTGCCTTGCCGGTGGATCACAGACTGCTGTGATAGCAATGGGGAGGCTCCGTGGGTGTGGGACCCTCAGCCAGGTGTGGGATATGATCTCCTGGTGTGCCTGTTTGCTCAAGCGCAGTATTGGGGTGGGAGTTACCCGATTCTCAGGTGTTGTGTGTGTCTCAGTTCCCCTGGCTGGGAAGGGATTCCCTTCCCTTGGCTTCAGGTGAGACAATGCCTCGCCTGCTTCAGCTCGCTGGTGGCTGCAGCAGCTGACCAGTGCACGATCTTCCGGCACTCCCCAGTGAGATGAACCCAGTACCTCAGTTGAAAATGCAGGAAATCACGGTCTTCTGTAGCCAGCTAAGCGCTGGGAGTTGAAGACTGGAGCTGCTCCTATTCGGCCATCTTGCTCCGCCCCCCTATATTTTTCATATGTTGACCTCTCTGCCTGGAATTGGTTCCTCACTCTGTGAAAAAAGTCCTATCTACCCTTGGCAAGACTTGCCTTGATTGTCCTCCTTTTCTGCAATGGAGTCTCTGAGTCCCAGATTCCCCTAGATTCCTATCTTTACTACAGTAATTACTTTATCATTTTGGAATTTTGTCTTTATAAATCCCCATTGAACTATATGTCTTGGAAAGGGAAGCCATAATGGTATTTTGTATTAATTTTAAATAATCTTTTAATCTGAGTTATTTAATTTTTGATATTCTAATATTCTATCTATTATTTATAAAATTATCTATAAATTTTCAGTGTCTCCAATGGTAACCTTGCTGTAATGGGCACTTGACAAATGAAGACTCAATTACTCATGAGAGGAGGGTATCATGGTAGGCTGGAACCAGCATCGTTACCTAGTTCCATTATATATTCTCTGTAACTTTGCACAACTTTCTTGACTTGTTCAAGGTTTAAGTTTATTATCTGTAAAATCAGGATAATAATACTTAACTCATTGTGAGAATTAAGTAAAATAATGATTGTAGAGCATTTGGCTCAATTCCTAGCATATAGTAAGCTCATAATAAATTATTTATATTAAAACTATTGCTATTAATTAATGTTTTAACCTGAGCAAGGATCAACCTCTATAAACTTTATTTTCTACCATTTTGCCCTCCATGGAAGACTTTAGTGATTCTCAAATAAAATATTACAGGTTAGAGTACTTTAAAAATTACAACAAATCATATAATTGTTAATAGTGATTATTAAGCTTCTCAGAACCTTAGGTCACTTGGAAAGGATGAGGATGTGGCTTGTAAATTCTCTGTGACTAAAATGGAAACTGTTTTTAAGAACAGAGAATATTGTTATAGCTGATTCTGAGTCACCCAAGGTTAAGAATTGGAAGTGAGATTAATAGAGTCAAAAGATTTCTCTTAATCATGGCTCACGTAGTAAATCAGTTATTACATCTTTTTTCATGTCCCAGAAAGTGCCTAACACAGGTAGAATTATTAGCGACAATTCTCCATCAACGTACATGTTTGTGCCATCATAATTAGTCTGGCCTGAAGTGATAGGATGATTAAGGAATGTTTCTGTCAAGATACTGTCATTTAAGATTTAAAAGCAACCAGTTCTTAATATCTGCCTGGGTCATTTTAAATTGTCAATTATACTGAGTAGACAGTGAAGCACTTGTTCTTCTTTATCAATAATTATCTGGGACTCTCAAATGTTTACTAATAGTACTAATTGTTAAAATATGAAACCATAAATATCAACTCAAAAGCTAGATGTTGGTATTTTGTGTAAATACCAATATTTTGTGTAAATACAAATATATATGTATACATATCTAGCTTTTGAGATCCCAAGAGACCCATATCACTTGGAGAAATAATGGGCACTTTTTCCATGAATGTTTTTCTGACCACTCTGGTCTATATAATTTCTGTCTATTCCTATTAAACCTACAGTACATTCTACTCGGTTTCTCTTTTAACTGAATGCCTTGCAATACAATTGAAACTGCTCTAGGTGCATTCAACTGGATAATTTGCTAGCCAAAACAACCTAAAACTAACAAGCCCTAGAATCTGTGAAATAAGAATAATAATAATGCCTTGGCTATTCCCCCAAAAGTTTATGTATTCAAATGATATATTGGGTGTGAAAAGTGTTAGCAAAAAGAAAATAATTATTTAGTTATTACCTAATGGTTTGTATTTCACATTTTAAAACATTTTTTAACCCCTCTTATTCTCTAGATTCTCTCTAAACATTTTCTCTCCTTCAACAGCCTTAATTGCCATTTAGGGATGACAGGTTTGAGATCCATACTTGTGTCTCATCTCTCTTCATGAGCTGGACACCCATACATCACGCTGGATAATCTAAAATTTATCAAATTTAACATTTCCAGACGTTAACTCATCGCTTTCTCTCCTTATCTGTGTTCTTTTCTTTTTCCCTGCCTCAGTGAGTGGTACTCCCAACCACCTGGTTACTATAGCCATGAACTGGGTGTTCTAGATTTTTCCTTCATTGTTACTCCACACTTTAACCACTCACTAAATGTGGTCAGACACCCCTCAAATTGACTTCCCTTCCAGTCCTGGATCAGTATTACAGCCTCCTAATTGGCTTCTCTAACTCCTGACATGGCCTGCTTTAGCATGCTATCCACACTGCCACAGACAAGCCTTTATAAATGAAACAGGAACCTCCACCTGCTTAAATCCTGGAACATAATAGCCATTGTTCCCAGGAAAATCTGTAAACTCAAGCATGGTTTACAAACTCTTGAGAGCAGTTCCTGTCAAATTTAATGTGCATGCACATCACTTGGGCATCTTGTTAAAATATAGCTTCTGATTCACTGGACTTGGGGGCCAGGCCCAGGACTAGGATGAGCTAAGTGAGACATTCCCAGGTGAAAAATTTAAAGAGACACTCACTGTCAGGGCAGTACTAGTGCCAATCCTATAGTTGCATGAACCTGAGAGGGAGTGCCTCCTTAAATTATGTGTCTTAAGTTTCTCACCTGCTGACCTTGAAGGTGATGCTGATGCTGCTTGTTCTAGGACCACATTTGAATAGCAAATCTGGAAGGGTCAATACTTATCTGCCTGTCTTTATCTCTTAGGATTTCTCACGTCAAACTCTACCTGCTAGCCATACTAAATAATTTATATTATTATTATTATTTTATTATTTGTCATTTCTGGGCACATGCTGTTTTTTCTTACTGAAATGATTGGTACTCCTAACTTTCATTGCCTCAGTGACATCTATGTGTCCTTAGACACCTCTTTCTCCGGGATGCCTTTTTTGACTTAGAGAGGCAATGGATTCAAAGGTACCTACCTATTCTCTATTTCTGTAGCTCTACTTACATCTTTTTCTTCATCTTTTGTCTGTTGATAGCATACTATCCTCTTTAGTTGTATATGTCTGCAGGCAAGATTTGTGGATTTAAAAACATGAGTTTATTTATTATTTCAGATCAAGCAACAAGTACATTTCCTCACGTAGAGTAGATATTTAATATATATTTGAGAAATAAATGAAAGAATAATTGAACATTAAATTTTGCATTTGTGCTACCTTCTTAAATCTACTTTAAAATCCTTTAGCAATGCCTTCTACTTTTCCAGTAATGTTCACTTTACCTTACAATGCAGTGTTTGTACTCTGTAAATATGATTTCATGTCAATAAACACAGATAATAGTTTATCCTTATTGAAGTCATTTACTGAATAATTGTTAATCATGCACCTGCAAGGTGCTATGAATTCAGTGGTGAATTATAGTAAAGTCCCTGCTCTCAAATTTAGAGTCGAGGCATTTTAGCATTAAACAAATACATGTGTGTGTGTGTGTGAGATATTGCTATGCAAGTAGCAAGACAAACATATATACACACACATATGTGTAAACACATATATATGTGTATACATATGTGTGTTTACACATATGTGTGTGTATATATGTTTGTATACGCACATATATATGTGTATGTGTGATATTGCTGTGCAAGTAGCAAGATAAACATATACACACACATACGTGTAAACATATATATGTATACATATATATGTATACATATGTATATGTATACATTTACACGTATGTGTGTGTATATGTTTGTCTTGCTACTTGTGTGACGATTGGTAAACTACTTTATCTCAGGTCTCTTACCCTCATTCTGCAAAGTGATCATAGCATTGCTTAACTCTTCAAGCCACTGTGTGAGTAAAATGAACTTAACTCTTAACTCACTTGGGTCACAGCTCTTACTGCTGGTTGGATCTAAGAGTGCTGCAGAAGGCAGATCTATATGCTTTTTTCCACTCTAGGACATGCCCTCGCCGTATGACTAAGGCATTTTGCCCCATTAGCATGGATGAGTGCCTTTGGATTCAATGCTCTGGAGATAGCTCAGAAAGAAGGGAGTCATGTAAGAGACTAAGAGGAGCAGACACAAATTCATGAGCAGCACCAGGTCATGGGAAAGGTGGGCACCCCTTCACGGTCTAATGCATATGGACAGGGGTGTGATGCAGGGGCAATTGGGATCTGTCTTCAGTGTTAATTAACCTTTCTCACCCTTACATGGCACCAGACAGTATCAGTTCTCTTACTCCCAAGAAAGGGATATAATTAGAACAGATGGAGAAAATACAGATGAAAAGAAATGAAGCAGGTGTTCAGCTCCAGGGAGAGCTCATGTCCATTGATTGCACTCGGTTGAGGTAGGTTGTGTTTTTGGTTTTGGTTTTGTTTTTCTTTTAATCTAGCTGCTTCTCTCAAGCCACTGAATGAAGCCAGATGTTAAGAAGAGGTAGAAAAGAAAAATGGAGAGGCTATCTATAATTAAAACTGCTCTTAGTTATCTGTATTTCCAGCCTCACAGCTTTTGGAATATAGAGAATGTTTTAAATATGTATACACATAACTTTTCCCTGCAAGACTATAAAGTCCAGAAACCAAACAGGGACACCAAGAGACCACAGAATTCTTCAATGATGAACAAGAATTGGCTTTAGATTCATCCAAAATATTCTATAAATTGGACCCTTAATTTTTGAGAGATTTAAAAAAAAAAAGCCTCAACCACATAACTGGTCAGTTAAAAAGCTAGAGCTAGAACCCAAATTTATATTTATTTATTACACCACCATGATTTAGTTACTCCCATCAGAACTATACTTCAATTGTACAATTAAGGAAGAATCAATGGTGGGGGCCTATAGCAAGTATAAATATGGATAAGAGAATAATGTTGGCAATTTAACTCAAATCACATTCACTACATATTGGAGAAAAAGCTGTATCAAATACAGTCTTCATGTTGGCCAGCCTAGCCCGGGAATTTGAGTAGCCAAAGCACTCTACAGAATGCCTCATGTAGAGAGATGGTTCGGGCAGAAGTACTCTGGGTGCAATTAAACACTTAAATAATCTCTTCTCAGGGAGAGTTCCTGATGATGAGTATGACTACAGTCTCTACAACAATGTTCATAGTTATGAAAGTCTAAAGGCTTCTATTTTTTATGAAAATTTCTTTTCTAAAAAACAATCCCCACAGAAGATTAAATACCTCATCTGCCTTGCTATGCTTACTTCTAGTTTATATTAGGTTTTTATGTAAGAGACCCTGTGAGTCTATGGATATTTTGATGGACATCTATAGTGTTATTTTCTAAGAAATCTATTCTAGTAGAATGTGTCTCTATTCTACAGAACAAGAGAAGAGGGCACCATGTTCTGCTTTTTCTGCTCCACTGGCCAAAGTTATTGGTAGTCAAGAGTGGGCACTTGACCCATGTCAGGCCAAAGTTCTTCTCAAGGTTGTCTTTAACTCAGAGATTGAGTCTTTCTTCTGTGACTGAAACTGTAAGATAGTCTGGATATCTGTGTCCGTATTTTCTGTTATGTAGAGAGCATTATCCTAAAATGCACCAAGAATCAGAAATGAGAGGTGAAGATATTCCTGGTGGAATTTACATCAATTGCCATATTGCATTCGATGCTTATTTGTATCTTTTCCCTTTTAACAGTTTTATTACTTAAACTCTCTAGGATTCTGGAAGGCATTGATTTTTTTAAGTTAGTTGATATGTTTCTTCTCGTCTTCAACCAAATGAGGCCTGGTCAAGCTAGAAATAAGAACTTAAAAAATACTTCCAGTGGTTACAATTACATGCCAGTTTATTTAAAACCATACACAATTGTATGTGCAATTTGCATATATCTCTGAGAGGCTGATATTATTATCCCATTTTACAAAAATAGAAGAAAGCTCAGAGAAATTGTCTTTCCCAAGGTTATCCCTCCAGGTAATAGCAAATCTGTGGTGCATTCTAAGTGTCTTTCTCTTTTCACTGCAGTATACCCAGTCCCTACTCAGGGAGAATAAAGTTCATTGAAGGTCAAAAAACAAAATAAATAAAATACAGAAAAGTCCAAAATTAAGAAAGCAAGTTGGCACACATAGATGGCAATAAATCAAGGAAATAGCTTCTTGATTAAACATTCAAATGATTATTCTAAAACATGATAGAATAATATTTCCATCCATGAGATCAACATGAGCAACATAAAAGTGTAAAAATGCAAAATGTGGCAAAAATATAGTATTCACAGAGAAATGTAGTGGGAAGGAGACCAAAAAATATTTAGAAACCAAGTTACTGGAATTCTTAAAATTGTCTAAGCAATTTAGACTATTTAATTAGCACTGTCAACACAATGGAAGGCTTTGAGAAGAGAAGCAAGTTCTTCACAATGTGAGGGTTGGATTAAACATGGAAGTGAAACCACAGTGATAGTAAGATATTGTAATGATCCTAGTTCTTCCAGAACTTTCATTTTATGAATCAGAATGGAAGGACATGCTTTATGTCCAGACTGGGAGCTCCACTTAATTTTAGCTATTTGATCACGAGTGGCATATCCCTTATTCTTGAACCATTCACCTTATTTTAAGTCGGAGTCTGAAGCCACATCTCTAATACCGACTACTCACAGGTCCTCCTGGTTCACCAAGTGTGATATTCAGAGTGTGCTTCAGGAGTGCTTTGGGTCCACCACCTACTGCATTTGTGTCACAACCCCATTTTCTGCTAAACAGGGTAAGTTCTTCCCATTGCTTTAGTCTTACTCATGTGACACACTTTTTTTTTTTCTTGCATTGCTCTAGAGGGTTAGATAAGAAGTTTTCCATTCAAAATAGGTTTAGAAACATGGATTTTGCAAATTGGGATTGTTTCATTATGCCTGTTTTCTCATATGTTACATATGCAGAATAATTTTCCTTTTTTTTTTTTTTTTTTTTTGTAAAATTGGAGAACAGTTGAAAACACCTTTTACCTAAATTTCAGGCATTCAAAGTAATGGGAAAATTTGAGCAAACAACAGTGTATGAAAATCCTGATTTCCTTGTCCAAAAGCTTCTTCTACCCTTTGAGCCAACTTAGCCATTTTCCTCTGCTTCTCTGGTTTCATATGAATCCCTGGTTTTTGCTACAGTTCCTTTTATATACTCCGCAACCCAATTAGACAGCATACCCATTAAAGGCAGGTGCTGTGTTTTATTGAATTATACCTCTTTATGGAAGGGTGGTCTAGGACATAATGATTTTTAATCTCTGGGAACTCCTGGGTATCAGAGCCAACTGCCATATCTGTACTATCTGTTAGCGTACCTCTGGCCATAGCAGTTTTATCCTAGAGTGAAAAGCTGACTTGATTGGAACAGTCAGATTCTCTCTTCTGGAAAGTTGCGATCTCAAAAAGAGAGACAGATGATCCATATTGATTGTAGTATCAGAGAGAGAAAATTGTTCTCTTTTCCTCTAAGTCTCCTAAACTTCCCTGCTCTCCACTTTTTCCAAGTCTTAGTCATTCAACTGTTTGGACTTAATGAGATACTCAATATTATTTCAAAATCCGCACTTTTTAAAGTTAGTCTGTGTTGACTTCTGATGCCTTGCATAAAATAATAATATGTAAATTTTGATCATTGTCTTATTCATAACACAAATCTCAGAATTTTACCCATTGTGAGTCTTCAAGACAAGCTAAACAAATGAACTAAAAAGCATTGGCACAAATATTGGCTTTTCATTTAGGGTTTAACCATTAGAATAGAAAGTCAAATAAGTGCTGTTATCCAGGGACTCCAAAGGCTGAGGAAGGAGCATCACTTAAGCCCAGGGTTTAGAGGCTACAATGAGCCAGGATTGTGCCACTGCACTGCAGCCTAGGCAACATAGCAAGACTCTGACTCTAGAAAAAAAAAAAGAGAGAGAGAGAGAGAGACTGGGCGTGGTGGCTCACGCCTATAATCCCAGCACTTTGGGAGGTCAAGGAGGGTGGATCACAAGGTCAAGAGATCTAGACCATCCTGGCTAACATGGTGAAACCCCGTCTCTACTAAAAATACAAAAATTAGCTGGTCGTGGTGGCACGTGCTTGTAATCCCCACTACTCAGGAGGCTGAGGCAGGAGAATTGCTTGAACCTGGGAGGCGGAGATTGCAGTGAGCTGAGATGGCACCACTGCATTCCAGCCTGGGTGACAGAGTGAGACTCTGTCTCAAAAAAGAAGAGGAGGAGGAGGAGGAGGAGGAGGAGGAGAAGGAGGAGGAGGAGAAAGAAGAAGAAGGAAGAAAGAAGAGCTGAATGTTAGCTCTGAGTCATTTACTAAATCACAACTTTACGTAGGGCCAGTCACTTTCATAGACAATCCCTGTTTAAGTATTTTAAATGAAAAGATTATGTCACATGATCTCCAAGGTTGCTCCTGGGCCTGATACTAGACTGTAGTTTCATATTACTCTGTTAACAAAGATGTAAGGTTTGATATCAAGTTCAAAATGTGTTGTGTGAAACATTTGTTGGGTGATCATTTAATACTCCCTTCCACATGTGTAGATCTCCATATAGAACATGAGAGCTAATTATTTTTAAGTTCTTTATATGGTAAAGGGAGAGCTGGGATTGGATCCAGGTCTTGCAGCTTCTAGTTCAGTGTACTTTCCATTACTCCATGCTGCTGTTTCGGCTCCACCATTGCATGGGGAAACATCTGTCTAATAGTCACCCAGACAGTCTTTCCAGATAACCTTCATTAGTCATTTAACACAAATGAAATTCTTTCCAGAGAAGCAACCCTACCAGTAAGGCTTAAGCTATTATTACTATTTTAGGCAACACGTGGCATTGATTGAAATCTTGGCAAGGAGATGGTTCTTGGAACAAAACTGGCTTACAGTGGTCCAAACAGTGTTTTGTGAGTAGAAGGTATCGTGTTCTTTGTACAGCACACACCTGGCACAGAAAATTATAGTTTTGCAGAACTCAGTGCATCCTGGGGAATAGGAAGTGATGGCACTGGAGTCAGAAAGTGTTGGATATCCCCTGGATTTTGTTATAGCTCCACTGAGATGACTGGAAGTGACTTCATGTCCCTGGTCTTTGATATCTTTTGTATAAAGCTAGGCTTACCTCAGTGGTTCTGGGAAGACTTAGGTTCCACAGCAAAGCCTCAGAAGCTACCTTGCAGTAACAAGTGATAGGTTGCAAAAGGACACTGTGCAGAAAGGGGTTTCAAGGGTCCTCTTTTCCCACATCAATCAGAACTGCTCTGCTCTGGTCTCTTATAACAAAAAAAATTTCTCATGGAATTTACTTAGGGGTAAAAATAAAACATTTGAAACAACAAATTTCTTGAAGTACTAAAAGTGAGATCTCTCGCTTTCCCTCTCCCTCTCCTTTAATCTTAATACTAAGTGGGAATATTGGAGAAATTGCACACATCCTCACTAGTCCTCTTTAACAAGGGTTTTGAACGAATCCATTTATTTCTTCCTGAAAAACAAATAGATTTATGCATCTCCAATAGCTGATTGAACTTTGCCACTGTGATTCATCCCTATCGGCTTATCAACTCAAAATACATCTGCAAGCCTGAACTCAATTTCTATTTCTGACAAAATCTGCTTCTCAACAAACCAGTTCTAGACTTAGTGAAAGGCAAATTTTACTTTTTTTTTTTCTTTCTAGTTAGCCAGCATTAAAACCTTCACGTTATGCTTGACCTATTTATCTCTTTTAATTTGCTGTAGAAAGTTTTTCACTTAGCTATTCTAATACTTTTTTTTCAAATTTTCTTACCATTTGCTTAATTTCAATATCTATTTGTAAAATCCTAATTTAGAGATTACTATGACAGTCTCCCAAATATCTGCCAGTGTGCACAACTACTTCAGAATGGTTCTCTAAATTTTTTCCTCCTCTACACAATGAGATAGATCCTCATCGCCAGATTTTTTTTTCCAGAATGGGGCACCTGATATACAGTCCAAAGGCTTGTGAGAGTCCAACACTCTTGGATTCGCTTTTAAGGCTCTCCATAATCTATCCTACCCTACATACTTATATATTTCATCTAAAGTCTTTTAAAATGCAAATAATTCATTCTGAAATATTGATTTATTTGCTGTACCAGACACATATGTCATTTGGATTTGAATAAACATGGGCTAATCTGGATTTTCAGCTCTTGTAGTTGATAAGAAAATGCAAATCAACCTATACATGGAGATTGTAACACAGAGAAAACTTTCCCTTCTAGGACTCAGGAAGGACGAAATAACATGAGAAAAGGGTTGCATGAAGGCTTAATTTTAATTTCATATAGTGTTAGAAGCCTTCGAGACACACCCTGTAATATAGAGGGCACATTTCACACAATTCCACATCGTAATGCTGCTAGTTCTAACTAAATCAAAGATGAAAAAGGCAACACGCTACACTATTTGAGGCGGTTTCAGTCTTTGCTTTACTTTTCTGTGACACTGTTAAAGTAGCATGTGTCTTTCAGAGCGTCTTCCTTTATTCTAAAGTTTCGGCTATTGTTTTATTATGTATTTATCATTTCTATATTGTACCCTCCAAACTATAATACCTCTCTTCAATTTCAGAGCCATATTTTTATCTGCCCATCATAAGCACTGTGTTCAAATCAAATTCGTTGCTCACCCTTGTTTTCTTTGTTATCTTCATAACAGCCTTCATGTTACAGAAGTCCCCGGACCAGACTTGGAATAATTAATGACTTTGCATTGGTCAGTGTTCATGACAGGAAAACAGATGCCACACCAGGTATTTTTAAGAGACATTTTTAATATGGGGAATTGGTTATGCAAGTGTTGGAGAGCTGGAGAGGAAGGAGGGTGTTGGAGAACAGATTAAATGACTTTAGGAATCATCTATTATTCCCAGAATTGGAAGAACAAGGAGAAGAGTTAGCAGTTATCATAACCTAGAATGTCAGAGAAGATGCTCCACAAAGTTGGGGCTCTGATCACTGAGAAGGGAGCAACTGGCCACCTCACATTGGTACCTTTGAGAGCATGCAATGTGAATGTTAAAAGAAACTGGAATCAGGGGCTGGGCACAGTGGCTCAGGCCTCTAATCTCAGCACTTTGGGAGGCTGAGGCAGGTGGATCTCTTTAGGTCATGAGTTTGAGAGCAGCCTGGCCAACATGATGAAACCCTGTCTCTACTAAAAAAGTACAAAAATTAGCCAGGTGTGGTGGTGTATGCCAGTAGTCCAAACTACTTGGGAGGCTGAGGCAGGAGAATTGCTTGAACCCAGGAGGCAGAGGCTGCAGTGAGCCAAGATCACGCCACTGCACTCCAGCCTAGGCGACAGAGAGAGATTCCATCTCAAAAAATAAAATAAAATAAATAAAAGGTGGAATCTGGAACCAAAGTAGGCTGCCCAGGTAAAGCATCATCTCTAGATCATTTCCATCAAGGATAAAAATCAAAGTAAGAATGAGTAAGTCCCTTCTTGTCTTCTAGGGGTCTTTGGTGGCAAAAAGTTTTAGAAAGTCAGGTATCAGAAAACATGTGTATTTTTAGAAGTCCAATCACAGCATTAAAAAAAAGAATAGAAGGTCAATTTGGAACTCAGAGATAGTAACTTCACATTAAAAATAATACAAAGTTCTATAAGTTATATCTTTGATTTGATGCTAGAATGCCTCACCTTCTCATTTCCTGTTGCCACACCTCTAGTGCAGGTACTCACTATCTCTTGTTCGGGCTATCCAAATGAGCTAGAGAATTGAATCTCCTACCCTTTCCTTTCTCTAGTCCACCCACTACATCTGCGGTCTACTTGTTTTTCTAATGAACAACTTTGATTGTGCTGCCACCTGCTTGAAAACCTTTCCAAATCTCTTATCAACTCATTTTCTCTGGGGAACCTGAAATAGTATTCATTCCATCTCCATTTAAATAACCTCTTCTAAAAAAGGTTTATGACATGTGCAAAGAAAAAAATATATATGTATATTTTTTACAAAACTTGGTAGCATTCTCTCTTCTGGCATTCAGCAATTATGGAGCATCTATTACATGTGCCAGGCCTCAAAAAACTCATATTTTAAGTTGTGAGTCTGTTGCCTATACTAACATATAAGTGCCTCATGAACATGTTTAATATTGTTTTTGTTTTTGTACTGTACCTGTGGTAATCTGCAGAGAACCTCACATGGGGTAGATGCCACAAGCTACTTGTTAAATGAATGAATGAATGATAAATATGCATATCTAGAAAAAAATTGAGCTATTTGTTTTCTTGTCCTGCTGGGTTTGTACATTGTCAGCAGAGAAGTTTCCAAAAGATTTGGATCAACATCTTATAAAGAGGAAGTCTTGAGACCCACAGTGCACATGTCATTAGGGCTACAGCAAACAGTGAGGCAGAGGTAAGTTTGGTTCCAAAGTCTGAGCTTGAGTTACAAAAAAGCCAATGAATTTGAGAAGAAAACTGAAGGTAAAGTAAAGGAGTGGTCCACTGGAGTGCTCACCCTTGTTGCTCTTCTCCCCTCTTCTCAGAAACCTGAGATTAGTTCTTCCCTCCCTCTAACCCCTGCCTCCTCTCCGTTTCCACCTCCTAATTTTTAAACGCCACTGTTTTGGAGAAACGTAGTGTAGTTCCAGCTGCAGGCACTAAATCATTGCTGTACTTTGGACGTGTGCTACAGAAGGGAGCCCTGTGATGAATGGGGCTGTCCGTATTTACATTGGGTGCACAACAGCTGTGGGGATCGCCCTGTGCAATGAGTGTTCTGGGCAAACTTGGCATGTCCCCATCACACCACCACCTCCCCCACCTTCTCCTTGCCCAGTGACAATGACTGATTGGCCACTTCTAAGGAGAACTGCCCTTTAGAACAAAGGAATCACAATGTCTCCTCTTGTAAAAGCACATACACATGTACTCTCACTACACACACACACACACACACACACACACACAGAGTCCTTTCACTCTCGATCTGACAGTGCCACATTTTTTTTTTTTTTGGCAATTTCATATTTCCCTAGATAAATAACCTTGCAAATAACAAAACTGCTCCAGTGTAGGCAGATGGTACAAAAGGAGCAATTTCCATCTTTCAAAAAAAAAAATCTCCTCATGGGCTTGAAGAGACATACTGCATTGGTCATCGCCAAACTTATTGCCCAAGGCAAGTTGTGTCAAATACAGGTCATGCTAAAACTCCATGTAACCAGGGCTTTTTGCCCGTAGGCAATCCGCCTTCCTGACAGTGTTGATTTGAGTTCTAGTGCCAAAGAGAAAAAGAGAAGAAGGAAAGGGAATACCAATAGTAAAGATTTATCACATTTATATAGTTCTTTACTCCTCATAGTACATACCATTCCCCTTCACTCTCCAGGGATAAACATTCAAGCCTGAAAGACAAGAATATCTGTGTGTGTGTGTGTGTATGTGTGTGTGAGAGAGAAAGAGGTTATTTGTTAAATAACAGAAATTTTTAACAAGTTGGACTAATTTTATTGACTAGAATATTTTAGATGCAGAACATAATCTGGTCTTTAGGCTTTTAATCATATGTACTTGTAATTTCACTATTTTTCTCTGTGAACAAAACCTGAGAAATATTGCCATCCAACCATCTATTTTTTATAATTCTCCCTTTGGGTCCAGGATTTCTTACAGGTCCTGATAAGAAACATCAAGACAAAGAGATGGCCATGATTGCAACAATCCTAGGGGTAAATCACACGCTTTATTCTATCCCACACTGTCTCTGAGTGGGTAACCAAAGAATCATTGGTATGACAAGACCAATTCCAAGTTTTCAGACTACTCATTTAGAATTTTAAAATTTTCTTTTTAAAGCACATAATTGCATTGCTATTCTTAGGTTTTTCCTTTATATGTTTCAACCTGTTCAGGGACACTTCCTATGATATGAGGCTACAGAGTGGTAATATAATAGTTTCTAAACTTTACTGCATAAAATTGGATCCAATGCTATTACATCTGGAAGCACACATACTTTATAAATTGTAAAACATTTAAAAAGAGTAAGAATATGTTAGTAACATTAAATTTGTTCCAAAACTACCTCTTTTCCTCCTGTCTACCCTACCACCACCACCACCACCAAGAAAACCATCAAGACCTGGTTTGGGGCTCCGTGAGGCCGCTCCAAAACATAGATGCCACCCACCAGATTGATTGTATGGCCTACAACAGTATCCTCACTAAGACTTAGTCAATCACGAAAGAAAGAAGAGTAGGGAGTTGCCAAGGACGCAGGGGGCAGGTTCCAGTTCTGTTGCTTATTTGTTGTGTGAACTTAAGCAAGTTTCTTAACTCAGAAAACCCTATTTCCTCTTGTGTAAAAAACAAGTATTACCTTATCTATATAGAATTATGTTGAGGACTACATGATATAATGAATGTAAACAGTTTTATTCCAGGAAGTCATTTAACAGATTTCCTTTCATTTATGTTTATGTTCATGTTGCGAGGCAAGGCAGTAGGCAGTATGACAAAGAAGCAAAACAAAAATAAAAATACAAAAGAAGGTGAGAAGGGTTGGGCGTGGTGGCTTACACCTGTAATCCCAGCACTTTGGAAGCCCGAGGTGGGTGGATCATGAGGTCAGGAGTTCAAGACCAGTCTGGCCAATATGGTGAAACCCCATCTCTACTAAAAATACAAATATTAGTCGGGCATGGTGGTAGGCGCCTGTAGTCCCAGCTACTCAGGAGGCTGAGGCAGAAGAATCACTTGAATCTGGGAGGCGGAGGTTGCAGCAAGCTGAGATCATGCCACTGCACTCCAGCCTGGGTGACAGAGGGTAAGAAGAATCCAATCATTCAGTAGCTTTAGGAAAAGCTGACTTACATGGGTTTTTTTCATGGCAGGACTTTTTCATGTTTTAATATCACAGGAATATATTGAATGCAGTACCTCCCAATGCAGTACCAATATTGGAACTCATATTTGCTGGATGTATCTAGAGTGGCACTGTCCTATAGAACTTCCCACTTTCCGTGGTGATAAGCATGTTCTATATCTGCTCTAACTTACATAATGACCACCAGCCACATGTGGCTACTAGACCCATGAAAATTGGCTAGCACAACTAAAACACTAGTTTAAATTTTATTCAAATTAATTTCCGATGTAAGTTTAAATAGCCACATGTGGCTAGTGACTATCACATTGGACAATACAGATCTAGAGACTAGTGTTTCAGGAAACACACGTCAGAAAATACTGCAGCAGTACAAACAGCTGGGCAAAAAAAAAAAAAACAGAAGCTGGCAGGGTCTGAATAGGTTGGGTGAAGCAGGCGTGAGAAGATCTGTTTGCTTCCCTCAGGGAAGAAAATGTCATGAATGACAGTGGCTAAGCAAAGTGGGTTTACTGAGAAGCTCCCGAAGCTTAAATTTCAGTGCTGCACTCTTGCATGAGTTCAGCTAAGGCTCTGTGCATTTTTCACATGGTCATATATTTCACTGTAAAATTTTCAACAGTACAATGTAACAATAGTTGTTTCAAAGAGCCCTTTCCACTCTGACTTTCATTATGGAAGGTATCCTCTCATGTTGGCTGGTGCTCTGGTCTGAATATTTGTGTCCTTTCAAAATCCACATGTTGAAATCCTAACCCACAAGGTGATGGCATTAGGAGGTGGGGCCTTTGGGAGGCGATGAGGTCATGAGGGTAAAACCCTTATAAAAGAGGCTTCAGAGAGCTGCCTTGTCATTTTCACCATATGAGGACTCAGCTAGAAGGTGCCATCTAGGCGGAACAGGCTGCTTCTAGACACCACATTTGTTGGTGCCTTGATCTTGGACTTCCCAGCTTCTGGAATTATATATATATATTTATATATATATAAAATCTGTTGTTTATAGACCACCCAGCTTACAATATTTTTGTTATAGCAACCCAAGCAGACTAAGACAGATGATGACGTGTAGCATGAACATTTCTGGAATCTGGATAATGGGAAGTTGAGTTGGGGATACACAGTGATTGGCTTTAAGTAAAATACATTTACATGGTTTAGAGACACTTTTGTACATATATAAGTTATCTCTAGTCATTCTAGTGTAGAAATGGCTTTCAGGAATGTTCATAATGTTGTAAACTCAAAAGATATAGATTAAGTTCTTTAAAAAGCAATCTAAAATTCTTTTAAATTTCATAGCTCATATATGAAAAAACTTTCTAAAGATTTGCACAAATTTGACCACAATCTTAACAAAATTTACATGCTATTACAATAATTAGTGAAAGTTCCCAAAGGCATTTCTCTCAACTATCTTTAATGAAAAATAAGTTGTAAGCAACATTATTGGAGAAAAGATCAAATTACTTTTTATTCTGTCTTTAGAGAATATTATAATAGCATTGTCATAAAAAGACATGATCAAATGAAGTCAAAAGAAAAAAATAAGAAAAAGTTATTACAGAAGTATGTCAGAAAGTTAATTATTTTGTAAAACAGATTTACATTGTTTTCTCGATTTGGAGACTCTAAAAATTTGAGTTGATTATGAGTTCTTTTTTTTTCTAACTGTATATTATTATTTTGTATTTGATGTTTGCAATTTTGTGCTCTCACTTTAGAGCAGGCTCCTAAACTTCTAGAGTTTTTCGGTTGTATAATAAGTTTTTAGGTTGTCTCAATAAGTCTATAGATGACATTTTAAAAAATTATTATCATATGCCAGCCATCATTGAGAAGCTATTGCATACAGTATTGCATTGAACTAGCCCTGTGGAGGAGGTGTGCTCACCATCTCAGTTTTCAAGATGAGGAACTGAGGTTCATAGATTTTTGCCCAAGTTTATAGAGCTAGTAAGTGGAAGAACTGAAACTCAAACCTGATAATACTTCTACTTCTGGTTAAGGAGTAGAAAGTAGCAGCAAACTATTGTTCTTGCTGGAATCACTTGGGTGTGGGAGACAAATGCTACAAAAGTAATATATTTTTAAAAAGTGATCAGAAATGTGTTTAGGTAAGGAGTATAGAAGAACTGAAATCCAAACAGAAAAGAGCTCTTCTTAAGTGAGTAGACTTGCTGCATTGTTCACTGAGGACATTTTTTGAGTCTATGTACAGGCTGGGCATAAAGCTTGCAGTAGGCAGAGAGACCTTTCTAAGGATAGGGAAAAAAAAAAAAAAAAAAAAAAAAGCAGTGGAACTTTTTACAGTCACATGGGTTAGCATGAGGGAACAGAATCTGGAAGTGCCCCAAATGCTAGGCTGATTTTTCTCACAGGATCTGCTGAGTGCTATGGTGGAATGGAAAGTTGGGGCAGGATGGAAAAACCAGAGTAAAATCTCATTAAATTTTGCAGTTTATAAGTCAAAGCAGTGCATATTGTTTATTGTTTGCTTTAGTTGATATATAATAATCCATTGTGTGACCATAAAAAAACTACCTTTTTACCCATTTGAGTGGATTTTGATTTCTTGCTATCACAAGAAGTGTCACTTTGAAAACAGATAATATTGACTGGGGAAAGAAAAAATAACTGAGGAGATGTAGGGTTTGAAATGCATCATTGCATACTTATATGCATTTTTTTTTCTAATCAGAGAAGAAAAACATATCTGGAAAGATGCATTTGTCTACTTTGTATTATCTTTTTCTGAAATTAGTTGGTATCTTTGATGTACTGAACACGTTCTTTTAAGTGTGTTGACAGTAAAGGAGAATATGCATCTGAAAAAAATTCATTTTTTTCAAGTATTAGAAATAAACATGCTGAAGTCTCTGCAAGACAGGAGGAGAGGAAAACAAGAAAAATAGAAAGAGAAATGTATGTATGGAAAAGAAAAAGAGTTTTACAGAAGTGCAGATAAGGATGGAGGCAGGGTTTTTACTCTTGTGTTGGGTGATGGAGGTTGAAACTCCAACTTGTAATCTCCTTTACAACAAAGTTTACTTTATGTTGCCCATATCAAAATAACTTACTTTTAATTCTTCTCCAATTTGGACTCATACTTTCTCATCTGAAGCTGCTCTTGTCCAATCCTAAAGTGTCTGATTCCAAAGAAAATTGTCAAGGTTTGTTGTTCAAGGTTTCACTTTAAGACGGAATGCCACAATAGGAACATGATTCGAGAGAGGCCGTAGATTTGGTTTCTGATGTCTTCTCAGCTCCTACATCCCTCCACAGTTTCACCTTCTCTGCTGTTTATGGCAGCATTTCTTCCCAGTAGGATATTTATGTGAGGGATTGTTGTTATGTCATGACTTAATAGTGCATTGCATT
Organism: Papio anubis; assembly: GCF_008728515.1. NCBI lineage: Eukaryota > Metazoa > Chordata > Mammalia > Primates > Cercopithecidae > Papio > Papio anubis. Next base: position 87,568,410 of record NC_044988.1, on the reverse strand, counting down.
TAAGCGTGTTTTCTCTTCCTGGTCCTAAGAACAATGCAGTCTCGAACAATAGAGCAGAGCCATATGTTCTTTTTGCTTTCTTAGAAGGAATTATCTGGAGTTCAGACTAAAACTTATTCAAATAGAATTAGAAAACCTGGGCTGGGCTGGGTGGCTCAGGCCTGTAATCCCAGCACCCGCCAAGGCGGGTGGATCACCAGAGGTCAGGAGTTCCAGACCAGCCTGACCAATATGGTAAAAGCCTCACCTCTACTAAAAATGCAAAAATTAGCCTGGCATGGTGGCATGTACCTGTAGTCCCAGCTACTCGGGAAGCTGAGACAGGAGAATTGCTTGAACCAGGGAGGTGGAGGTTACAGTGAGCTGAGATCACACCACTGCACTCCAGCCTGGGTAACAGAGTAAGACTCTGTCTCAAAAAAAAAAAAAACACACACACACACAAAACAAAAACCCTGAAGATGTAAATAGATTTGAAAGGTCATAGTACCAGTCTGTTGTCATGCTGCTAATAAAGACACACCCAAGAATGGGTAATTTATAAAGAAAAAGAGGTTTAATGTATTCACAGTTCCACATTGCTGGGGAGACCTTACGATCATGGTGGAAGGCAAAGGAAGAGCAAAGGCACATCTTACTTAGCAGCAGGCAAGAGAGAATGAGTGCCAGCAGGGGAAATGCCAGATGCTTATATACCCATAAGATCTTCTGAGACTCACTCATCATCATGAGAACAGCATGGGAAAACCATCCCCTTGATTCAATTTCGTCCACCTGGTCCCTCCCATGACACATGGGGGTTACGGGAACTACAATTCAATATGAGACTTGGGAGGAGACACAGCCAAACCATATCAATTATCTAGGCTTTCATGTTGAAGAAGGGAAAACTGAACTTCAGAGAGCTGTAATACCTTGGTCAAGCAAACATAGATGATGAGAGGTTAACAGCTTGGGTTAGAATCCAAGCAATTTTAATCCCAGGAAATTTAGTATAAAACTGAGTCTCCGTTACAAATTAACAACTGTTCCAGTGCAGTAGAGGAAATGTAGGGCTTGGCATCTGCCCTTAAAGGGCTTAGAAAGGGAAAGCCATGTATGTTAGATATAGCATTTTTAGAAGCACAGTATATTCTTGATAAGCTGAGAGAGAAAGGTGAGAAGATCATCAATGTACTATTCTGCCTGTGTATGTATGATAGTGAGACAAGTTTAGGCAGAATACTGAGTACCCACTATGTGTCATGCATACCATAAACACAGAGGATACAGTGGTGAATGAGGCACACACTCCTCTGACTGTACATAGTGTACTATCTAGTGGAGAAGCAAAAAACAACAACAAAACATTTTGAGAGGGAAGCAGAAGCTAGAGAAAGTGAGAAAACAAGAAAACGTGATTAAGGAGATCTGTCTCAGCAAGAAGACGGTAATAATCAAAAAGTTCCATGGAGGGAGGGTAAGAATGATAAAGGGGCAAAAATAAGATGATTTCAGAAAAAGGACAAAGCTCAAGCATTTTAAGAGGTGTTGCAGATTGATGAGGAAGGAGTGCCCAAGAAGAGTGCTTTTCCCCATTGCTCACTGATTCCGTGTTACCATGCTTTGTGCGCACATAGATAAAGTGGTCTCTTTTTCGCTTCCTTTTCTGTGGGTTTCATTTCTAGTCACACTCTCAGCTGGTTAATTCTCTTCTCTTCTGCGATTGGTGATAAGATACAGTCTGGATTTATTGCTGGAAGACATAAAAAGAACTATTCCTATCAAGGATTCAAATGATTAAATATCCCCACCACAGAAATACTTTTAACTTCTCATATAGTAGAAATTCACTTGCCTTCAGATACCAGGGGTGGTGCCACCCCAGGGCTTCGAGTCTGGAGGAACAAGGACAAAAAGCAGACGGATGGAATGAGAAACAGTGATGGACTTAAAAATGGGGTGGGGAGAGGCTGTGGGAGGGAAAGGGACGTAGACAAGGATAGAAGAGAAGGGGACGTGAGTGGCATTAAAGGGGCACTGCTTCTAGTAGCTTTGGACTGAAATTGGGAGGATGAAACCAGTCAAACATGGAAGCAAAAACAAAGCTAGAAGAGAAAATGGCATTCACCATCTTCCCTCCTTCACTCCCTCTATCATTTACTTTTGTTTCTTATATTTTCTTACCTAAGAATTCACTGTTCCCTATATTACAGAATCCCAGACTCTGAGAACGTGGAATAGCCATGTCGAATAGTTTGTATTCCCGATGTTGCATGCTGCAACCTGGTGGCTCCAGTCATATTCTGTTAGGTGGAAATCCTCACTGTGGGTTTGTTTAGCCATTGCATTTTGCATGCAAATCAGGTATTCAAGCTTCTCTTGAAAATATTAAAAGATCTCGTATCGTTTGACTCTTATGAACCTATATTATTGGGAACAGTCAGATAAACTACCTCTTTGAGGAAGGGCATGACACTCCTGGTTCTCCTCAGTTCCCACCTGGCCTCTCTACAAGCTGCCTTGCCCCTAGAGGCATTTGAATAGGCTATTAAGATTTGGTTCAACTCATCTACTTCCCATCTCCTCACCCCTACACAGAAACCCATATGTACATTGCATGCATGAGGAAAGAGAGGCAAAGTCCAGTTAAGGGACTGGCTAGTTTCTGGCAGAGACCAAAGCAGAGAGTCCAGCTTTCTTTCCACTATTCCAGTGTCAACTACAAAGCCCTTTTTGGCGAGAGCTTTCCAGACATGAGGGCTCTTGTCAAGGCTAAGTTTATCATGCTGTCTACAAACCTGAGCTTCCTCCCATCCTGAGTTTCCACCCATCTTGGATGCTCCACCTAGGCTGTAAGATTTCAAAACCATTTCACCCTACCTAGGCTCTCCATCACTTTTCACAGACAAAGAAACAAAGATCTCCAGTGTTTATCAACGTTCCCTGGTCACACTGTTCATAAATGGGAGGACCAATCTCAGAGTTCAGCTCTCCTTTCTCCTTACCCCATGATGCAGCTAAACACATTGTCCAAGCCCCAAGACCCTCCAGGGTGTGTATCTGACTTTACTTTCTTTTTACACTGCTTCTCGGGTCTCAGACACAAGCATTTCCAGAGACTTCAGGAGCTTCTCTTCTCCAGTTTTAAGTTCATGGCTGTGCCTTTGTTAGCTTTTTTCCCCTCAATCCCTCATTGCCCTCTGCCCCGATCACCATCTGTCTGGTGCCTCCCTCTCTTCTCCTCCTCTTTCTATTCCATTAGGTTTAATTTTACCATGATTTCCTCCCAAGTTTTCTAATTTAATCTGATGTCAAGTTTGACACAGTATTATTTTCCTTGACCCTTCACATTAGCACTTACCATCTTTCCCCAAAATCTAAATGCTTCTATTTATCTTTATTTTATATTGTGATCTCTCTCCCTCACCCTTCTTCTCTCTCTCTCCCTCCCTCCCTCTGAATTTTCTTTTCTTTCTGGCTTTTCATCTCTTCTCTTTCTCTCTGCCTGCTTTTCTCTGTCTTGATTATTACGTCTCTTCTTATTGCTTTCTTTTGATACTCTCTCTCTCTGCTTTCTTACTCTCTCACTCTCATCTGTCTATCCTCTCTATGAAAATCTCAGATTCCTTTGTTTTCCCCAAGGGAGACATGGGACAGGTTTCAGACGTGGGAAGAACAGTAGGGGAGCAGGTATTCTCAGCTCCAATCCTCATTCGTCATAGGAGGTGGGTGGGAGCGTGTGCCCTACTAAACAGTATATATTTCTCACAATTTCTCCCCGCTCTGGGGATTGACATTGCCTTTTCTCTTCTCTCAGATTTTACATGGGTCCGCAGATGCTGTCTCCTTCTGGACGTTGCGTTTCACAGTGAACTAACCATTAATGAGATTCAGGGAACCTGAAATGAAGTTTACTGCCTATATAACTTCAGAGCTTGGGAGGGATCTATTACAATGTAATGTTTGATAGACCAGGAACGCTTTCTATCCTTGCAAATCAAATAGCCTGCATAGGAAAATGGTGGAAGATTAGGCTAGAGAGATGGGAATAAGTTGGATCATGAACAAAAATGAGTGTGAAATGTTTTACAAGCCAAAAATTACTGAATTATTTTGTTCTTTTTGCCCCTTTTTGGATTTTAACAAAACAATTTCAACTCCATGAGAAAGAAAAAGGAGATCAAAAGGATGGAAGGAAGGAAAAGATAGTAGAGAAAAAAGAAAAAGGAAAAAGTATTTACCATCACCACCCGGTTTTTTGGTAGTAGAACGTAAAATATTAAATTAGGGAATAAACTGAAACCAATATATCAAGCTAAGGGCTAGAGTATTATTGCCCATGTTTTCTTTGCTTCTTATGTGTAGACACTTAATAATTAGTCATAATCAGATTCTTACAAGTCTAAGATGCTGGAATGTTATTATTATCATAATTATATTTGAGGAGCAATTCAGAGCTTAGGAAGGATTTCTTACATACACTATTTTATTTTATTTATTTTTTGACATGGAGTCTCACTCTGTCACCCAGGTTGGAGTGCAGTGCTGTGATCCCAGATTACTGCAACCTCCGCCTCCTGGGCTCAAGCAATTCTCCTGGTTCAGCCTCCTAAGTAGCTGGGACTACAGGCACATGCCACCACACCTGGCTCTTTGTTTTTTTTTTTTTTTTTTTTTTTTTGGAGAGATGGGATTTTGCCATGTTGTTCAGGGTAGTTTAGAACTCCTGACCTCATGTGATCCTCCCAGCTTGGCCTCCAAAAGTGCTGGGATTACAGGCATGAACCACCATGCCTGGCCCCCAATTTTATTTTATTCGTGGCCATGATTCCAATGATCAAGTTAAAGGAAAAAGAGGCAAGTTCTATGTCTCTAAAACTTGAATTTGCAGTCCATTTATTTAAGAAGCCTTTCAATACTGGGGGGAGGTTGATAAGGTTATTGAGTAGTTTCTGAATTAATCACTCCAAACTTCTTCAGTGAAACAATATGTAAATGGGCCTGTGGAGAGTTTGTAAACTGCGAAATGCCCTCAGACCCCAGATAGTGGGAGATTAGCTTTCTAGGATACTTCAAAGAACAGTTTGCTGCATAATGACCATCTTCTCTGTCATTTATAAAATCTGACAATTTTCCAGGCACACACATTATATTTTCACTTCATGTCATTCAACATTTTAATATCCCAATATTTGCATACGAAGAAGTTGAGGTTCAGAGAGGTTAATTGATTTGTCGGGGTCATACAGCCAATAACTGGTGGCATTTTAGTTCAAACCCAGGTCAGCCTGCTCAAAATTTATTTATTTTTTCTCATAATACCACACTGCCTTCCTTCCAGGAAATCGGTGAAGGAAGAAAGGTTAAAGTACGACCTCATATCAGATTATTTTATGTTTTTTCTCTTTTTAATTAGTCATTTTTCCTGTTTCTTCCATAAACAATTCATCAGCAGAGGAAGAGAATCATTCAATACATGAATAAAGGAATAACAACATTTTTTCCCCAAGATTGCCCATCCTGGAGGAGATGGACTAGTTCTTTCTCATAGCCACTTTAAGTTAGGTAATTTCAGGTGGATTTTGGGAGGGATATGCTGAAAGTGTCTTATAGACAAGGAAAAAAATCCACTAATCGAATCATCTTCATCCTATCAAGTCACCTGCTGGATTGCAGTCAAACTGTCAATGAATAAATAATTAATAGCTAATTTCCATAAAGTGATTTGCCATCCTTTATTGGTTCCTAAACCACCTTCGATGACCTACTCCTTAGAGGGATATTGGTTGGCTTTAGCTAGTGTGAAACCATCCACAATGGCCAAGCAGGAGTCCCTTGTGTCTGAAAAAGGAGATGCAGGTGCATGACTCAAAGCACATTGGTAGTAATGGTCGGGGAGAAGGCTCTCTGGAGCTTACTGAACAGAGCAGAGCACAGGAGGTGGCAGAAAAGCCCAAAGACATGAGGCTGATAGATTAACTGGTAGATGCTAAAAGGCACCTTTGAGAAAGCTTGCTTTGTAGTTTTTTTAAATAACATATATTCAATCAGAGATGCAGAGAAGAGTGGATTTCTGGTTTCATTCTTCAATCACCGTCAACTCTGCCAAAGCTGGAAGACTTTAAGTTTATTTGGTTTGGTATCTTCTCAAATTACTTTGGGCCCTGGAATCCTTTTTCTTTGTTTTTTCTTTTTCCTTTCTTTTTTTTTCTTTTTTTTTTTTTTTTTAGAAAAGCTTAGTCAGAATCTACCTAATTAAGACAGATATGAACTGGATCTTCCTCAGCTAGGTAGGATGAGTGACTTTTTTTGCGGATAATTTGTAAGTATCAAAAACTTAAAGGTGCATATTCTTTGACAAACAATTATTCTTCCAGTATATTCGCCTTTAGCAAAGCGCAAAATGTGTGCACAAAAGGTTGTGCAATCTTTGCAATATTGCTTATAATATCAAGAAGGAGTAACAGCTTATCAATAGAAGAAAATTCAAATAAATTATTGTGCAATTTTTAAAACAAATGAGCAAATGTTATATGAGCTAATATCAGAAGGTATTCACTATCAATTGCTGTTACATAAAAACTTCAAAGTATAGATAAAACCTTAATATGACATAAATTATATTTAAAACTCTCTCTCTCTTTCACACACATGTGTTTTAAATGTGATAACCTATGGATCAAAATATAAGATTAAAACAACTTACACACTAAATATAGTATTCTTTATATTCACGGATTGCTTAAATAATTTTAAAATTTGTGAGTAAATTTATACATTTGATTTTTGTGTGTATTGCTTTCATAATTTCAAGACTAAATTGTTCACTTCAAGGCAAAATTTGTTTCTCTTTCAATGTAATGATTTCATTTTGTAGAGACTTCAGTAATTTTATTGTGGTTTCCATTATTATCTCTGCTTATTTTAATTATACTTACCTTATAGTCATTCTCAGATTTTTCTTTTTTCTCAAGTTCATGAGATGCTCTTTCTCCAATATTTTTATTTTCTTTACTTTCCTTTAAGGGGATTGATTTGCAATATTCTTTCTTTTTTTGTTATCATCGCCAAAATATTTTTCTTCACGGAAGCCCAAGAACAGTGATTTTGGAGGTGGTTATAAAGTGGTTTTCATTTGATTATTTTGAAGATCAAAGTGTTCATTGGTCCTCAACCAGTATTTTTTAATGTTAGTTTCTGATCTCAGTATTCTACTATGACATGGATGATACAAATTCAGACTCCACACTTACATATGATACAAATATGGAATTTTGAGTTTCGACCTGTGGACCATATGTAGGGTGCTGACTCTTGTTTCATCATAACCATAGTTACTCACTTATTTTATTATGAGATAAGACCTCACTTTGTTGCCGAGGCTGGAGTGCTGTGGTGCAATCATAGCTCACTGCAGACTCAAACTCCTGACCTCAAGTGATCCTCTCACCTCTGCCTACTGTGTAGCTGGTGGTACAGGTGTGCCACCATGCCCAGCTTTCCCTTCTAAGTTTAAGGCTAGATATTATTTTTTCCTGCAATCTGTTTGCCAGAATCTAGGCAATCTGTTCAGACTTACAAATCTTCTTTTCAAGTGTTTTGGAGAAGGTCAGTCTGAGGTGACTAACCTACCAGGAAGTATCTATTTGACAATACAAAGAAAACTCACTCCCCCACCTCTATCCTTGCTTTCATGAGAACTTCAGGTGATAAGTAGGATGGGAAAAGAAGCTCTCTTAGGAGAATATGAATTTATTCTATCTGATCATGGATTTATAAATGCCTTTCCTAGACAAAGGAGAGACATTTATAAACTGAAAACAGTATACTTTCTAAAGACAGCATCTATGTTCACCAGCTGCCATAAACTGTTAATTGTAATAGCTATGGACATAAAAATCCTCAAGCTCTGCCCCACGTCGTTGCTCTTATTTTGCCCCTTCTGTCTTATCTTGCTCAATATTTAAAGGCTTAATACAATTCTCCCTTCTCTCAAGGAGTTATCTCATCTAATCCAGCTGCAACTATTTTCTTCTTCTTCTTTTTTTTTTTTTTGAGACGGAGTCCCGCTCTGTCGCCCAGGCTGGAGTGCAGTGGCGCCATCTTGGCTCATTGCAAGCTCAGCCTCAAGGGTTCACGCCATTCTCCTGCCTCAACTTCCCGAGTAGCTGGGACTACAGGCGCCCGTCACCATACCCGGCTAATTTTTTGTGTTTTTAGTAGAGACAGGGTTTCACCGTGTTAGCCAGGATGGTCGCGATCTCCTGACCACGTGATCCGCCCCCCTCGGCCTCCCAAAGTGCTGGGATTACAGGCGTGAGCCACTGTGCCCTGTCAACTATTTCTTCTTCTAATTCTTAAGTCTTTCATAATTTACAGGATGTCATTTAATGACCTGTATTCATGCATTCTACTTGTGTTATGCCACATGTGACCATCGTGATCTCCAATCATACTGGGAACTCTTTGAATTCATTAATAAGAACCCACATTTATCGTCAGAGCTAATATTAGTCCTCGCTGTTCTGTCAGCAAAATACAACCACTTTAACTCATTGGCACCTCCCAGCAGCCCTCAGTGAAGGTAGAGCACAGGAGAGAATCTGAGCTTGTAAAGAAGGTAAAGTGTCTTTTTCAAGGGCTCATTGCTCTAAATAACAGAGTTATTCTAATTCCAGATACATAACTCATTTGACCAGATCCTGGGACCTTCATCAACAGTTGTCTGCCTAGATTAGGAAGAGATTCATGAATAAAGCAGAGATGAGCATGCCATTTATGAGATGGTGATTCAGAGATCATTAAGCCACAGTTCCTATATCATTTTCCTCTGTTATTCAGGATTAGGTGCTCATTGGCCTATCTATCAAATAGAACCGTCTAGTAACAGCTTGTGCTCCCCTTTGTCTTTAAACAAATGTCTAAATCAAAGCTCATTTTGTTTGTATGTTTTGTTTCGTCATGTTGTCCTGAGAAGCATATAAACATCTAATCTACATAGACTTGTGAAATTCACCCTTCTGGTTGGAAAGAGTTTATGACTAAAGTCAAATATGGGTGGGCAATCTACAAAAAAGAGGCTATTTCACAAATAAAAGAAACCCACAGTTCCTCCCTAATAGTGATAATACAAAAACATTGATTAATAATTATTAATAAACTCATTATTACAAAATTAAAACTTAGATTGGGTGAATCATATCACTTTACCAAGCATGTTTTATTAGATATTACATGCCACTCAAAAAGATCTTAAGTTCTCCAGATATCAGACTGTCTACCTTGAATTCTCAAAGCATAGAGACTTTTGTAGGCACTCAGTAAATTGCATTTAACTCATTTAAGCATTATTTGTACATTCTCTTTAAGCTGTATGTATTCTTTGTGTTTTATTTTTAAAACTCCGTCATCTGTTCCTTATTATTCTGGTAGTAGTACTCCAATTTTGCTTGAGTCATGTACTAGTGGGTTCAGACTTGATAGTGTCATCAATAAAAGGGCTCTATTCTTGTGCACATATCCCAAAATGTGCCAATCAATTTCTCTTTGAGATATGACTCCTTAGAGTGGTGACCCAACCTAAGACTGGCAATAGTGAGAGGTCATCCTTCTGGTAAGAGAATCCTAAAGAAGCTATCCATTGTCTTCTGTTACCCCAATCTCTAGATTTCTCTTCAGTTTCTGTCATTTTTCAAACTGATTTTCACAGCTTCTAGTTTGATTACTTTAAAAATAAAACTTATCCAGAATCAATTTGTTGATTGCAACCAAAGAATTCTAACTTATATATTGTGACTCAAATAAAGTTAGCAATATTTCATTGAATTTTTACATTTGTATGCATAATTAATGTAATTTTCTGTCTTCCATTTACAAACTCCTTTAAGCCTATCAGATTGGCAGAAAAAAAGCAAAAAGGGACATAATATCAATTGTGAGCAAACGTAGGGTAAGACTGGCATATTAATTCCCAGTGATGAGAATATAAAATGCTATCAAAAATAGTCTGATTATAATTAATAAAATTGGGTATAAATATGTCCTGTGACTCAGAGATCTCCCTCCTTGGCATGTATTAGACAGACATTTTCATAACAGAGACATTAACATTAACATAATTAACAGAGACAATAATATTACAGAGACAAGTCCATAACAGACATGTACAAGGATATGTATTTTGGTGTTGTTTGTATTAATGCAAACTATGACCTAGATGGCTATTACTGAGAGAATAGAGAGACAAAATGTTTGTGAATAATTTGGGATGTTATGAAGCAGATAGAGGCTATAAACTAAATGTACCATTAACAACATGGCTTGATTATGAAAACATTCCTTAATGAAATGAATTAATTTTAGACCATTATAATTGTATAAATTAAAACATAATCATATATAATATAGCATGATGCATTTTATAAAGATGCATTAAAACTCAGGTGCCTGCAGGAGAGTAAAGAGGCATGGGAAATTTGTGGTCTTAGAAACACAGATACAAAATAAAATAATATAAGAGAAGGACATTGTACAGAGCAAAGATTTCTATGTACTTTTTTTTTTTTTTTTTTTTGATTGCGATGTACTTTGAAGGGAGGAGTATAAGCCACTGTATTCAAGGTTCAGAAAAAGCAAGGGAAAACAGCAAAACAACAAAAATTCAAACATTTCTGATGTCTGATATGTATTATTATCCATGTTATTTATTAAAATTCATGATAACTCAAGCTCCCTAGCTAACAAGAATTTGGCTGTCTTTACCAGTGACCATGTTAACTGAAATCTGCATCTCTGAAACTTTCTTTACTTAAAGCAATTATCTGAGTTATTGACTGCATCAAATTGAAGCAAGGTTTTGAGAGAAAGAAGAGTATTTAGGTAATGTGAGTAAAACATGGAGTTTGCTAATAAGATCTTTTCCTTCCAAGATTTGGAGTTTAAATGAAAATACATTTGGATTAAAAGAGAAAAAGTTCTTCACTGAATGCTGCAGTGTAGACTTACAATTGACTTCTCAAAAGCTAGTTAAAGCTTTGGAAAGTCTGGGTCCACTCACTGCAATTTTCTATGGGACTTCAAGAGTCTCCCTGGTTTTTCTTATGCCTATACAAATGGCTCACTCTCCTCCATCATTATTCAGTGATTGAAGCATTTAGTTTATTCTTAGCATTAACACATAATGGTGCTTGGTAAAAGCTCTCTCCCTAGTCCCTTCCTCTTGGCCTTTGTTAGTGACTCAGCTCACTCAAAATACAACTTTCTCATAGAGGAGCTTCTTCATAGTCTTGTTGAATTGCCTTGGAAAGGAATATCATTGTAACATCAGAGTTACAATTTTTGTTCTTTTCTGCTATAATGTGCGTGGAGAAGGGGAAAGACATAGTAAACAAAAATCTTTTACTCTATTGATCAAGTGTCCAGAATATGTTCCCCCAAATGAATTTTCAGCTTTATTATTATCACTGCTGCTAAAAAAATAGGAGACCTCACTGACTGAGGTCATTGAACGAGAAATGGTTCAGGTTGAAAATGAAAATGAGATATAAATGGGAAGAAATGTGCCCATAGTATCTAACCAGTAGAAAACCTGAAAATATATTAAATGTCTTTCTAGATCAAAACGTTACTGAAGAAATGAAATGAACTTACAACTAGTTTAGTAGGAGGTGAGGATAAATGTGGGCATAAATGTGGATAATGAGATTATTTACAATGTTATATAAGCTTATGGGCATTTATTGATAATTGACAGAAACAATTAGTTAATAGTATTAGTTAATAGTATTAGAAGCAAAACTTTAATCTACATTATCATTCATTCAGCTACATAATGATCCTTTAAAATGATGCCTGAAGAAGCACATCATTTTAAAGGAGGATATACGTGTGATATATTTATTTAAGGCTTCTTAAGTCTTGCTGTACAGTTTTGAGAATGAGCAAGAGTGAAGTGGGACAGGAAACTAACTTTCTTCTATTCTATACATCCCATACTCAGCTATCCAGCACCGAGCAATAGCTTGGAGAGGAAGAAGCCATCTTCTATTGCCAGTGCAAAAAGTGTTGTCAGGACTTTCATGCACCAAAATATCACAAATATGTCTTCACATAGAATAGCACTGACCAATAGAACCTTCTGCAGTGATGACGTTTTTCTCTATCTATGCTGTCCAATATGATGGACACTAGCCACTGACTACTGAGCATCTGAAATACAGCTAAAGTGGAGGAAGAATTGAATTTTTAATTTTATTTAATTTTTCATTAATTGAAATTTAAATAGCCACCTGTGTTCTCTGGCTAACCTATTGGGCATGCAAATCTTGCAAAGCCTGAATGTCTCCCAATGGGTGGGCTGCAGTCAAGGAGTCTAAGAGAGATAAATGCTAACTCTGGGGCTTGGACTTACAAGTGGGCATGGCTCTGAGGATGCTCTTTATCTCTGCTCACACAGGCCCTCCTTAAGTAATATCTGCCCTTATCTACACGTATAAAGTCACCTTACTCTTGGATTAAGAGGAGATTACTGGAGCTAAAACTCTCAGTCCACTAATGTCAACAGAGTCCATTTCATTCTTGCTCACAGGATAACACATGATATGAAACCTGAATTCCCATACCCCTGAAGCCCTCTCTCTTCTCTGTAATTTATGTTGGAAGGAAAAGAGAAAAGAACCCCCATGCCCTTCCTACACAAGAGTGTCACGCTCCATAAAACTGAAATTCCACCCTCAGAGCCCATTATTTGAGTATACTCATTATGTTCTTGAAGACCTTTTTGAAGTATAAGAATGTTGCCAAATAGAACAAACATATTTGGTAGAGGGATTCATTAAAAATATAGCAGTGATAAGTTTATCAAGTTAACTAACCTCCTAGGACTAGTAAACTGTACTAAGTACTTCTGTCTCTTCCAAAATGTTGGTGGAAAGAGGGAATTTAGGTTGTTTTTTCAAGCTTTCTTCCTACAAATAAGGAAACTGGAGGACAGAGAAAATGGAGTGACTTGTCTAAAGCCAGTTAGGAGTGGTAACTTGTGGGTTTGAAATATGTAGGGTTTTTGTTTTTGTTTTTGAGACGGAGTCTCTCTCTGTCGCCCAGGCTGGGTAGAGTGCAGTGGTGGCACAATCTCGGCTCACTGCAACCTCTGCCTCCCAGATTTAAGCGATTCTCGTGCCTCAGTCTCCTGAGTAGCTGGGATTACAGGCACGTGCCACCGTACCCAGCTAATTTTTGTATTTTCAGTAGAGACAGGGTTTTACCATGTTGTCCAGGCTGTTCTCGAACCCCTGATTCCAGGTGATCTGCCTGCCTCAGGCTCCCAAAGTGCTGGGATTACCGGTGTGAGCCACTGTGCCCAGCTAGGTTTTCTAACTTCTAGCCTTATACCTTTTCTAATATATTTACTATCTCCCAGAAATATCCAAACAAGTGGAGCCAATAAATTGGAACTAGGTGTGCAAATTGTTATTAATTGTTAGTAGAATTTGGTGCTCTATGTGCTAAGAAGGATTCTGAGGCTACATTGAACCTGATATTAAGACTCCATCACTCCATGATTAATTGTTATGTAGGTAGGAGAAATAAAACACATACCAGGTATTTGCTATCTGTGTTTCAAATATCTGTCAATGTGCCTTGGAAGACAGGAAAATCTGGGCCAGTAAGGGCCATAAAAATATAGTTGAGTAACATATGAAGGGGAATGTTATGTTCCATCTACTGGTAATATTTTTTGGATGTAAGATTGAGAAGAAAAATAGTACTTCTCTGGGAATGAGGAAACCTATATTCTAGTCTCAGATACAACCTGTACTTTCTGTATGTTTATGGAAGAGTTAATTTACTTCTCTAAGGTCCAAATTTATCGTTTGTAATATAGCAAAATTAGTTCCTATTTCTCATATTTCCTGAGAGAATTGCATGAGACTGACACATTTAACCCATCCATTAGGGTGCAACACATACTAGTTACTAAAATAGCTCCTCTTTCTCATATAAGGGTTAATATTCATCTACAAGTTCTCTAAGCATAAGACTTGCATAGAATGTCTTTGTGTATGGTTTTAATTTGTATTTCCCTGATGATTAGTGATACTGACTTTTTTTTTCTTTTTTAAAAATTAAATTAAAATTTATTTTTGGGCCGGGAATGGTGGCTCAAACTTGTAATCCTAGCACTTTGGGAGGCTGAGGCTGGAGAATTGCTTGAGGCCAAGAGCTCAACACTGACCTGGCCAACATAGTGAGACTGCATCTCTAAAAAAAGAAAAAAAAATGTCAGTTTTGATAGATTATACTTATATATAACTATATATAATTATGGGATACAAAATAAAGTTATGATGTATGTATACAATGTGGAATGATTCACTCAAACTAATTAACATACTCATCACCTTAAATACATCTTGTTTATTCTCCTAACTGCAACTTTCTACACTTTGACCAACATCTTCTCATTCCTCCTACCCCTCTGCCAGCTTCTGGTAACCACCATTCCATTTTTTGCTTCCATGAGCTCTATTGTGTAAGTGAGAACATGTGGGTTTTGTCTTTCTGTGGCTGGCTTATTTCACTTAGGATAATACCCTCCAGGTTCACCCATGTTGTTGTGAATAATGGAATTTCCTCCCTTATAAAAATAATGTAATGATTTTACATGAAGATATGAAATAATGTCCTAATTGTCATACGTTAAACCCACTCACCTCCACATGCCATCCTGTAGTTCCCCCAGGGATATAATGACACAGAACTGCCAAGGTCTTACTAAAATCATAACCTATAATGAACAACAAATAAAAATTACATAAAATGTCTTTGCAATGAGTGCAAGGTAAAAACCTAAAATTCTGTTTTCCCCAAGTCTCACCTTTGAAAGGCATCCATGCCACTCACTGCTGAGAGGTGAGGCATCTCCTTGCATCTTTCCCACTGCCCTCCACATGGTGCTTCTTGACATGGCATTATTGCCTTCTTATCTCAGAATTTTCACCTGAGCATCACCTCCATTATTTATTATGTTTATTATTTCAAAAATTTGTTAAGCCCTACACTTTCTGCTTAGTGATGGGGATATAAACAGGGGGATAGAGACATAATTCCAAAGCTCCCGAAACTTAAGTCCAGGGAGAAAGAAAGAAAATTAAATGAGCTGGGAGAACATTAACACATCCTTATCTGTGTTCTTGGTCCCTTGTGGTACTACAAATTACTCCTTTGAATTCCCACAACTTCAGTGGTGGGGAAGAGACAAACATCTACCCTTTATTTTCGTACATCATAGTATCTTCTTCTGTGCAGTGCCACCTTTTCCATTTCTTTCTTATGCTGTTGTTGTCTTGTGAGGGTTTTTTCCTAAAGAGTTGACAGACTTATCGCTCCAAGATATTTCCTGTGCTGTAAGGCATTGGCTGTGGTTATGCCTTCAACTCCCTAATCGGAACACAGCCTAATTACAGACATGTTGTGAGTGATTCTCTATCTTGATCAGATAATCGAAGGTGACTCATTACTCAGATATTGAGGGAGAGGGGTGCATTATGGGAGTGATGTTCTAAGACGATAACCCTAATAGAGTGTGCCGGATATCTCTGTGGGGTGGCAGGGAGGTATTCTAAAGACATACTCGTACTAGCCTAGACTAGGAAGAACAGCAGTCTATTGATGAGATATCCAAAAAAGAAGATAAACTGTGCCTAAAATGAAAACCAGTGGCGCTGTAGAAATTGATTTTTACATAACATCCAAGAAACACTTTCCTTTTTGTATAGAAAGGTTCACCTGTGCCATGTTTGTGGGCCAGCACCATTACAGCTTTATTTAGATGTGTGTGAAGGAACCATCTGTTCCAGCTCACAGGAGGGCCAGGACCTGCATGGCAGGCGTCCCCCCTCAAGGTCCAATCACATCTGATGCAAAAGTTTCCTGATGGGAAGCCTGACTGAAAGCTAATGACAGGGAACACTTCATTTTTCAAAGTGTGCTTTTTCTCATGAGCAAGTGTGTGCTTTGATGATTGCTTTGTTCCTCCCTACAGCCCCTAGAAACAGCATGAAGAGCAGAGGACCTGGGAAACCAGGACAGTTCTCCATCTATCGATTCCAGTATTTATCCCTTCATCCATGCAGTAAGTGTATGTGACTGCCTGCTAGGAGTCAGGTGATTTTCGAGGCACTGCAGATATAGCTGTGAACAAGATGGATAAGATTTTTCAAAGTAGTTACATGTGAGAGGAGTAGACAATAATCAAACACACACAAACATTTTAGAAAAAACATACTAGCAGGTCATGTGTCATGATAAGAAATAAGTTGGGCTGATGGAATGGAGAGAAACTGGGTGGCCACCCTTCATGGTGTGGTCATGAATGACCTCTGTTTAAACTGAGACCCTAATCTCAAGGAGTCATTGTTGCAAAGTTATGGGGAAAGGTACACCCCAGGCAGAGGCAGCGGTCGCAGTCAGATTCCTAGGGTCAGAAGAACTTTGTGTGTTTGAGGTTCTGAGAGATGGCCAGTGTGTCCGAAGCGGAGAGGGAGAGGGAGAGAGGGAAGAGAAGTGGGTGGGATGGGATAGAGTGGTAGGCATGGGGCAGGCCATATGAGACTGTGAATGTCAGGATTAAGGGCATGAATGTTTTTCTCTACATAGTGAGTTGATGTCTGGCAGTGACATCTGATGTCAATGGTGCCAAACAAAGTTGGGGATCCACCAAAGATATCTGGCACCTGTAACACAATTTTCTCTTCTCTATAAAAGAGGACCGAATTTCAGGCTCCAAAGGGGAGGGTAATAAATAAAATCTGGGACTTCACTTCTTGTTTCCGCAAACCTTTCCTGATTTCTCCTCTCTTTATCTCAGTCCAGGATCTCAATCCAATATCATAAATATACGAGAAGCAATCATTATTCCCTCCTTGGAAATATCATTGCTTCTCGTATATTTGTGATATTGGTTTGCTGTCATCTGTTAACAGAGCTGCCTGCCTGCCTCATTCAGTAGAGTGTAAATACCTTGAAGTCTCAGGTCAGCGATGAGAATTTTCTGTGTCCCCAGCTGTTACGATTTGAATGTGTTCCCCAAAGTTTATGTGTTGGAAACTTAATCCCCAGTGCAACAGTGTAGGGAGGTGGAACCTAAGAAGAGGTGATTAGGTCAGGAAGGCTCTGCCCAGATGAATAGATTATTATGGTTATCATGGCAGTAGGTTAGTTATTGAGAGAGTGGGCTTATTATAAAAGTGAGTGAATCTCTCTTGCTTTCTTGCTCTCTCAAGCTCTCTTGCTCTTCCACCTTCTGCCATGGGATGATGCAGTAAGATGGCCTCTTGACTGCAACGCAGTTTAATGGAGGTTCAGACGAGGAGCCTCTTGCCTCTCATGAATGATCCAGCCTTAGCAGCCCTGCTGTGCATGGTCACTGGCTGGGAGCAGCCCATGGAAGGCTGGCCCAGGCAAGAATGCAGGAATGAGCTTCAGAGCATGGTTGCTAGGGCCTCTGTCAAATATTTTCCTCGAAAGTATTCTCATGGTGACTACAGGTCTTCTCGAGGTGGAAGGCTTTGAACTTCCTAGTCTCTAGAATTATAAGAAATATAGTTGGTGTTTTTAACAAATCAGTCTTTGGTATTCTTATAGCAACACAAAATGGACTCAGGCACCAGTGCTAGCTCAGGGTTTGGCTTGTTGTAGGTCCTTTGTAGTCTGGCCCTTGACCATGTGTCCAGTTTCACTGCCCATAGTCGTCATATCATAGTTACATTCCCAGGAAGCTGAGACTTCTTGAGGCTTCATTTGTTTCTCTGCCTGGATGCTCTTCTTCTGCCTGCCTCTTGCAGAATTCCAAATTCTCCTTGAAGGACTCACCATAAGTGTCACTTTCACTTGTACCTTGTTCTCTCCATCTCCCCCAAACTTGGCATGGTTCATTCCTCCTCCATGCTCCCACAGAACCCTGGGTGACCTCTATCCTACAGTTAGAAGTGCACCATAGTAATGTGTGTATGTACGTGTAAGTGTCCTGCTAGAATGTAAATTCTTTAAGGGAAGGTGCCTTTTATTTCACTTCCATACACCTGTCTATAGTATTATTCTTGGCATAAAAGATCCATGCAGTAAATATTAGTTGAATAAAAGCATAATTGAGAGGAATGTGGTTAAATGCATAATAACCTCAGTTTAGTATCTGTGGCCACCATGAGAATACCTTCAAGGAAAATATTTGACAGAGGCCCTAGCAACCATGCTCTGAGGCTCATCCCTGCATTCTTGCCTGGGCCAGCCTTCCATGGGCTGCTCCCAGCCAGTGACCATGCACAGCTGGGCTGCTAAGGCTGGATCATTCGTGACAGGCAAGAGGCTCCTTGTCTGAACGTCCGTTAAGCTGTGTGGCAGTCTGGGATGTTTCCTTTTCTATCTCCTTCACATGGGGTTAGATTTGCAGCATGTCTGATAGCTCGCCAAGCACATTCTGCCTTTCCCACATTTAATTCTATCTCGGTGTCTGCTTCTTGGAGGATTTTGGCTAATAGTAATTATATTAAAATTATTTATTGAAGAAAAATTTGCTGAGGACCTACTATGTCAGATATTTTGCTAGTAGCCTGAAATTCATCTTGAATAAAATGCAATCACTAGACTCAAGAAGTTATTTGGAAATAAAAACTGGTCACCAGATATAATATAAAGGGACAATTGCTAGACTCAGGAAAGTCAGTGAGATAGGAGCACATAGACAGATACAAAATCCAGCCTAATTGTGCCTATAAGTTAGTTGGCGGTAGTAAGGATACAGAAATTACAGGAAGCTCCCTAGAGGTGTCATTCATGGTGAAGCAGAAACTGTGTGTCTAGGTAAGAGAAAGGAAGAAGGGATGGTAATTCTAGGAGGCAGGAGGAGTGCATAGAAAGAAGAAGGAATGGTAGTTCTAGGCGGGAGGGGAAGTGCTCCAGACAGGACAAATAGAAATACAGCAGTAAATAAAGGAGGGTGTGTTGCTTATCAAGGGAAGACACAAGAAAAAACAAAACTGGGGGTTGCAATATAAAAGGATTGGAGGGGGCTAAGAAAAGGGTGCCATGGTGAACAAAAGAAGAATGAGAGGTAAAACCATGAGATCAGAGCTTGGAGGGGTTTGCTTTACCAAATCTCATGTTTGGGAGGGCTGTTGACTCACAGAAAGCCCTCTGTTTAGATGGATGTTTGGCTTAACCAACCTAGAATCTTGCATGAAGGAAAACAGGAAGCAAGACATTACAAATCAGGTTATTCCAGCTGGGAGCAGTGGCTCACACCTGTAATCCCAGCACTCGGGGAGGCTGAGGTGAGTGGATCCTGAGGTCAGGAGATCGAGACCATCCTGGCCAACATGGTAAAACCCTGTATCTACTAAAATACAAAAAATTAGCCAGGCATGGTGGTACGCACCTATAATCCCAGCTACTTGGGAAACTGAGGCAGGGGAATCACTTGAACCCAGGAGGCAGAGTTGTAGTGAGCGGAGATCATGCCACTGCACTCCAGCCTGGTGACAGAGCAAGACTCCATCTCAAAAAAAAAAAAAAAAAAAATCAGGTTATTCCTTGGCTGCATACACTTAAAAGCAAAAGGAGTGAATCCATAATCTAGGGGGATCTTGAGCAAAACCCTAAGTGTCTACTACCCAAGCATGCCATTTATTTGATATATAGCTTAGTGGTCAGGATCATAGCTTTGGGAGTTAGAACAACCAGGTTCCAGACGATACTCAAGTTCCTGGGCTGTCATTTGTCAGTTATGATTTGGGGCAAATACCCCTTTCTGAACCTCATTTTACTGATGTGTAATTGGCAAATTGTTAGATAAATGTTACAATAGAAATAAAATTCAGTACTTCTTAAGCAAGTCTCTGTGCCAGGCAATGTGCTAAGTGCGTCACACGTTTATTTACTTTCAGAAGGTATATTGCAGAATAAGATTGCAATTAGATAGGTAAGACATATCTCAAGGTCACACAACTGGTAAATGGTACACTTGGCATTTTAAATTTCTTTCGCTAAAAATATGCATGTTTCAAGTTAAATGCTATTAAATTATAGTGGTATGATATTCTGGCAAAGTGTCCTGGGCTTTACGTCCCCACTGTTTTTTGCACACCTCCCTAATTCTCCCAGTGGGTACTCATATCTTGGTTTGAGAGGTCAAGACCTGAAAGCAAATGCAGAGCCAGACTCCACATTCTAGCAGGATAAGAATCAAAGGAACTGCAGAAGGGAGACGTAGAGAGGGGGCTGGCAGGTCAGTGACAGGCCATGGGCAGACAGATATGAGACCTCAGTAAGTTGTGAAGACAGATATTCACAGGGCAAGAGATAGGGGATGTAGGGGAGGGGGAGGAAGAAGATTCATGGAGAGTCACAGCAAAGTATTTTCCCTGTCAAAAAATTACTTTGACCTGCTGATTTAGGCTGTAAAAAATAAATCTTCAATCAAGAAAAGGAAGGTTCTGTCCAAGGACGAATCAAGGCGGCATGTCTGCTTGTCTCTCAAAATTAATTTGAAACACACACATACACACACACATGCACACACCCCCTAGAGGACTGAGCAGAATGGAAGACCTTTTATATTCTCTCATCATCTGCGTTAGGTGGGAGGCAATGACTGAAGACTCAGACGATCTGGGTTCTGGCTTCAATGAAATGAGAGACAGCATGAAGCAGATGCAGCAGGGCAGGAGAAATCTTGCAGCTCTTATTTCCTCTGTGGCTTTGTCTTCTTAACCTATATTTATTATTACTATTATAATAAATAGAAATATATACTTATATGCATGTATTTGTTAAGCTCTTATGCCTTGAGCAAAGTTCCAAACATGTTATATGTCTTACCTAATTTAATCTTCACACTAACTCAGTGAGGTGGATACTATCATTAAGACTCACTTTTCATGTAAAAACCTAAAAAGAAAAGTCTCTGGTCAAACTATGCCTTCAGTTAAAGGCAGGCAAGAATAAATTACACAGGAATTAGGTTCAAAGACTAAAGTTACATGCCAAGTTTTGTCATATCCTAGCTTTGGAATCCTATGTAACACTACTTAGGCTTTCCAAATATGTCCCAATTCCATCCATTTGTCTCCATCTCCATTGCTAATACCTTTCATCTAAATCATTGTTACACATTGCAATACCCTCCTATTTGATCATTCCCCACCAGCTCCATTTACTTTGCCCTCTCTCCAATCCATTTTCCAAACTGTTCTCAGAGTGATCATAGATGGAGAGATATATGTCAAAGATGGCTTAAATGTGTTGCTTGCTCAATAAGAAGGTTGGGAGTGCTATTAACTGAGGTAGGGCCACAGAACATTTTAGGGAGAAGGGTAGCTAGAACTTAGGCATAGTGAGTTTGAGGTAAGATATGATCTGTATCATCATAATATTCTACTTCCTGTATCTGTGCCCACTTTTTTGGGTTCTTGTGATTTAAATGAGAACATATACATGGCATGATGGAATATAATACATATTTAAGATGCTATTACTAAGACTATATTTATTCTCTTGCACTACACAGAGTTAATGGGAGATTTTGCAGGAAATACATGCTGAGTACCTGAAGCCCTTAAGAGAACAACTGCCTTTAATATATCAATTAAGATCAACAAATACATGAACAGACAGGCTCTTGCTATCTTACGAGTCCATCTTCTCTTTCTTGGCTTGCATTAAAAAAAGATGGTCTTTTTTCACTCAATTTATCTCTACATATACAAACGCTGTGGATTAATTCAGGGTGTGTGAGGTGCTAATTCCGAAGAGCATATGAGAAATACAGATACTAACGTGTTCTGCATCTTAATCCTACTTTTAAAGGAGAATTCAAGGCTCAGGAATACAGAAAAAGAAAATTTGGGTCCAAGCAGGAATCCACAAGGCTAGTCACAGAAATCTGGAACCATTACAGGAGAATTTCTAGAGAACAAAAGTCAATTATTTTGAAATAGACCAGACAATGCTAAATAGACCAGACAGTGCTATCAATGACCAGACAATACTATCAATGACTATCAACAGACTTCAATGAATTGCCCCTAGACCAACTTAGCATTTGACTTATTCTCTGTCACATTAAATAAATATTTTGTTTTTAGATTTCCATCTCCTCCACTGAATTAAAATAATAAAATTTAAGCCCATTTATTGACTGGCTACTTTGGGTCAACCACTGGCCTAGAAATGTTACATGTATATGCTCATTCCATTCTCATAACACCTCTGTTCAGTGGACATAGTTATTCCATTTCACAGATACAGAGAAGGTAAAGTCATTTGTTCAAAGCTAGTTAGATATTTTGTCTAATAAATTGGATTCAAGTATCATTTTTTGAAATCTTAACATGTTTCGTGCGTCCAATTATATAGCCAACAGGAATCTATCACATTCATAGTTCAACTTTCTTCCCAAAATATTCCTCTTTATTAGATGAAGAACATAAAAACCAGAAAAGATGAATTTTATGTGAAAACACATGTTCGTGCTAGAATTGGACTTAAAACTCAGTCTCTTTGGGTCATTCAGATTATTTCTCCAGACTAGGCCCTTCCTCCCAGCATAGCTGCAAGCCCAGGGATTTGGGGAGTTACCATTTAACACATATCTGCTCCTCGGCTTACAATTTCCATTTCCTTTTAATAATGCGAGGAATTCCATAGGAAGTGGCAATTTCTTCAAGACCTGAGATCACAGCATGCAGCTAATTATAGAAATAAATAACTAGTGACTGGAACCATCTGTCTTTCCTTTGGCAAACACCTTGCTTTCATGTGAAATTAGTGCCACCTGCAACCTGCAGGCCCCTCAGAGACAAAGGGGCTGCCCCCGCCTCATTCAGAGGTTGACTGCTTTGCCACTCCCAACCCATAGCCACAACTCTACAGGCTGTCACGCATCCCTAGAGAGGCACAACTAATAAAGCCAGTAGCATTCCTGAGCTCTTTTCATAGCTGAAGGAGGGGAGAGCCAGGGCAGGGCTCCACATCTGTGCCTGGTGGTGCTACTGTGGGCAGTGTGGCTGGGCAGGGCAGTAACTCTAAGGTCTTCCCGAGTCAAGGGCAACAGGGTGCTTCATCTTACACTGTTCATTGCTTGTGGTGGGGCCACTTATACCACTCTGGTAGCAATGTGGAATTTTAATACAATTTCAGAAAATGCCCCAGTTATGTGTGTTCACTTTAGAAACATTAATTCTGGTTCAACTCCCAGCCTTCTATTTGTGTGATCCTGGATAAATCACTGTGCTGCTTTGAGTCTGTTTTCTCACATGAAAACTGGGAGAAATAATAGAACCTACCTGTTAGGTCTGTTATGAGAATAATATGAGATATAATACATGGAAATGTTTAGTATAGCATGTAGGAAGCACTAAATATACTGTTGCTTCTATTCATCAGAAGTGAAAGGTCTAGTTATAATAGAATATAGAGCCTATTAGTTTGGTTTCCAAAGACCCTAAGAACCTACAAGTTTCTTAAAAGTACCTGAAAAAATTTGTACATATGATGATATTTTGGGAGATGTAAATAACTCATAACTTGAATCAGAATCTCAATGTTGTCCTCTGACATTTCACTCTAATTTAGGGATGGAAGGGATAGAAGGGTTGGAGGATTCTCCCCTGGTTGTTCAATTAAGTTTTCTCTTGCTGTGGAAATTTCACACTCAAAGGTAGTCGATGTCTCTTAGAGATCAGGAAGCAGGAGTTGGAAGCAGGAGTTGGAAGTAGGCTTAATTCCTCCCTTCCCTATCTACATCACCAAAGAACAAAAAGCAAGATAGCTTAGCATGTCTCTAAGCACTTCATTTCACATTGATGCTTTGTTAATTTTATCCAACTTGCCCTGCATGACTTACCTAGTGTTAGGAACAATATTGTTTGTGAACCCTCTGGCATCTATTATTACATGAATACAGCAGAAATCTATTATTATATGAACACAAT
Organism: Papio anubis; assembly: GCF_008728515.1. NCBI lineage: Eukaryota > Metazoa > Chordata > Mammalia > Primates > Cercopithecidae > Papio > Papio anubis. The sequence goes on along the minus strand of NC_044988.1, from coordinate 87,544,441 downwards.
TTCAGTTATTGCTTTCTTGACAGAGAGCAGGAACTGAGTAAATAATTCCACCAGTTACAGCTATATAACATCTAGCAGGTTACAAAATGATTTCAAATGCATTATTGGATCTCATCTTCAATCAATAAGTTACTCAAGACAAAAAAGTGTTTATTCCCATTTTATAAATAACATAATTGAGGCTCAGTGAAGAGAAGAAAACTGTTAGTATTAAATATTATTTTTTAAAGAGAATTCTCCTACCATCCAATATCCATAGACCTGTAAAATTATCCACTATTTTTTTTTTCTTTCTTCTCTTTTTGGAGGCAGGAAAATTCAGAAAATGCCTTCAGGTGCCTTGATATTTGAATCCTCTCTCCTGATCCCCTCATTACTAACTGCATTCATGATCAGCCTAGCTTTAACATTTCTGTTGTCTCAGAGACTGAATCCCCCATCTTCCAACACTACATAATTGTTGCTAAACTTCTATCTCAGCAAATACAAAGTATCAGACGTGTGTGTGTGTGTGCGCACGCGTGCACACCATGTGTGCATGTGTGTATGTATGTGTGTATATATGTTCTGATATGAGTGTGTATACATACACACACTCTATATAGATATATTCTACTGAGTTTTAAAAAAAGTTAGTGTTATTTGGCATCCAGAACTCTAGGAATGTGAAAATAGGCTTCAGAATGTCAACATACTCTTGTGACTCAGACATTTGAGAACAGCAACATGACATTATATTATTCACTAGTACAAAGAAAACTCTTCTGGAAAGCTGAGAAGTGGACATTGACAGGGAAAAGAAGGCCTGGATGTTACAAATTGTATGGATGGACCAAGAAAATAATAATAAACATGGAGAAGTACAAACTTTGCTTATATCAATATTCAGTTTGTCCAAAACACATTCTTAATGTTATACAGATCAATTACCTTGAGAATCAATACACCTTAAACTTAAACTTTTTATCATATATATACATGTATATATACGAATATATATATGAACCCATTAGTAGAAATACTATTTTCATATTACCAAAATTCAGACTACTACCCAAGGCATTAGAAGAATCTCTTCATCCTTGGCCAGGTGCGGTGGTTCAGGCCTGTATTCCCAGCACTTTGGGAGACCTAGGCAGGCAGATCACGAGGTCAGGAGATCGAGACCACCCTGGCTAACATGGTGAAACCCCATCTCTACTAAAAATACAAAAAAATTAGCTGAGCGTGCTGGCAGGTGCCTGTAGTCCCAGCTACTTGGGAGGCCGAGGCGGGAGAATAGCGTGAACCTGGGAGGCAGAGCTTGCAGTGAGCCACTGCACCCCAGCCTAGGCAACAGAGCAAGACTCCATCTCAAAACAAAAAGAAGAAGAAGAAGAAGAAGAAGAAGAAAGAAGAAAGAAGAAAGAAGAAAGAAGAAAGAAGAAAGAAGAAAGAAGAAAGAAGAAAGAAGAAAGAAGGAAGAAGGAAGAAGGAAGAAGGAAGAAGGAAGAAGGAAGAAGGAAGAAGGAAGAAGGAAGAAAAGAAAGAAGAAAGAAGAAAGAAGAAGAAGAAGAAAAGAAGAAGAAGAAGAAGAAGAAGAAGAAGAAGAAGAAGAAGAAGAAGAAGAAGGAGGAGGAGGAGGAGGAGGAGGAGGATCTCTTCATCCATCTAGTGCTTCATTCATTCATTCATTCACCTAATATTTATTGAGCATTGACTATATAGCACAGTTGGTTAAAATCTTGAAAGCAGGCTAGAGGAGAAATATGAGAAAATCAACAGACACAATACAGTGGTAAGCACTATGACAGAGGCAGGGACTGATTGTTAACAGAAAGTAAAAGTAAAAGGAAGATGTATAAATCCAGCTGGAGGCTGTAGGAAAAGCCTTGAAAGGGGAGTATTGAAATGAGTCTTAAAGGATGAGTTTATGTTGACCAGCAATAGACTGAGGAAATGGAGAGAAAACGGACACTGCAGATAGAGACAGCAGCCCATACACAGGCAACAGAGATTTGAGAAATCCTCCTTGCTCTCAATTGCCTTTGATTTAACCAACTTTACACCCACAACTCCATGCCCTGGTTCATCCTCATCCTAACTAACATTAGGTGTTTTGTCTTCAGTGATATCTATCCAGCTATTTCTCAGGTTAAAAAATCCCTTCTTCACAGAAAGTCATTTTTATAAACCACATTAACTCCAGAGTGGTTCTGTACATTTTAAAATATTCATATGCCATGCAAAAAATATCACCACAGGGTTCAACACAGAATGTACTCAATGCAGTAAACATGTGAATGAGGCCTCAAAAGCATTTTAAAAGCATCACTTTTAAAATGATGCTTACTCTCATTTCTATAGAATCACATGCTTGGGGTTAAGAAAGAACTGCCTGCATTAAACATGCTTTTAAGCTGCATTTACAAAATATAGGCGATTTCAGAAACACCTATTTTTAGGTTCTGCCTATATCTTTCTTGCTTAATCAGAATGAGTACAAACCATTCTCTGTGATTTTTGCTTTTTTTTTTTTTTCTGAAAATCATTGATTTTCCATATTGCATTCTCTGTTTTTCTCCAACTCTCTTGCCCAACTGCCAGAAGCTCAGAGGTGCCCTGGTGAAGGAAAGTCTTTTTCTTTTTGCTTAGTTGTTTTATCCTCCCACTCCCAGGCTCAGCATAGAGAAATGGGGCCTCAAATCAATTTAAAAATCAGTATGAATTATTTGCCTTTGACTTTTTAGTGGAAGCTCAAAAACATTTTAGGATTTTAGAGTGATAATTAGACCTATCACTTTTAGACAAATGCCACGTAATTTGTCCATTCCTGCAGCAAATCTTGCTCCTGAAAAGGAGGGCAAATATTTAAGAATGAAATGAGACTGACATTCACATGAATTAAAAAACAACTGGTTTAAAATTTTAAAATGATTTCCCCGGTTCTTGCTCATTAGTCAATATTGCAGAGAGTCCCATGTCAAAATTTTGAGCAGTCCCTTAATCTCAAAGACATACTTTTTCTCCCTCTTCATTATTAATGCTAATTTATATGAACCTTGAGGTAAGCAATCACTAGTGCTCCTATCACACAAATTCTACCCCTGGGAATCATAAGCCTGAAACAGTATGGTTATCTCCCCTTTCACCTGAGCGAAGTGGAAAATGGCTTTCAGCAGGAAACTGTGAGTCCAAAGAGGCATTCTTGGAAAATGATAAAGACAGAAGGGAAGAACCTCTCAGCCAAAGTAGTAATCAGATAACTTTTTAAAAAATCACAATATAGACAGTACTTGTAAAATGTCATTCCCTTTTAGATGAAGTTACTCAGTGAACCAACACAAAAAGACAAGCAATAAAATGTCAGACAAAGCATGAAACAGAAATCGTTTCTCCTTATACATTTCATTTCTAAACTATGGCAGAAGTAGTCTATCTCAGACTGTAACCCAGAATTTCATGTGGCTGGATCTGTGCCACATGACAAATATTGCAACAGTTGAAATGAGATTATTGGCTAAATTCTCGCAAGATTCACTGCTACATCATTTGAAAACTCATCTTTTGCTTTAATGTTTTGATAGTAATGATAGCAGCAACAGCAACAAAAATCCCATAATAATAAAAGTACACATCATATACTATATACGTTTTTATTAAATATGTATCATATATAACAATTGTTAATATATCGTATTAATTGATAACACATTAACTTAACAATTGTTTATATTAAGGATCAGCACGAGTTAAGAATGTTTTTTATATTTTATATAATTACTTTTTTTAAAAAAGAATGTCATAGAGACTATCTTGCCCACAAAGCCAAATGTATTTACTATTTAGTCCTTTACAGAAAGTGCTTGTCAAACCTTGGTTTGTATTAATATTCACGTAGCATTTACCAGATACCAGGCTGTTACATAATAAAGAATTTTGCTGGCCTTTGTCCTTGGTTTCTAGGAGAGAGCCTCTAAACCCTTGGAATTTATTCATGGTGGGTTCCTCAGACCACTTTGAATACGTGCTACTAAGAGGTGACAATGTGCTACCCGCGCTCACTCTGGGCACCTTCTCAGCCTCGGTGTCCATGGCGCTTGAGGAGCACTTCAGTCCCCCATGGCATATCCCCTAACCTAGTGCTGACTTAGGGAACTTTTATGTCTAGCTAAAGGATTGTAAATGCACCAATCAGTACTCTGTATCTAGCTCAAAGTTTGTAAATATACCAATCCGTACTCTGTATCTAGCTAACCTAGTGGAGACTTGGAGAACTTTTCTGTCTAGTACGCTGTGTCTAGCTAAACGATTATAAATGCACCAATCAGCACCCTGTCAAGACGGTCCAATCAGCTCTCTGTAAAATGGACCCATCAGCAGGATGTGGGTGGGGCCAGAGAAGGGAATAAAAGCAGGCTGCGGGAGTAGCGAGCGGCAAGCCCGTCGGGTTCGCCTCCGCAACGTGGAAGGGTTGTTGTTTTCGCTTTTTTGCGGTAAATCTTGCTGCATCTCACTGGGTCCACTCCAACTTTAAGAGCTGTAACACTCTCCGTGAAGGTCTGCAGCTTCACTCCTGAAGTCAACCAGACCACGAACCCACCAGAAGGAAGAAACTACGGACACATCTGAACATCTGAAGGAACAAACTCCCTACTACAATCTTTAAGAACTGTAACACTCACCGCTTCAAGTCCGGGTCTTCATTCTTGAAGTCGGAGAGCCCGAGAACCACCAATACCGGAAACACTATCAAGGTGACTTATGGTGAGTCCCAAGATAGGTTTAGGATGGGGGCTGGCCATGCCACAAAGATCAACCCTGTGATTACTGTAAATTTGAGTGAGCTCCCTGATTGGTGCTCCACATTGCTATGCAGTGGGGTGATGGACTCTGAGGACAAAGAAGCTTTGTGTTTGGGCTCTCTCAGATCTCACCCTATATATGTTTTCATTTGGCTGATTCTGACCTGTGGTACTTTATGATAAAATCAAAATCATAACCATAGAGCTTCCTGAGTTCTATGAGTTCTTCTATCTAATTATCAATCCTGAAGAGGTAATGAGAATTCTAAATTTATGGCCAGCTGGTCAGAAACATGGGTAGCTGGCAATCCCCGAGCTTATGGCTGATGCCCAAAGTAAGGGCAGTCTTATGGAGGACTGTCCTTAACCTGTAAAATCTGTATTAACTCTTGTTCCTTTGTTTTAGAATTGTGTCGCACGAGCATTCGGCCATTTTTTTTTTTCTAAAATTTTAACAAATATTCTCAAGTATACAAAGTAGGTGCTATTTTATCCATATTTACAAATAAACTGAAGATCAGAGAGATTGAGCATTTGTCCCCAGTCCACACAGCAAATAGCGGAGCCAGGATTCAAATCCAGAGAGTCTGGCATCTGAGGCCAGCTGAGACCCTCACTACCATGTTACTAAATTATGATCCTGCTACGTTTCATTCCAGCGGGTAGAAGAACGGTTATAAAACTCCAGCTGAATACTCTGAGATTCAAAATCCTGTGTCGCCGTCACTGTTCTCTTTGTCTTGGACTTGAAGCACAGTGCTGATCTGAGCCTTGGATTAGCTGCTTAGACTTTCTATGCATTGTGTGCCGCAGCTCTGCTGGCTGGATCCTTGGATTGTTTCATGTTTTCTAAACACCAAGACAGAGTTGTCCAATAGGAAAATAATGCGTTTTGAATCAAGGCGCTGCCACACCTTAGCAACAGATATATTACCTGTTAATCCCAAGCCTTCATTTTCTCATGCATAAAAGAAAAACGTGAGTTAACTAAATGAATAAAAATGCAGTATTCTCATTGTGGCAGAACTGGGGTTAAAAATATTTTGACACTTGAAATTGAGGGACCTACTGCAGCTTCCAGGCATGCAGCCTCTCTTTGGATCCACCAATTTGCATGGGAGCTGTGGGTCCCCTGAAATGTTTACAAATACAACCAATGGGCGTGGGGGAAGGTATACACTGGAAACAGGCAAACCATAAGGAGGAACTATGGATCTTCGGAGAGAAAAAATTCCTCAGGGAAGAAAGAATTTTGAAAGAGAAACCAGATTGGGTAACAGAATCCGAAGGTGGGTGGAGAGCTGCGATTTTGCCAAGAGGGTAGTGACTCTTAGTTAAACCTGCCCTTGCCAAGGCATGCTGTTACCATGTGAGCCCACCACGAAGGAAAGGGCTGTGCCTGTCAAATAAGAGATGTTGTATTAACTACAACTCCCTTGCCACTGTAGAACTTTGCTGTGCGTTCTTCTCTACCCGAAAACAACACAGAGGAAAGATGGTGGTTACCTTCTCCCTTCACATCAAGGTGAGAGTTTGAAAGCATCGAGGGAGGGCCTGTGAAATCAGAATTTACACTTTAGTAAAATGAGGGCTGCAAGCTCAGTGAACAGCTTGGTTTCCAATAACCATAGCCGGACTTCAGTGGGGAACTGGTAACTTTATATAAGATAATTTACAGGGCTTAGGGGAGGGAGAGTCCAGTGGTTTCACATAGTTATATCTGGTTATATTTTGGTTGCATGACTTGGCACATCATAAATACTTAATCTTTTAAAAAATTTATTACTTTTTTTTCCCTCCTTGCTTCTTACCTTTTTTTCTTTCCTTTCTAGATAATTCCCTGGCATATTCTTGCCGTCCAGGATCTGAACGTCTGCCCTGAGACAAAGTCCCCTGCCTGGCTCTTCTTTTATTCTGATAGCCCTTCTAGCTGCTGCCTGCTTGCCTGCCTGCCTGCCTACTTCTGTAACTAATTCCTGTTCCTTCCTTTGCTGCCTCTTTTTGCTATGACAATGTAACAAGAAGCCTTCTTGAGGCAAGTTTCAGGTGGGCATTACAAAAACATCTTGTTAACTTCCATCCCCGCCCCACACTTTGTCCTGCTCAGCAGCTGAGCTTCTCCCTAGCTGAAGCTATGGCCCAGAACAAACTCAACGTAAGCCTACCCGGGCCTGAGTCTGTCCCACAATGGGCCTTATATTTCACAATTCCTTCAAGTCTTGCCCTACCCTACTCTCAGCCATTCTGTACTCCAAATTCTTTTTTATCTGCCACTCTGTAGGCCTGCCCTGCCTCATAGGCTGTAGCCACACATGAGTACTGAGTACTAGAAATGTAATGAGTTCAAATGGAGATGTGCTGTCAGTTCAAAAGATGTACTGGATTTCGAAGATTTATAACAAATAAAATAATGTAAAATGCCTCATTAACAAATTTATGTTGATTTCATGTTCAAATAATATTTTAGATGCATTATGTTAAATAAAATATAACTAATTTTTTTTATTTAAGAAATGTGGTTTAAGAAAATTTAAAGTTACATGTTTAAGAAAATTTAAAGTAACATATGCAGCGTGCATGTGTGGCTTGCATTATGTTTCTTTGAAGAATGCTGTTTGACAGTGTCTTTAAAAATCATAATATGGCCCCTCTACTCCCCTGATTAAACCCTTTCGTGGGATCCCCAGAACAGGACTCAGATTCCCTAATGTGACCAGATGACTTTCCTGATCTGGGCCCTATTTGGTTCTCCACCTCCCACTATTCTCCTGCCCCACTGAATTACATATGTGATGCCATATGAATAGGCCCTGCTTCTCCTCACCTCTAGACCTGTGCTCATGCCAATTTCTCCATCTGGAAAGTCCTTCCTCCTGGTAGTTCAGCCTTAAATTGTATGTCACAATTTAAATGTCAGCACACTTGAGTTTATGTGCCCCTCATGTGCCTTCCTAGCATTCAGTGCTTGCTCTTCTCATAGCCCTCACCACAGAGCATTTAACCCCTCTCTGCCCACTCTATTATCAGTGCTGAGCAGGGGCTCTATCTTGTTCACTTATACATACCTAATGCCTAGATAAGTACTTGGCACATAGTAATCACATCAGTTTTGAACCACAACATACACATTTTTGAAAATAATAAATGCATCAATCAATTCTTATTCCTTTAAATCAATAGGGCATATCTTACATGATCAATTCATCAATGAGAGGGTGAGAGACATAAGTAGGATTGCTCTGAGGACTATCTCTGGAGAATCAGATTGCTGGGAAATAGGTGTGTCTAATCCAGCTTCACAAGAAACCGGGGAACGCCTTGTGTCTAGTAGCTCAAATCTAAAGTATTTGAAGGTCATGAGTGCTAGAGGTTGCCAGTCTCAACAAGTTCTTATATAACAAGCATTTACCCCAAGATGCCTGGTAAGAAACTCTTACTCAAAGTTGTCCTCACTCTTGCAAGAACAGCAAGGGAGCAGACTATGTTTCCTAAAATCCAAACTGATTCTCTGTCCAGTAGATTATCCAGGCCCTAGACTCCTCTCTGCATGGTCTTGTCAGAAGTTTGTAAGTATTTTTGATAAAATCTTCTCTAATTCCTTAATGTATGATGTTGAGATATGTGTCTTTACCTATTCTGCCATTACAAAGTAGTTCAAAAGTAAAATTGGTACGTTATCCTAAAACAGGATCTCAAAATATTCTGGCAACCCTTTTTTGGGAAAAACCTAATGTCTGTAAATTCCAGCTCTCAGAGTAGGGGAACAGTGTTCCAGAGACTTGTGAACCTCCTCTGACCCAGCCAGCCCTTTCTCCACATTGTCGCTCCTATTTATTTAGGCCCACCCATGTGTGCATCTACTCATCTCTTGCCTGGCTTATCATAACATTCTCTGTTTACCTAATAAAATTTTACCTGTCTTTGAAATATTTGTCAAATTTACTTTTCTCTGTGAAACCAAAATAGATCAACTGTATCATTCTTTCTTCTTCTTATCTCCCATATCATTTATTTTTTTTATTTATTTATTTTTTTTTGAGACGGAGTCTGGCTCTGTCGCCCGGGCTGGAGTGCAGTGGCCGGATCTCAGCTCACTGCAAGCTCCGCCCCCCGAGTTTACGCCATTCTCCTGCCTCAGCCTCCCGAGTAGCTGGGACTACAGGCGCCCGCCGCCTCGCCCGGCTAGTTTTTTGTATTTTTTAGTAGAGACGGGGTTTCACCGTGTTCGCCAGGATGGTCTCGATCTCCTGACCTCGTGATCCGCCCGTCTCGGCCTCCCAAAGTGCTGGGATTACAGGCTTGAGCCACCGCGCCCGGCCCCATATCATTTATTAAACTTATTGTTCTCTTTGGCACTTCAATTATGTCTTAATGCAGTCTTGTGATATTGATTATATCACTGTGTTAGTATTACTTAACCTTTCTAAAGATTAGCTCATGTGTCTTCAAATACATCATATGCTCCCTTGAGGACACAGGCTCTCTGGTATGTCTTCATAGTGACCCTGGAGCCTAGCACGTTGATCAACAAATTGCTGTTGTCTGATTGCTGGGTACTAAAAAGAAAGCAGGATAATATCACATACGGATTGAGTTGGTAAAACTAGATCAACAACATTAAAAACTTATATATCTGAATTAAATAGGATGTCTTGGTTAGCAGGAGGAAAATGGATTGAGAATTATCCATTTGTAAAAATGTATTCTTCCTGTTAAGAAACTTTGATATGTAAGCCCTAACCAAGTGCCAGGGATCCAGCAGTGAACAGAACAGCAAAATCTTGACCTTCAGAGAGTTGAATATTCTAGTGGGAGAGGCATGCAATAAAAGCAAATACACAAGTAAAAATTGTAGTATGTTAGATAGTGTCAGTGCCATGAAGAAAAATAAGGCATAAAGTGCTGGGAGACAGATGCTGCCATAAGGAATTTAAAAATTTTAAAGTTTAACAGATTTAGGTTCAAAACAGGAAAACTCGTTTATGGAGATTATACACTATTGAGTGTCTAACTTAAACTCTGTGACTTTCCCTTGCTGTCAAATAAGTAAAACTTAATATCTACTTACCCATTTAATGTTGCATTAAAACATGTAAAATGTTTGACCTATTGTGGGCATGCAGTATACTGTGCCAAATACATGACTGTATAAAAACCTGTAGAGGTGGATATCCTCACATTTATGGTTAACTGTATTTGCCTCTTTGATCTCTGTGTTCTTTGATCTCTACAGCCACACTTCAAGATATGCTTCAACTACCACCACCTCTGGGAGGCCTTCCTTGAGGTTTTTCGGCACAAATTAGGCTCATTCTGTGCTCCCCAAACCTCTTTAGATTTATACCTCCATTATTTGTGTGCATATTATCTCCCTGATAAGGCTATACATTCTTAACAAAAGAAATCTATGGCTATTATAATTGTATTATTTTTGACATGCCCCTCACTTACCATCTACGTGCAATCCAATCCCAAGTCTCATAAAATTTACCTGCAAAGTGGCTGTCAATATTGTCTACTTTAAATCTGCACTGCACAAATGCAAACTGTTACTAGCCCTTTCCCCTGACCTCTGGCTCTATAGTACTTCTTAACTGATCTCCTTATTTTTATTCCTAACTTCCTTTATTGCTACATCACAGTCAAAGCTATCTTCTTTAAACATAAATCTTATTAAGTCAAATATTTTTCTTAAACCCTTCCACAGATTCTCATTAGACTTAGCATAATGTACAAACTCCTTACGAAAAAGCCCTATGTGACCTAGCCCTGTCTGCATTTCACACCTCACATTTCACCAGCCTCCTCACTCACTGCCCTTCATCTATTTTAGTACTCTTTTAGTTCTTTGAATTTTTTAGCCTCTTTCTCACAACCTTCTGCCAGAACCATCCTTCTTTCCACATTTTTTTTTCCAATTAAGAGTATACATCCTTCAGTTCTCACTTTAAATGTTCCTTCTTTAGAGAAGCATTCTGAATTATTAATCTAACTTAGTCCACCTACCCTCTTCTCTCTTAAAAACCCAATTGTGTTTCTCTATATGACTTAGCACTATCAATTTGGGGATTGATTTTTATTCCCTCATTACTCTGTAAGCTCCATGAGGGCAGGGGAAAAACTATGACAAATATTTGTACAATCAACAGATGCTTTTACATAAATATATCTCTTAGTATCTACCTGGTCAGTGCTGGTTAAGTATTTGCTAGGTGAATTAATGTTTACTTGATTTTAAAAGTAATTTAGAAAACATGTTAATGTTATGTAAACAGAGTCCACATCTGCACAGGATCTGATGTCTGCAGCTGTAGTTCACAGTCGAGGATGTTTTGCTCTACCCTGCTAGCAGCCATATGTCTAAAAACTGATGCCATTTTAGCCAACTTCCTCCCCTAAAGCACATTTTCCTTAAGTGTCCTGTTCCAATATCCTTTTATTAGCTAATCTGGAAGACAAATTTATGATCCTTGCCAGGTTTAGATCTCTGGACATGACATTCCATCCTTGTCCACATTCTGTATAATTATCATTACATTTTTATTCATGACATGAATTAAGTCATAGTGCGCTGGAGAGATTGAATATGTTACATGAAAAAAATTAGTATCTAAGGTGGTCTCCAGAACCTAGAATGATAAAACTAACCAATTAGATAAAATTTCACATGAAGAAATATAAGCACCTGCCACTACCCACTTAAGAAAGCTAAAAAGGATAGGAAGAGCATAAGTTGAACTCAGCATGGATGAAGTAGGCTTGGGGCTTTCAGCTGACTCAAGATAGTTCAGAAATGTAATATATATGAAGGCCAGAAACAGGTATTTTCTTTCGAATGAATTAATAGAAGTAAAATTTGGAGAATGGAGAAGGGGCTATTTCTTTCAGTGATAAGAGTACCTCAACTAAACAATTCAGGGCATGATAGTTTAAAAAAGACATTAGCAAAGGGAGAGGTATAGAAAATCACCAGGAAGTTGAGAGAAATGAAAACATGCAACTGAAGTAATAGAGATAGATGCCTGAAAAGAGAGAGAAATGGAACATAAAGTATATAATAAGCAGAATAAAACAGATAAAAGGCCTGAAGTTTAAGGGGCCTTAAAATGTTGATTCTTGATGTATAAACTTAGACCTTAATTTACTCATGTGAGAAACAGGTATATAATACCCTAAACTCATTAATTATTTGTAAGTTTAAAATGAAGACAGTTATTTCATAGACCAGGATGTAGCCCAGATCCAATAAATATTTGATTTTATTATCAATATTAATGGAAATAATCTCCCAACAGGATGCTTAGAAAGGAGTGAGTTCCCTGTCAGTCTAAGAATTCAAACAGAGCTTGAATGAGTTATTATTGAGGGTAGGAGGATATGGATATAATTTAATATGAAATGTGAAACTGTACTGACTTCCAACTCTAATTTGCTATTATTCTAAAATAGTACAGGGGGAGGGGTGCAGGAGGAGGAAGAGAAGGGGAGAGAAAGAGAGAGAATTTATGATAAACTGCTTTCCATCTTCCAACATATTGTAACCTTTTTAGTCATCTCATCATCTGAAACGTCTCTCCAGGCACCTAACTGATCACTTCCTTACCCTGTCTTCCCTCCAACTACCTTGCCTCAGATGTGTTCATATTCCCTGCTAGGCCTGTGTGAGACACTTGGGCTTTGGAAGTGGCATCTTACACAGCGTCGCCAGAGCCCTGTGTCTGGAGGAGACGAGGAGGGAGGGTGTTGGGATCTGATCTGCAGCCTCACTTTCCCGTTCTTCAGTCCTTCCCTCCTATGACGGTTTCGGTCAGCAAAATCACACTGGGGACTGAAAAGGCTCTCGTAACCCGTGGCAACCAGCTGCCTTTGGATAGAAAATGACTTTTTCATAATTTCATAATGTGCTTTAGCAGAGCGGGTAGGGAAAGGAAATGGGAAAATAAATAAATAAGTCTGGTTCTGAAGGCTGCCATACTCAAGCAAGGGAATGATGAGTTACAGTATCTTCCACACTGAGTATACCACTCTTTCATAGGGAGATCACGCTCTCTTCCAATCAACTCAGAAAGACCCTCCTTACTGCACAATTCTGAAGTGCTCCAGGACTACTCACACACTAATTATTTTTAACACGAGTGTGGCAGCCCGATTTGGAGAGATGGGCTGATGCTAACTTGAAGTTGTCCTCAAGTTTTCAGACAGGTCCTTAAAATGCTACTGCAAAGTTATTTCTCCAAGTGATGTACCTTACTCAAAACTAAATGACTAGTTTGTCCCATCCCTATACTGAGAATCACAAAATTGAGAACCCAAAGAGACAAGAAGAATTATGGTATTTGTTCCCTGACTGTATTACATTACTGGGGTCCCATGGATGGAAATGGCCAGCCGGGATCCTAAGGTCAGTGATGGCCGAGGAGAGTCTGGAACCCAGGCCTTTTTATTCTTAAACTTTTTCTCCTGGACAATCTCATTTGCTCTTCGTTATCTTTGCCCACCGCAGGTCATTTCTCTTTATTTTCAAATTTCAGAAAATTTGATGGAGAAGAGTTAGAGAAGGGTATGTGAATACATCCAGTAATCAAGTTTTAATGAGAAAGTAATAAAATAATAATAATGAAATTGTCTTCGATTTATTGATTTCACTGTTTTAAGTTTTTTTTGTTCATCTAGGATTCCAGTGATTTTAAGGTTTTTTCATAGATTACTTACCTTCTACCAATATTTGATTAAAATATCTTTTTTTTTTTTAATTTTTGAGATGGAGTCTAGCTCTGTTGCCCAAGCTGGAGTGCAATGGTGCTATCTGAGCTCACTGCAACCTCTGCCTCCAGGGTTCAAGCCATTCTTCTGACTCAGCCTCCCGAGTAGCTGGGACTACAGGCATGAGCCACCGTGCCCAGCTAATTTTTGTGTTTTTAGTAGAGACAAGGTTTCACCATGTTGGCCAGGCTGGTTTCAAACTTCTAACATCAGGTGATCTGCCCGCCTCAGCCTCCCAAACTGCTGGGGTTACAGGCATGAGCCACCGCACCTGGTCTAAAACATCATTTTTTATTTATTCATTTCTCATCCAATATATACATATTGAAGGCATACTTTGTGTGAAACCTTATATTAGTCTTTGGGGTATACGAAACAATTTATTAAAAATTATAATAAAAATGAAGATAATAAATAGCATGTCTCCCAAGTCATATTTAACAACGTGAGAAAACTAAGATTCTTAACGTTAGCTGCTAAATTAACTTATTTTGGTATAAAAGGTAGCATTTAAGTTCTTTTACCAATCCCACTCATTTAAAAATAGTCTCAATTTTGCCTGGCACATTACTGAGATTGTTAGTTAGTATATATTTTTTTTCAGCAAAATAGCCCCAGTTATTTAAGAATTAATGTTTATTTTGAATTTGATATCACAATGATTAAAGGAGCACTTACATTTTGGAGGTCATATAAAATGTTTGTGAATGAACTAATCTAATGAGGGAGGATCTGCTTTTTAAAAAGTGGGGCGTGAGGTGGAGAGCTGAAACTGGGTTGGTTACGAATTGGTAATTATTGAATCTGGGTGATGGGTGTCTGGGGCTTTATTATACCATTGCCTCTATCTTTATGTGTGAACTTTGCCATTGTGAAAACATTACATTAAAAGCTGTTTTGTTTTTCTTACTGAGGGGCTCCAAAATATATATATATATATATATATATATATATATATATATATACATGAGGGCTTATAAAATATGTTTGTAGTAAAAAAATGCCAGGTTTTTCTTTTGTTTTAGCATCAAGGAATCAAGTACAATTTGCTTAGTGTAAAGATTTTGCTACCTGTGGAGGGCGAAAACTACTGCAGGATCTCATTTAATTCTAACACTCTCGAAGATGAATGTCAGCAGCAGGACAAGCTGCCTTTTATGAAAAGGACAACAAAAAGGCCCAAGGGGCCCTGTGACGTATCTAAGGCCACTCCTCCAACTAAGAATAAAGCTGGGACTTAGACCACGGTTCTGGTTCCTGACCTTGTGCTGGCCCCCACCTGTGAGCAAAAGCAAATTGTCCCTTTACAAACTCAGTAATTGAAGGAACAAAAAGGTATCTTCAGGAGATGGATTGTAAATGAGGTCTACATACAATCAGCCTTTTCTATGTGAAAGTGGCATTATTATATTTTTACTATCTGAAGGCTCATGCTGACTCCATGCCCCTACACTGTATTAAATATATTTATTGGCAAAAAGCTATTTCCCAACCAAATACAAGTTTATAGCACAACAATCAATAGGCATTTGATGTAGTTGGTGGCAAACAGGACTATCTGTTGACATTATTGTGTTATTTTAAATGTACTCTATTTTATTTTAAATAGAGTACATTTATTGTGTACTCTGTGTGTCTGTGTGTTTATGTATTTTTTACATTAATTTGTGCTTTAAATATATCTGCCAGCCAGCTACATAATTGGATTTTCTTTTGTTATAAGAAGGGAACATAAATTACTCCTGTTGGGTTCAGATTAGGTTACAGGATTTCTTTTCTTCTGTCACTGTCAAAACTTGGGTGTCAGAAAGCTTTAATATTTAATGCAGCCCTAATTAGTCTCAGTTGGGCCCAGGGCACTTAGCAAAACCTTACAGGAGCCACAGAGTCAAGTTCATTTAAAGAGCATAATTACCAGTTATTTCCATACTGCAGCAAACGCCCCTATTAGACTTTCTCCTTGCCTCCCAATTTTACCAGTAAATCAAAAAATAAAGAAGAAGTCGTCTTCGACTCCTGGTAATAATGGACAAAGATAATATATTATGGTTCTGGGTCTGACATTTCTGCAATAACTTAAAGAACTTGCAAGTATATAAAAATAGAATCAGGGATGGTTAGATAAACCTGGAGAAGATGGATCTGTAACTGGTTGTTAAAGAAAATTAGAGATTCATGAGGATGAATAGTCACTTATGACCAAAATTCTGAAAATAGCTTTTATGAATCTGACCAGTCACTTAGAAAATGTGTATTGAAGGCTTATTATAGGCAGGCGTCATACAAAGCCTAGAGTTACAATAATGAAAATATTCCTGCTCTCCTAGGGCATATAGTCTAGCAGAGAAATACGAAATTAAATCACATTATTTAATTTGTATTTACAACTTTTGGTTACTGCTCCAATGGAGAGTCATAAAATGCTATGGGGTAACCTGACTCTACCCTGGATTTCAAGAAAAGCTTCCCTGTGGTATGGACATTTTAATAAGATCTGAAGTACGAGGAGGAGTGAAGAGGAACAGAAAGAAAGTGAAGTGAACCAAGTCTCTGAGCAGGGAAGAAGCAGAGCATGGAAATGAAAGAAGGCCTAGGTGATGACTCCTCAGGGGCTCCATGACATGGGCAGTAGAGGTGACTAGAAAGCAGATAATGCAACCTCTGATGTGCATGCTAAGGATTTATATAATCAACTGAGTAATTAGTTGCATAATGTCTATCTTACATGGGACAATGTCTTATTCCACTCCAAAACCTGAGCGGCCTAACATATGTATATTGAATGAATGAATGACTTGGATTGAATTAATGATAAAAGGCAGTCACAAAGTCCAACACCCCGACCCCCATCACTGCTCCCTTGTTTGTCTCATTTTATAATACTGTAAAAAGTAAAATAGAGGTTCCTCTTCAAAGACTTTCCTCCCCCTTTAATTAGGAATAAATATTAACTTCTCTTAAAAGCAAAATGTATTCAAAGACCTGTGCTAACATTCTTAAATATCTTCTAGCCATGATGAAGAAATCAATGTACTTTATGTTCTTAGCTCCCACAATTTAGCCTAAATATTTGCCCTGGCATGCTTATACTGGTCCAAGCAAGCATTAAGTCATAGCCTGTTCCTCTTCCTTATTTGAAGGTGTTTTTACCATTCTCAGCATTCCACAAGTTACTTCCTCCTTCCTTTGTTCTCCTCTGCCTTTGCCTCTTTTAAAAAGTTCTAAGTTGCTAGCTAATCAGGGCAAATACAGAATGTGAGGGCCTGTTCCAGCCAACAGAAACCGGACACAGCAGTAGGGTGGATGCGTCAGGTTATACACGACCCTGTCTCCTTTGTTCGGTGTACTTCAGTGGCAAAGCTGCTGGAGAGTGTACCTTTTCTGCAGGAAGTAAAAATGACCTTGCTAAGTAAATTAAATTTATGTTCAAGTGCTATTTCTTTACAGCACCGAGAAACAAGCATTTCAAACAATACTAAAAGAGCCATCATCCTTAGGTGATGTAATAGGTATATTTATTGCCATTTAGACCTAAGAAAGTTGGATTCGTCCAAAATCATACAATAGCTGAATGGCAGAGCTGAAACTATAATAAAGCGATGAGACTCTCATTCACCCAGACAGGGGTTTTGTGTTTCTGGATATAGGCATATGTTTCTGGAGAAACACATTCAACCATATCTCCTAAAGCAATTCCTTCGCCTCCTTCATTACCTTTTCCCTCTTGTCCCTCCATAATACCCTCAAATCTCAGTTCAGGCCCAGACTCCTTTTGTGGGATTTCCCAGCTATTTTGGCTCTCAGGAACTTTTATAATAACTCACGTCTAAATCGCTAATTTTATCCTTGACTCTTTGTGCCCATCTATAGTTCTTTTATTTCTTCTGATGTGACCTTCTGCACTAAAATGCTAAATATCCCCACAATAGTAAAGACCATGAGTTTCTTTTTTCGGAACAAATCAAGCCAGTATGCAAAGCACAGGAGAGACTCTTTAAACACTTGTAGATGGATTGCTCCCTCAGATCCCTGTTGCTTACCTACAACATCGAAAAAGTCTGAAACTGACTATGGCGAAGTGGATCAGAGAAATAATGATCAGAGGGCAGATGTGTCTGAAATCGGGAGAGGTTACATCCTTGCCTTATCTGAAAACCTTTGCCAGTCAGAATCCTAAGCGGCCCCAGGTGAGCTTCTGAAACAGCTATTGATGGCCCATTAGTGGCCAAACAATGTTTACTCTGTTCTTATCACAACTTGATATCTCTGAGGCACTTCTCACTCCTCCAATCCCCACCCTCCTTTTTTGGCAATTCCATCCTCTCTGTCTTATCATGAGAATGTTAATGATCCTGTTTTTACCTTCTGATTACTCCTTCACCTTTCTAGATGTGGTATTTCTTCAAGTATTTTCCCCTCCCTATCTTTAATTAATATATTTAAACCAAGTATGTATGGTTTAAAAAGTTAATAGTTCTGTTGCCTCCAAATTGATAGGGATTTTTATCAATTTATTCTCATTTTTCTGTTTTTTGCTTTGTTCATTTTGGGCTTCTTTTATTATTTGTGTACATGTTCAGAGCTGTTCTTCACGGTGGCTAACTCACTTTTTCACTATAAAAATGAGCCACTTCATTCCTAATACTGTTTTCTTAAAATCTATTCTATATTTTTTCTGAAACACATACAGCTATGACAGGGTTATTGGTCAGTTTTTGACCAATATAACTTTTTTGCGCCTTCTTTTACTTAAAATTATCTTAACAGCTTGAAGTATGTTTCCTATAATCATCATCTAGCTAGAATTTTAGGTCAACCATGGCTTTTTTTTTTTAAACTAGCAGATTTAATCTATTTCCACCCATATTCTATGCATTTCCTATTCTTATTTTCTTTATGGAAACTAATCACTGCCTGAAGCTATCTCTTTAATGTATATTTTAAATATTTATCTCCATAATATGATATCCATAAGGAGTTGAGTATTGCCTGGCCTCTATATTTCTGTTATCTCCGGTGCCTGTACCAAGTACACTTTTGAACACGAGTTTAAAAACAATAAAATGAACACTACAAAAAACTCAATAACGCAAGTTTTTAAACATTTAGTTTCTATTCCATTTGTCCCCAGAGCTAACTTATTTCAACATTTTTTAAATGGTTTCTTATTTATCTCCATATTTCTAAGACATATGGGTACACTGTTTCATTTGTTTATAAAAATGCTTAGCCATCTTGAATTCACACTCTGACAAAAAAAAAATTTAGTTTTCTTATACAATCCATCAATTTAAATTATTTTCTCTATCCTTCCAATAGAGTTATATTAACTTTTATATTAAATTTATAGTTATAATTTATTCTGCAATTATTTCTACAGCTGAAATATACAGTATACTCTCATCATGTATATGTGTGCTTTGTATCTATATGTTATTGTGTATGTATGTGTGTGTATGTATACATATATATAACTTTTACATACACATGCTTTATACATATATCATATATATACATACACATTATATATATATGTATATATATATATAACTTTTCTGGAAATGCACAATTGACTCATTTTATTTTCATGGGCTTACTTTTCTATGTTCTTATTACTAATGCATTCTCAAATGTTTTTGTAAATGTTCTAAAATGCATCAGGCCATGTTAATGTGTAGGTTCCTTTTCCATTTCTCTGTCCAGGAGCCACCTGCCAGCTCCACCTTCTCTAGTTCCTACTATTGGTTCGGCAACTGCTTGCAATTTCTGACTCAGGTCTCTTCTCAACCCTTGTATCTTTCACCCCTTTGCTGTTGGATCTTCTGGTTCCTGATTCTTGCATGTACTTCTTTCTTGGATTACTCTCTCATTTATGTGTCATACATTCTCCATCCTCCTGATAAAGTGGAACTAGGAGATAAGTTTTTGAGTTTCTGTGTGCCTGAAAAAATTGTTTTTAATAATAATGACTTGCCTATAGAATTGTAGGCTTGAAATTATCCTCTCAGAACTTTTATGATACTGCTCCACTGTCTGGTAGATGCCAATGTTGTTTCTAGTGAGTCTAACACAATTCTGAATCTCAGTCCCTTCTATATAATCTGTGTCTCTTGGAGTATTTAATTCGTCGTGTTCTGAAATCCTATAATGATAATACTATGACATGCTGAGTACTCCGTGGGTCCTTTGTTGAACTATTTCTTTGGTAAAGACTTTTCTTTCTCTTTTTCCTGTTATTTGTAATTTTCTTGGGTCAGATTATACTTTTTTTCTATTAGTCTTCAATTTTGTCTTTTATTTCCCATATTATATTTATGTTTTTAGTTATTTCTGGGAGATTTTCTTGACCTTCTTTGTATTTTTTCTACTTATTTTCACTTTCTTGTTTGTTTGTTTGTTTTTTGACACGGAGTCTTGCTCTGTCACCAGGCTGGAGTGCAGTGGCACGATCTTGGCTCACTGCAACCTCTGCCTCCTGGGTTCAAGTGATTCTCCTGCCTCAGCCTCCTGAGTAGCTGGGATTACAGGTGCACGCCACCAAGGCTGGCTAATTTTTGTAGTTTTAGTAGAGACAGGGTTTCACCATGTTGGCCAGTATGGTCTTGATCTCTTGACCTCGTGATCCACCAGCCTCAGCCTCCCGAAGTACTGGGATTACAGGGATGAGCCACTGCACCAGGCCTATTTTCACTTTTCCAGATGTATTTTTCTGTATTATATTTTATGTCATTTTTTTTTGTTTCATAGATTATTTTCCCCTCTAAAGAACAGTTATTATATTTTCCCAGATATTATTTTTTGTTCTCTACATTATTTCTATTCACTCAGAGTTTCTTTTCTAAAATGTATTTGTTTCAGTATTTTTCTTTTATATGGATGTTAATTTTATCTCCCTATCTATCTATCTATCTATCTATCTATCTATCTATCTATCTATCTAAGGAGCTTCCTCAGAACAGTACATAGGGTGTGACTTGTCAACTGGTGGGTTCACTGTAAGCTGAGTTGTGCCAGACCTGCCAATATGCTGGCAGATGTCTGCTTACATGGGTCTTTCCATTAAATCAGTCACTTTTCCCAAAGATGAATGTCTGAGAGACGTAAGTTTTGCTTTTGGCATTCTGGAAGCCAAGTAGTAGCAGACTTCTAATCAATACATCTGTCTTCTATGCATCTGCTTTTTTTTTTTCTCAGTTTTGTCTAGTGTCCCTGAGAATGGAGTCCCACTGATTCAGTCTTTTAAGGTACACAGCATCCTATCTTATTTCAGGGGAGGGGAGTGGCAGGAACCAAGTGGCCTGCTTTGAAGGAGTTTTCTGGGCCTCTCACTGCCCTTTATACAGGCTTTCAACCAGCCCTTCTATTTCCAGATCCACCCATTACTTCTGACTTCAGAGGTACCTGTCACCTCTACTTCATGATTCTTTCCAGGTTTTCATAATGCCAATTACTCAGCTTTCTCTCCCAGGCTAAATCAGTCACTACCTTTCATAACTGTATTGATATTCCTCATTATCCATCAACTTTTTTCTCGTTCGCTTTTACTCCATATGTTTAGCTTTTTGTTGGTCAGTCACTATCATTTCAGTTAAGAATGGAGAAAGATCGGACAAAGTCTGTGTGCAATCTATTATGTTTAACTCTAGGTCCTGTTTTCTCTTCCATATTCTCTTTTTCTTTTACACAAACTTGTAGTCATTTTATGCTTAGAAAAGTCTTGTATCTACAGTTACAGCCCTAACTAGTCCTACCATACCGTTTTCTTCTAGTGAAAACTCAGAGGTTTTGCCAACACTGCAAATTTGTTGTAACCAAATTAGAATAAACACATCATCATTCCTAACCACAAAATAAACTCTTTGTTAATGGTCGATAGCATAATCCAAAAGAAATTAACCCTTTTATCTTTAACTATGATCAGCAGAATTTACAAAGCCTACACTGAAACTTAATTTGCGCTCTCTTATTCACCAAACGATTACTGAATGACTCCTCCACGTCTAGCACTGTGTTATAACTGGCTGATGGAAGAATAGGACATTTTATCTGCTCTTGCAGAGCTCACACTCTCATGAAGAAAACAAAAATGTAAGCAGAAAATTCACATGTAATGTGATAAATGCTTTAATAGGAGTGATCACAGGAGTTATATGGTCAGGGAAGACTTCCCTGAGGACAGCACCTGAGTGGAATATTGAAGAATGATCAGTATAAAAGGACATGAAGAACATACTTGGCAGAGGACATATGATGTACAACTGCTAAGAGGCATAAAACAAGTGGGTTTTATTCAGAGGAATGGTAAGTAATTCAGTTTTCTTAGACCCCACAGAGGCAAAGTTGAAGTGGAAAATATGAATACTAGAGGCACACCTGAGGCCTGGCCATGAAAGACTTTAAATGTGATTTTAGGAATGTGTGAATTCCCAGGGGACTTAATTTTCCATTTACTAATGAACATTAACAAATCCCTGTTTTTGACCTTAGACATTTGAATGTTTATGCAAATACAGGTTAACATGCATGTGCATATGCATAATACTCACATGGATCCTGTGAATGCCAGATTCCTGGATTTTCATATTCCCCATGTTGGACTGGGGAATATTTGTCCCCTGAGGCAAATGAAACAGAGCCAGGAATGTTGGGTGTGGGACATGCGATACACATAGAGTCAGAGTCAGAACTTCCAACAGCGAGGCAAGTCCATTTCAAGCATCTTGTTGGAAATCAGAAGCACAAGCATATCTGGGGGCTCAAAAAGAAAGCTAAAAAAAAAAAACCAAACTGATCTCTCTAACAATTGGATTTCCTAATGATAAAGTGTAATAAGCTCCTTGCTCCTGGGACTGTGGTCAGAAGCCATACAGACATTCTCAAGGGATGATGCAGAAATAATTTGTACCCTGGGTGAAATAATCTTTCCAGCCTGAAAAAAGAATTGAAGTCTAAAGCATATTGACAAAATGAGTTTCCCTGATTTCTGGGTTCTAGAAAGAAATGGCAAACTCAGAATTTGAGGAAGTCCATACAAGAAGATCATGAGAACAATAACAAATAATTGGAAAAAATGAGACCATATACATAGATGGCTTATTATAATTTATTTTTTAAAATTTAGGCCAGGCATGGTGGCTCACACCTGTAATCCTAGTGCTTTGGGAGACTGAGGCAGTTGGAATGCCTGAGCTCAGGAGTTTGAGACCAACTTGGCCAACATGGTGAAACCCCATCTCTACTAAAATAATAATAATTTAAAAATAGCCAGGCGTGGTGGTACACACCCGTAGTCCCAGCTACTTGGGAGGCTGAGGCACAAGAATTGCTTGAACCTGGGAGGTGGAGGTTGAATGAGCCAAGATCATGCCACTGCACTCCAGTCAGGGTGACGGAGCAAGACTCCATCTTCCCCACCAAAAAAATAAAAATAAATGTTGCCCAGCTTTTAATTTGCTGCTTATAACCTCTTGAGGAAATAAGAGCAATTTACATCAGCTTTATGTATACAGATGAAGAAGTACATGGGAAGAAACTGAAACTGGCTCAAGGTCATACAAGCAGGATGTCACTTAGCCTAAGTTAAATCTTAAGCTTCATGTTTAGCAGTCTAGAACCCACCTATCACTCTTCTTTGCCCCAATTTTCTCTCTTGCTGGATCATATATGTATGCAAAAGTTGGTTTGGGTTCTTGGGGCTCAGACAGATCATGAGTGCTTAACTCACAGTTTCATGGTAGCGATGGTAGGTGACAGACATTTCAGGACCACTTTATAAGAAATAAAATGTTCCAAAGACTATATCTGGAGTTTATTTAAGTTCTTAGAACTTACATGCAATCATCTTTGTGACAGCAAGCAATAAGGGGTTAAAGATGGAGCAGGAGGGAGGATAATTGACATGTGGGCTTATTGGTCTTTCCCCAGGCCATCTGGGAGCTTAAATAGCCAACAGTTAATTAAAAATAAACTGACACTTTACTTTAAGGATAGTTTTAATAACCATTTATAAATGTTACATTAAAAATTCATACACTGTTATCAACTCCTGCTAAGGATTTACAGCACAATGAAGGTGTTATGAATGTTTTATAGGTACTGGGGAGAAGGCTTTTTTTTCTTTGTAGAGATATTTTCAGAAGACTATTTGTCTTTTCTGGGCCACATCATAAGTACTTAAGACAACATCAGCTTATGAGTGAAAACAGCTCCCAAATTTCAGGTTGTGATCTTGCCCTCTCACTTGTGACTGGCCACAGTTCTTGCCTTAAGTATAGTGGGTTCCTCGCAGAGTGTTTGTTCCAAGTAGTAGATGATATAGAGAAGATAAATAGGGCAGCATAAAATGGCATAAGTGAATCCGCTACCCAAAAAGATTGTGCATGATGCTGATAAACATAATAAGCAGAAATTTAAAGTAGGATGTAAGAATTAACTAGGAAGTTGTTACAGCTGGTGACCCATGCATTCTACTAAACAACAGTATCTGTTCTGCTTTTGTACATCTGTGGCACCATGAAGCACTAGATTCTTATCTGTCCTGTTTTTCACGTCCTGTAAACTTGTAAACTACCACAATTTGCCATAGACACATCTTTTTGACCATAGATTTGGGTACACACGGGTTCTATCAGCAAATGGCAACTGAACAGAATTTAGGCTCAGAATTAAGAACAAGTCTCTCCCTCTAGCTGCTGCCTTTTTTCTTCCAGACAGGAACCATGAAGCTATATATATTGTAAAGATTGCAAAAGAGAACTTGAAATTGACTGCTTCACAGTTGACAATTGGAAAGTAAATTTCCTTGTTCAAGAACCAAGAATTATAAACTGTACCTTTTAACAGCTTAGGGCCTGTGACTTTGAACAAATACACGCTTGTATTATAAAGCCCTGGACAATTGCCTGCAGTGATGGCCCAGCTTCCAAGGTAAAGTAAAAGAAACAGAAATATAAGTCAGTGGTACTTTTGCTTTTATTTATCTATTTTCCTTATAGTTCTGTAAGTACAGATCAGTATTATTTGAACCTCTACACTTATTGATAAAAAGCTTCTGGACTGTGGACTGAATCTAGCTCTTGATGTCATTCTGAATGATTAAAATGTCAGTAGGAACCTATGATGGCAGAAATGCAACACAAGCTTTATTAGTAATAACCCAATAGGACTTAATATGAGAAATGCTTTTAGATGAGCATTAGTTTATATTTTAGGCACCATTGGTTTCTCAGTATCTTTCTCACATATTTCATTGAGACTCATTATGTCCCTCCCTTTGTAATCATTCCATTGTCTGAATGGAACTTGTATGTGTTACGTCTATTTCTATTTATTTATTTAGATGGAGTCTTGCTCTGTTGCCCAGACTGGAGTGCAGTGGCATGATCTCTGCTCACTGCAACCTCTGTCTCCTGGGTTCAAGCAATTCTCCTGCCTCAGCCTCCCAAGTAGCTGGGACTACAGGTACCCACCACCACGCCTGGCTAATTTTTGTATTTTTAGTTGAGGCCGGGTTTAACCATGTTGACCAGGCAGGTCTTGAACTTCTGATCTCAAATGATCCACCCACCTTGGCCTCCCAAAGTGCTGGGATTACAGGTGTGAGCCACCGTGTCCGGCCTATTTATTTTTATTAATCATGGCTTAGAAATAAAATATCACAATTATTATCATATATTACAGGACCTGTATGCATCTGTGGATCTTGATTTTTCTATAATTCTTTTGTTTTTGGAGTTCTAAAACAAGCATTACTAATCTTTTGAAATTTCAAAATTATATCAAAGTTGAATTAAATCAAAGTCTTACACTTTAACTTCCTCCAGTAGAGAGAGAAAGACTCAGATGAAGAGAGAACAAAATGGATAGAAAAGAAATTAGTGTGAGAGCAAGAGTGAGAGAGACAGAGGAAATATGTGCAGAGAGGAGAGAAGGCCTAGAGACAAAGTGAGGGAGAGAAGAAGAAAAGGAGATGCAAGGAAATGTTAAATTTCTGGAGCCAGTTAAAATAATGCATAGTTATCATAGGTTCTCTATTAAAAGTTATTATAAGATCAGCTCTGGAAGCCATTAGGTTGGTGTCTTAACAGTTGAAAGAATCTAGGACTTCAACATGTTGTGTTGATACTACCACAGTCCCCACTTTCCTGCTTCAGTTTCCTGCTTTATAATATTGGGAAAAGTATAAAACTTTCCAAACAAAAAATAAGATAATAGTTTATTCCTACTATATTAGGAATTGCTGTGAGAATTCCTATTGCTGTGAGAATCCAAAAAGATAATGAATATAATGTAACAATAGTACTTTTCAACCATATATTTTCATACAAAAGATATTATCATCCTTCTAAAAATACATTTTGGGGGCAACAAAATTTTGTGTGGTGAAACAAAAACAATGAACAATAGATGACCAGATTCTTCCTTCATAGTGAATTCATTCTCTTCCCTTTTCCCTTTTCTGAGGTATTTGCCTATAAACCTGGTTTTCCCATTGTCATCCATGGGCTGACACTTTGTTCTTTACAAATCTATATCTGGAAGGCCAACTTCACTAACATGTGCACAAGAGGGATTACTGCTGCTCTGGCTTCAAAAAGTTTATTTTGTTTGTTTCATCCTTTCATTCAAACGGGCTGGATCGGACTCCCACTGCTCCTCAGTCTTATCAGCTACTATGTCTGTCATGGACTTTCAGCAATACAGAGAGAAAAAAAGCACTTACTGTGACTGCATTCTCACTATCCTCATCACATATACAGACAGATTGTCTTTCTAGTGAACTGTCTAAGCTCCTTCCCACTTGTACTTTCTCACATTGTGACCTATGGAAGTATACCATATGGCTGCATCTCTCTGTGCATTTAAAGATAATAATTAGCCTTTAGCATTCAGAGTGTTAAATCTTTATAATTCATTACCCTTTATATAAATGGAAAGATTACTGAACTTGGGTTGGGGATGGAAGCCTGGACTTTTTCTGGTTCCTGCCAATAACTGCCTGCTATCTGTGTGGCACTGGGGTAATCACTTGCTACAGTCTCCTCTGTTTTCCATATATGAAGTTAAAAGAGGAACTCAGTGGTGGCAAATGGTAGCTACCTCCAAGCCTACAAAAGCCAAACTAATATTAGAATTTTATATATTCACTAACTCTAGAGAGCTTCAGGCTGAGAATTTAAGAAGTCTTGATGGAAGAAGTAGTCTTTGTTATAGATCTTGAAGGTTAAGAGTCAGGTAGGTGAAGATGGATGTACGACATTCCAGAAGAGGTCTAGAGATAGGTTAGAGCAGCATACACATTCATTTATTCACCCATCCAACATCTACTAATTGAATGTCTAGTCTGTGACAGTCACTGCTGTAGGAGCTGGGAATAGCAGTGAACAGTACAGACAAAAGTAATCTTTCTGTCATGGAGCTTGCATTCTAGATAGGATAGGACTAGCAATTGCACTTGTCTGGATCAAAAAATATAGTAAAGGAAACAATGATAATTGTGTTGAATTATACTGGAGTTCAACAATGAAGAGCCTTTACTTCCAGCCTAAGTTTGCGTTTCATGGTAATTGCTATGGTTTTAATGCCCCCTCTAAAACTCCTATTGAAACTTAATTTCCATTGTAACAGTGTTGAGAATCCAGACCTATAAGAGGTGGTTAGGTCTATGAATGGATTAATGCTGTTATTTCAAGAGTAGGTTATTGACAAGAAGGAGGAATTTGACCCAATTTCTTCTTTTTCTATCATATGATGTACTTCCACCATGTTACAATGCAGCAAGAAGGCCTTCACTAGGTGGACTTCCTGAATCTTGGACTTCCCAGCCTCCAGAACCATGATGTAAATACATTTCTTTGCTTTATACAGTATCTAGACTATGGTATTCTGCTACAGCAGCAGAAAATGGACTAAGACAGTAATACATTAGCGCTTACTCTCAAAACTTGCTAATGGGTCATGGAGAATGATAGAGACTTTTTTATTAAGAGAAGCTATGCAATGGAAGAACAGGCCTCATGGTGATACAACCTTGACAGTGATTACAGACAATAGAGCTATAGAACTGGGAGGGGAAAAGAAAGTGTTACATTCATAATGAAAAGAACTTGGACTTTAAAATCGATCCATACATACTAGTCATGAGACTTCGTTATTTAATCTCTCTGAGTGTTGATCTCTTTATTTATAAAATAAAGCCCACTTTATATACTTATTGTAAGGATTAAAGAATCAATTTACTCACCTAACACAGTGTCCAGTACTCAGTTGCTCAGTAAATGGTTATAAACTATTTTAGTTTCACTCTCTTCCAAGTGGGCGGACAACTTACCTGAGAA
The DNA here is from genome assembly GCF_008728515.1 of Papio anubis. NCBI lineage: Eukaryota > Metazoa > Chordata > Mammalia > Primates > Cercopithecidae > Papio > Papio anubis. The sequence continues at coordinate 87,516,558 of NC_044988.1, read as the reverse complement.
CTAGCCAGAGGAGAGAACCTTGACAGGTGTTGCTGAAGAAGCAAATGAAAAACAAAAAATTATACTGAGAAACAAAAGAGTCCTCCTCCCTAAGCTGAAAAGTCTTGGGGGTTATACATTGCTTTGCTAGAGGGAAGACATTAGGGAAAAAGTTGTTTGCTTGAAATATGAAAAACAAAAAGATTTGGCCTGGGTGCAGTGGCTCATGCCTGTAATCTCATCACTTTGGGAGTCTGAGGCAGGTGGATTAGGAGATCAGGAGTTCGAGACCAGCCTGGCCAACATGGTGAAACCCCGTCTCTACTAAAAATACAAAAATTAGCTGGGTGTGGTGGCGGGCACCTGTAATCCCAGCTACTCGGGAGGCCGAGGCAGGAGAATCGAACCGGGGAGATGAAGGTTGCAGTGAGCTGAGATCACACCACTGCACTCTAGCCTAGGTGACAGAGCAAGACTCCATCTCAAAATATATATATATATATATATATATATGTGTGTGTGTGTGTGTGTGTGTGTGTATAATATCACACTATGTCTGGTTAAATGTTTCCATTATGAGTTATGAAAATCACATTCTATTTATAAATAGCAGTGTTCATGAACATGATTTCATCCTCAGCAGAAACCTTTGACATACCGGACACATTGTAGAGTCTTTCTTACAAATTAAAATACAAAGAACTAAAGAATAGATTCAAAGGCCAGGCCATGGCCATTCAATAAGAGTGGTGAGCCCAAGAATGTAAGTTTTCTAATTTTGATTTCAAAACTCCTTCTACTAGATCTATCCTTCTTTTTATTGAAAAGCACTGTCCAATGAAAAATAAAAGTCCTTAATCCTATTTCATTAAAACATACTCTTTGGTGGAAAAGATATATCATCAAAAAGAAGCCACAGATAATGGGTTCATAGATACAATAAACTGGAAAATTTCAAAAGTCTAGTTTCATATTCTAGCTCTGAGTTTTACTAGTTGTATAAAATAAATAGGAATCTCATATATTTGCATTTGTAGATACAATAATCTTTGAAATTACTTAGCTTTGTGCCTGGCTAGTTAAGTATCTATAAAGCAAGGGTATAAATAACTGTGTGGAAATTTTATCCAATGAGCTATGCAGTGCATTACTCCTCTCCAACTGCCAAAGCCAGATAGCCAGCATTGGCTTGGCCAAACCAATGCTAAATAGCTCATTTTTTTCATGACAGCTTGATCAATTTCTGGAAAGTACTGATGGCCTTTTTACATTGAGTTAAAATGTGCTAGTGGTCATTGTTCTTTGGAAAATAGACTCCAGATTCTAATTCTACATACAATGTCTTCTTCACATTTCAGTTCTTAATATGTCTGAAATATGCATTATAACCTACCTAAGCCTCCTTTTCTCAAGCTTAACATTCCAGTGTTCCTCAGATAGTTTACATATTATATTAGAACAACATTTTGAAACTGTTATCCAGCTCTGTGACTCATGATTAGTACAATGAACTCTTTCATAAACTGAGTTTTTAAGAAATCTATTTGATTCCAGCCAGTTTCATGTGCCAGCAGCAACATAAACAGTTTACTTTCAGACACATTTCTTCACTTCTTAAATATGACCTACTCCTTTGTATTCTAACCTCCGTACTTTCTTCTCTTCCTTCCCCCGACCCCCCCTTAATCGTAGATACCCTGAGCGTCTTCAGGTTACACGTTTTTTCCTTAAGCCATTTTGTGCATGCAGTTGTATGGACTTACTGTGTGTAACTTCATTTGTTGGCCCTTTAACTTTCAAACATTTCCTTTCAGAGTTGTATCAATGGGTGCAAAGGTCATATCTCTAATTTTATCCTTGCTGCAAGTTTGAGTTTTAATCAGCCTTTGCCATTCAAGAGCCTTCTCAATTGTATTCTTTACTGGTTGGTATTGAGAAGTAACTTTCTTTTCTAACTCTTTACAGTCCTTGGATTGATCAATTCTGTCTATTCTCTTACATTTCAATCTACAAGCTGGCTAATACATTTCTGAGATCATCTCTTTATTAGTGCATTGCCAGATGGAACCAGAAGGACTAAATTCCCTTTCATGCCATTTCTCCTACAGCCACAAGTTCACAAGCTACATAATTTTCTTCCCAACTTACCACAGATAATTTTTTTAAATCAAATGCTGTTTCTCTGCAAAATAGAAAATATGATCTTCCCAACTTCTGATCAGTTTGTTTCCCGCCTGTCAGCCAAGCATTAAGGACATGTCACATATATGAGGGACTTTTTGCAGCAGCACACAGTTTCTAAGTACCCCACTACATCAGTCAGGGTAGGGAAGGCTTCAGTAGTAAACAATATAAAACTCTCAGTCAGTTAAGACAAATAACAATGTTTACTCATGTTCTGTGCCCAGCTCACATCAGCTGAGGGCTCAGCTCCAGGTCATCCTCACTCTTGAGATCCAGCTTAATGGAAGGACTGCCGCCTGGATTTTTGACAGGTATGTGACAGGGCTCTAAAAGCTTCTGGTTAGAAGTTATATAAGTCAATTGCCACCCAGTTCCATTGTCCAAACCAAGTCAGATGAACACAGCCAACTTCAGTGTTGGGTAGCAGCCCAACAAGCACAGTGCAAATCTATGGAAAATAGACTCTAGAAAGGCAAGAAAGGAAGAATAGCAATCAAGAGAGTTTTTTGTTATGGAAGCCAAGGGGTAAAAATGTTTTATAGGGAGGAACGTTATTGACAACAACATGTTAGTGAGAGAGAAGATGAGGACATACAGAGACTTATACTATAAAAATACTTATAGTATTACTCATTCCAATGAGTAATATTTGGGATTACTCTAAAAACTCTGAGATGCAGAGATATGATCTCACCCTGACTAGGACAAGTGCAGTTTTTCTTAATTGCTCCAAACTTTGCCTACATCAAAGATGAACTCTCCTACAAACTCAGAACTCCAATGTGTAAAAATCTCTCAATTTTCAAATAAAATAGGGCCCTACTGGCACATCAGCAGGGAATCACATATTTTATATTTGGAACATCTCACTTCCCTCTGAACTATGTAAGAAATTTGGGGGACAACATAGCCCAAAAGCAGGTCTAGCTTCTTTACCAGAAGTCAGCTAGGGCTGGTTACTATCATTACCATAGTTTTGTAAGAATAAAGAAAATCAGCTCCACCTATGATGTCAATCACCTGCTGATCCAGGCTCCTCGATAGGTTCTTGGGCCTTTAAGGAAAACTCATTCCACTCTCTTAATGCAAAAACTAGCCATAGGCATCCCTTGCTTGAGTTCTTAGATTTGTCCACCTTGATATTTGCTTCTTGCATTCTCAAATGTGGCTATGCCTCAGAAAGCTGGACCTCTCAATAACAGTATGCTGTATTTGCTTAATGTTGTTGTCTCTCACAAACTAAGAACTATTGTCTCCTTTTACTCAGTGGTCCACACCTCCAAGATTTTAGTTATATTGCTTTTCCAAGCCTTGAAATCCAGAGTCTAATTTCATCACCTTTTCCAGATAATGGGGCTCCACACACACCCGCCTAGGGGCTATTTACACACTTCTAAGATCTTCTGTGTGAGGGAGAATGGGAGAATGCTGTTTCCATTAACTCAAAATGAATTTATTCTCCTAAATGTGACTATGTTGACTTTCAGTCACAGCTCTCTCCTGGATAAATCAAAACAAAACAAAAACAAATCAATGAACAAGCAAAACCTACATAAGCCTGGTCTCCTGCAGAGCCTCCCCCTAACTATTCAAAGATTCTCCATTAGTGACCATTATATATTTTGTAATTAATGTTTTAAAAATGCAATAATTTTAGTAAAGGAAAAAAAATGGGTTTAAATGTCAAGATGCACCTGGCAATCAATGCTTGTTGAATGAATGAATGAATACTATGTATCCACTATTTTATGCTGTTTATAGTTCTAAACGATGTCATCAATGTACCAATAACGTGGAAAATTACTTGAATTACCTGAGAGCATTACAGCAGCTGCCACATCAGCAATTATTTTGCCAGTTGTTCAGAGGTTGTGAAGATTAACACAAGCTGGCAGAAACACTGACGATATATCTGGGAGCCATTTTTTGCCTGGGATAAAGGTGATTTCTTTAGATAAAACACCATCTGCAAGATCATAGAGAATGAAAGGCACAGTGAACAGAGATCAGCATCAAACAAATTCCAAGAACATAAAGCTCCATAGAAGAACTCACTTAACACCATGAGCAACTAAACAGACTGTGGCTAAACTCTGATATCACATAGGCAAATATGATTTGCTTACCTTTGAGGGTAAGCAACACATAAATTCTAAGGTGGTTTAAGAGAAAACTCTTAAGGAGATGCTGCCTGTGCCGATGAGTCAGTGTTCTCTGTTAATTCAGAATCAAACAGGTGGTGGGAATCTACCGTGGTTCAGGCACCAAGCTAGGTCCTTGTCACAAAGAAGTGAACAGACATGCCTCTGCCCTCCTGAAACTCACAGCCCTGTTTTTAGTACATACTTTATAGGGACTTCATTGAGCAAAGCAAGAGAAAGAGAAAGAAAAGCCAGAATTACTTTGAATGGTCTGAAAAGACTACTCTTAACTCTAAAACTTGAGGTCAGATGTTTCAACATATTTGTCAACACCCAACTCATTTCCCTCATTCATGTCCTTCCTTTCCCCTTGCACGGGGACAAACAAACCTCCCCACACTCACTTTTTGGCCTGTGTGGTCCCCTTTTTCCTCCTCCCTTCCTGAATATGTTAGTCTGAGCTCAATCACCACATCTCTCCCTCAGTATTTTTAATCTATTCTCCGTAACTCTGAGGTAAGGGTCATTTATAGATATTTTTCAAACAACAACAACAATATTTCAGAGAAAATGAAAACCAGCACCTAGTAGTCAAAAAAACCCATTAGGGCAAATTCAGGGTTCTGTCTCCCTCCACTGTTCAGCGTGGGGAGCAGCAAGCCATTTCCCCACTCAGGTGCACCCTGAGACCCAGCTGTGTTGACTTATACCTGAATGCCTCTTCAAATAGGGGCAAAAACGTCGAAGAGTGGGTCAGCGGGAGAATCCAACACGGCTACTGAGACTGTCACTCTGCTACTCCTAACACTGCTGTCACTGATGCAAAATTCAATTCCAGAATGTTGACGAAATTGTATTATTGTTCACAAATGCCCTAAGCCTTTAACCTAACCCTTCCCGGTGGTAACAATCTCAGAATTCATCTAAGAGGATGACTGGCCAAGTGATGGGGAGGAAGGCACAAGGTTGGTAAGCAGAAGCACAGGGTCATGGTGCAAATGCTGACATATTCTTACTGTGGGACTTACCTGCTTTTTGAGGAAGTCACATACACTGTCTAGATCTCTGTCTCTTCATCAGCAAAAGAAGATAATGTGTAAATAAGGATATGAAATGAATGGAATGATAAAGTTTCGAAATTGGAAGTGACTTTAAACTTGATTTGCTCTAACTCCCTCACCATCCTTAGAAGCAAACTAAAGTGAAGGAGTTCTCAAACCTGCAACTGAATAGAATCACCTGGGAAAGTTTTTAAAGTCTCGATGCCCAAGCCCAGCTTATAGCAATTTCTTATTTAAATAGTCTGGGTTAAGGCTCAGTATTAGTACTATTTAAAAGCGCTCTGTGGGATTCTAATATGAAACCAAGTTTAAAACAATACCTGTGTGGGCGCACACACACACACACACACACACACACACGCACGCACGCCTGTAGAGAAGAAAATACTGCCCAATATCCATGGAAGGACCTGCTGGAGGACAGAATCAGGATATAAATGCCTATCTTATATACTCTAGTATGGTGCTGTTTCTATAACCTCAATGGGGAAATGACCCACTCTACTCCCCCCCAGCTGGGTGCAATTTTTCTCTTTATGATGCCACCAGAAAACTTATCACCTCTTATAAAAGTGATTGATTTACATCCATTATATAGATTTTATAAGACTAGAAATGTTGTAAGAATAGAGACCACAGTGTCATTTCTGTATATTCTATAGTGTCAGGCACTGTGCTAATGTGCTCTGCACAAAGGAATATAAGCTGAATGCTATGAGTCATCCAGCGGCACCTCACTTCCCCTTCCCTACCTCCTTTACCCCAAGCCTTCATTTTTCAGCACTAACCTATCCAAATTCCTTTTCTTTTCTCATTGCTTCAATTTTTCAGGTTTTCTGTCACATCTCTGCTGAATATTGCTCTTTTATTTTATTTCTTTTATTCAAAGGACTCAAACCCTTTCAACATACCTTCACATGACCAGCTACAATACATAAAACAATTAGTGCCTCTTCAGTATCTTGGGATTAGTTTCACTCTTCACATACTATTCTTGGGATTATGTTAAAGGGCCACGAATGAATAAGCTGTTTCCTCTAAGGATGAAACAAAATTCCCTTACATCAACACCAAAGCTGTTGTATATTTGAACATTTGCTTGTATTCCATCCTCCAATTATGCTTTGCTCTTTGTTATGGATATTTCCTACCTTGACGGAGGCCACTCTAACACTAGCTCGCTCTCTCTCTTTCTCACACACATCTACACATACCTCCGTCTCGCAATATGTTGATTTTAAATATTTTTGTTCTTATTTATACAGTGCAATCTTCTTTTTTTATTAATATAACTTTTGTCTATATTTCTAGGGGCAAGTACAATTCTAGCTCCTAATCTTTTATAAAGCCTTTCTGACCTTGTAGCCGCTGGGTTGTTGTTGTTGTTTTTTTAACTTTTATTTTAAGTTCAAGGGTACAAGTGCAGGTTTGTTACATAGATCTACTTGTGTCAGAGATGTTGGTTGTACAGATTATTTCATCACCCAGGTATTAAGCCTAGTACTCATTAGTTACTTTTCCTGATTCTCTCCCTCCTACTACCCTCCGTGCTCCAGTAAGCCCCAGTATGTGTTGCTTCCCTCTAGATGTCTATGTGTTGTCATTATTTAGCTTCCACTTATAACTGAGAACATGCGGTATTTGGTTTTCTATTCTTGTTTTATGGCCTCCGCCGGACATGGTGGTTCATGCCTGTAATCCTTAAACTTTGGGAGGCCGAGGCGGGTGTATCACTTGAGGTCAGGAGTTTGAGACCAGCCTGGCCAACATGGAGAAACCCCGTCTCTACTGAAAATACGAAAATTAGCCTTGTGTTGTGGCGCACGCCTGTAATCCCAGCTACTCCGGAGGCTGAGGCAGGAGAATCCCTTGAATCCAGGAGGCAGAGTTTGCAGTGAGCTAAGATTGCACCACTGCATTCCAGCCCAAGGGACAGAGCAAGACTCTGTCTTAAAAAAAAAAAAAAAAAAAAAAAAAGGAAAAGATAATGACCTCCAGCTCCATCCATGTCCCAGCAAAAGACATGATCTCATTTTTTCTTATGACTACATAGTATTCCATAGCATATATGTTGTCAATAAAAGCAAAAATTGACAAATGGGATCTAATTAAGCTAAAGAGCTTGTGCACATCAGAAGAAACTATCAACAGAGTAAACAGACAACCTCCAGAATGGGAGAAAATTTTTGAAAACTATGCTTTTGACAAAGGTCTAATATCCAGCCTCTATAAGAAACTTAAAGAAATTTACAAGAAAAAAACCCATTTAAAAGCAGGCAAAGGACATGAACAGACACTTTTCAAAAGAAGACATATGGCAGCCAGCAATCATATGAAAAAAAAGTTCGACATCACTGATCATTAGAGAAATGCAAATCAAACAACAATGAGTTACCATCTCACAGAAATCAGAATGGCTATTATAAAAAAGTCAAAAAATAACAGATCCTGCGAGGTTGTAGAGAAAAAGGAATGCTTTTACACTATTGGTGGGAGTGTAAATTAGTTCAACCATTGTGGAAGACAGTGTGGTAATTCCTCAAAGACCTAAAGACAGAAATACCATTTGACCCAGCAATCCCGTTACTGGGTATAAACCAAAAGGAATATGAATCCATTATAAAGACACATGCATGCACATGTTCATTGCAGCACTATTCACAGTAGCAAAGACAATGAATCAACCTAAATGCCCATCAATGATAGATTGAATAAATAAAATGTGGTACATATACGCCATGAAATTTTGTTTCTTGCAGAAACAATAAGAATGTAAACTCCAGATTAAAGGAGCTCTTTCCTCTGCTTTTCTATGCCAGTGACTTCCAATACAGTGCCTGGAAAACAATAAAATGTTTATCAGAAACCAGATGTTCTGCACACTGACTTTGTGCTCGATTTTAGTCTAATCACTTCCTATGATTGACTAATTTAGTCCTCATAACAACTCTAAGAGGTTGTCACTATTATTATCCTGATTTTACAGAGAAAATAATACACAGAGAAATCAAGTAGCTCAAGTTGACACAGCTGGTAAGTGGTGGAGATCATATTCAAATTTGGGCCATCTACCTCCAGGGCTTATGCTCTAAATCACTCTGCCGTGTAATATGCGTGTATTGTGTTATCATGAGGAACAAAGAAGACAGTAATGTGAATCCCTGAGTATAGGGTCTGGAACTAAAGTTCTTAGTAAATGGTAGATGTTATTATCGCTAAATAGAACACTCCTGGCTCTGCTCCTCACTTTACTTACTGTGTGATCTTGAGTAGAGCACCCACTATCTCTACACCTACAGACTCCACACAAGATGGATTTGGACAATCAGCAGTCCTTATGTGATGGTAGCCTCCCAGTGGAGCCTTTTCAAATGCATGAGAGAGGGATTTTTTTTTTGTTTTTTTGTGTTTTTTTAATTTTGTTTTGTTTTGTTTTAATGTGGAGAGGCATTTCTGATTGCCTTAATGACAGGAGTGCCTTTGGCCTTGAGTAGGGGGAAAGCAAAGGGCAAAATATTGAGCCCTTTCTAGCCCTGTACAACTCTTGTCCAAAATACAAAAGCACTCTCATTATGAAATACCATACTAAATATTTCTAAGGTCTTTTCAAGGTTTAAAATACCGCAGTACTAATATTGGGCTTTTTTCTGAGCTGTGACTGCCTGCTAAAGGTTGTTTGTTTGTTTGTTTGTTTGTTTTTTGAGATGGACTCTCGCTTTGCACCCAGGCTGGAGTATAGTGGCATGATCACAGCTCAGTGCAACCTCTGCCTCAGCCTCCCAAGCAGCTAGGATTACAGGCGCCTGCCACCATGCCTGGCTAATTTTTTTTTTTTTTTTTTTTTTAGTAGAGACAGGGTTTCACTATGTTGGCCAGGCTGGTCTTGAACTCTTGACATCAAGTGATCTGCCTGCCTCAGCCTCCCAAAATGCTGGGATTATAGGCATGAGTCACCACCCCCAGCCTGCCAAAGATTTTAACCTTTATCACTTATTAAAAATTTAGCTCAGCAATACTCATCAACTACCCAGTACTTAAAACACAGGGTTATGTATTTATAATTAATATGGATTAGATATTATTTTCCATGCAGTTTGGAAGACAAGTCAATTTGGAGCATTACACAGCTGCTCAATAATGCAAACGATGCCTATTTAAATTAGCATATTACAGTGCTTTTTTAAAGTGTGGGAAGCAGCTTGGCATAGTTGGAAGAACACTGTCTGGAAGCAGAGAAACCCATTTTTTTAATACTGGATCTGTCAATTATTAGCTCTGTGAATTGGGCATGTTATTTACTTTTGTGGCCCCCTTTTTCTTCAATTAGGAAACGAGGTAACCAAGTCTGCTTCAAAGGATGTTGTAAGAATTAGAGTGACTCTGTTTAGAAAGATTGGCATATTGGTGGCTCTATAAATGGCATTCATAATCATTTTTATTATTCTTTCTGTCTTGAGGAAGATATTTATTGGTTCCTCCTACTGTGCTAACAGAGGAAATGCAATTTTGGATCTGGGCCTTGAAAGATAATTAAGTTTTGGTTCAGTGGATAAGTGGGCAAGTTTATGGTCACAGAATGCAACAGTCTTAATCTACGTTTTTGTTCTTTCCACAAATATGTATTGAGTTGCAATTACATACCAAGTACTGCTATAGGTCCTAAAGATAAAATGCAGATGGTCTCTACACTCATATAGCTAGCACCTTGGAGGGTATTGCACTGTGTCTCTTCAAGAAATAGTAACCACAAGGCCGGGTGCAGTGGCTAACGCCTGTAACCCCAGCACTTTCGGAGGCCAAGGCAGGTGGATCATGAGGTCAAGAGTTAAGAGACTAGCCCAGCCAAGATAGCAAAACCCCGTCTTTACTAAAAATACAAAAATTAGCTGGGCATGGTGGGGGGAGCCTGTAATCTCAGTTACTCTGGAGGCTGAGGCAGGAGAATCGCTTGAACCTGGGAGGCAGAGGCTGAACCAAAATTGTGCCATTGCACTCCAGCCACAAGAGCAAGACTCCGTCTAAAAAAAAAAAAAAAAGAAGGAGTAGGCACATGCTGCATTTTCAAAACTTGTTTTTACAACCAGGCATAGTAGCTCATACCTGTAGTCCCAGCAGTTTGGGAGACTGAAGCAGGAAGATCACTTGAGTCCGGAAGTTCAAGATGAGCCTGAGCAACATAGTAAGACCTCCATCTCCAAAAAAAAAAAAGAAAATACAAAAGTTGACTGAGTGTGGTGTTGTGTGCCAGTAGTGTCTGTTACTCAGGAGGCTAGGGTAGGAGGATCACTTGAGCCCAGGAAGTCAAACCTAAAATGAGCCAAAATCACTCTATTGCGCCCCAGTCTGGGCAACAGAGTGAGACCCCACTTCCCAAAGAAATACTTATTTTTACAATTTTCAGGAATGTAATTGAGAAGAGCATCACACTAGACCCATAGCAATATTTCTATTTATCAGCTGTATTGCTTATGCAAAGAAATTATAAATCTTCCTAGTTTATTTTATCTAGAGGTTGCACCTTTTCTAACATAGTACACACACACACACACACACACACACACACACACACACACAGTTACCTCTGTGAGTCAATAGCATGAATGTTATGGGCATATTACTTACTCAGGCTAGCCTTAATTTTTCTCATAATTAAGTTTGATTTGTAAAGATCCTTGGTCTATTACTTGAAAATATTGATTTAGCAGTAAAAATGTTTAGAGAAGCTAAGACTTTGCTTGGTCTCACAGACAAATTTGACCTGGGCAGGTCTTTTAAAAAAGAATTCTCTTTATCACCTCTGAATTGATAACAAATATTATTGACAGATATTTACATACCTATTACGCTTATGTCAAGGCTTTCTCTGACTTATACTTACTGAACATTGCTTTGAACTCACAACTTGCAATATTATGTTTCTCTTCCTGAAAAAGTAGAAAATGATTTTAATTAATTTTTAAATCTATAGCTAGAACAAGCTGATCTTATTTTCAGTTTAAGGCTATCAAGATATATTGAGGCAATATTAAATGTTTGAATTACTCCAATTAAATCTCCCATGTATCTCTGCCCCAGAATAGCAGGGACCTTTGGTTGACAGCTCAAAAATGGCTAATCATACCAATTTACACTATCCAAATAAGCTTTGGTATCCATTACATCACATGTACTATAGTAGATACTGCTAAATAAGATATTAAGTTATGGCTCATGCCTCAAAGAGCTTATAGTCTAATAGAGAAAATAGTCATAAACATGTCAACAGGCTATTATAACAAGTAGGTATTAGAAGTACATCGCAGAGGAGGGAATGATTATCTGGTTGGGCAAATGTCTGGGAAAAAGTTTTAGGACCCAGGCAGATGATTTATTACAATGGAGTTGATACTAGTTAAACAAAATTCTGTCTGCTTGAGGCTGAGAAAGACACAGAGAACATGATCAACAACAACTACAATAGGTCAGAGTTCTTCAACTTCCTTTTCCACTTCACTCCTCTTCCTGGAGTGACTGGCAGAGAGTTAGTAAAGTATTACTTAACGGAACTTATGAGAGCACCTGCACTTTGAAAACAATGAGAGTTACCTAAAATAAGAAATGCCTACAAACACACGTTGAATTCTACCTCTAAGGAGCCAGCACTGGAAAACCTATCCTTACTCTAAATTGTCACCCCCCGCATCTGGTAAGGTGACTACCAAAGTCAGTTTTCCTACAATGTCCAGTCACAAGCCTTGCTCAGCTAAACCCAGTTCATGAAAGGACATTACTGAAAAACATAATGACATCATTGGTGTTGATAGTAGTACTCCATCACATTTTGGAATGTCCCATTTTCTAATATTTAACTTGCACCAAAGCCTTGCTTATTGGTTTATATACTCTATCTTTTATAACTGAGAGTACCAAAGCTTAGAGACAGTAAATAAGTAACGTTTTTTTTTTGAGCAGTATGTAAAACATTTATTCATTTAAACATAATAACAAACCCATTACATGCTAACATAAATATTACTTGTAAAATTTAACTATATTTTCTTTTTCTTTTTAATTATACTTTAAGTTCTAGGGTACATGTGCACAATGTGCAGGTTTGTTACGTATGTATACATGTGCCATGTTGGTGTGCTGCACCCATTAACTCGTCATTTACATTAGGTATATCTCCTAATGCTATCCCTCCCCCCTCCCCCCTCCCCCCTCCCTACAATAGGACCCAATATGTGATGTTCCGCTTCCTGTGTCCAAGTGATCTCATTGTTCAATTTCCACCTATGAGTGAGAACATGCAGTGTTTGGTTTTCTATTCTTGCAATAGTTTTCTGATAATCTTTAGGCCATGCAGCTAAAAGGGAAGTAATAAAAGCATGGTTTATAGTCATTTGGTTTAAGTGTTTTGTTTTTAGGAAACTTTGTGAAGCTTATCTGTCTAAATATTGAACTGCCAAAGCAGTATTCTCAATATCCATTGTGACTTAGGGCTATCATGATTTCTGGGCTAAAATTTACCTTTCTTCTCAAGCTATTGTTGTGCAAAGGATGACATCAAAACTATGTTCAGACAAATCCTATCAGTCTAATAGACCCATTAGAATTTTATCATGTTATAATTAAAAATAATCATCTTCAAAGTTATATAACTCACTTAACTGACTACATCATGTGTTTTTAATGTTAACATTCAACACATTCTTGGGGTCTTACTCGGGTTATGTGAAATTGCCACCCAAGTAGGTATGAACCTGCTGCTTTCTCACCCACACAAGAAAGCGTATTGGAATTCATGTGAATGACAAAATAATGTATAAACTCTGATCTAAGTAATAGTAAAAAGTAAATTTTTACAAACTTTTGTACCTTAATTATTATTGTTAGGACAATAATTATAATACTCCTCACAACAGACCAAGACTCACCAGGTGCCACAATACTGCCATTTAGAAGACTGATTTATTCATTTATCATATGATATTTGTGTTTTTCTGCTTTGTTATGAAGTCATGTTTAAAACGTACCTTCAAATATTAACACGGTAACTTAGTCCTTTGCTCCAATCTCTTTTGAAATTTATTTTTAAAAACTAGGTAATTATAATAAAATGACTAGATAGCATTGTCATGGTGTTTCATAATTTACCAAGTACTTTCACACCCATTACATTTGATTTCCAATAATCTTGTGATATGTTCAGCAATTCCCATTTCACAGATAAAGAAGCTCAGATTTATAAAAGAGATGTAGGGAATATGAAAAACTGTGTTTACTGACAATATGATTATTCCAAGGTTAGTGTGCCTGTAAAATAAAGAGTTAAAAATGCTCAAATCCAAAGAGAATTACTTCAGCCACAGAATAAGGAAGAGTAGCATTAACCTGATATTCCTAATTCTGATTGGTTTGTTCTGCATCGATACAGTTAATTAATATACAACTCCAAATTAGCTTTTGCAGGCAGGGAAATGTCAGCGGGTTTCTTCTTGTCCTCCTGCTAAGTGGAGGACATTAAATCATTATTACACATAATAGTTCCTAATTCACAGGTGGAAATATTAGCTCCTCAATGCATAAAAAATAATTTTGAGTCTGAAGGTCAACAGTTACATATCGGATTGTTTTGGTTTCCTACTGGTCATTTTATAACAGGGTTTAATAGTTACTATACTATATTTCTTCAAAAGTGAATTATGATCTGAACCTCATCTCTTCATCATTAATTTAAAGATGACATAGCTAGGAGACCAGATTTCCAGCTGCATTTTCCTAACAGAGGAAAGGAAGCCCAGAGAGGTTAAGTGACTCACCAAAGATCACACAGAAAAATTTGACTGCTTGGTGAAGCTTCCATATTGGTACGAACTTGGGAAGAAGTTGATCAATCTATTTCTTCTTTCTTATCTAAGTGTTTCCTCTCTGCCCTTATTATTCTTCACCCCATGACATTCAAGGGGACACTGGCAAATGCATGGCTTTACCAGCAGCAAATACACTCTGTAAATAAGACTGCAATTACTGACAGAGAAGACTGAGACTCACTATTGCAGTGTTTTATCTGCTGGGTAGGCAATTCATTAAAACAGATATCTAGTGATTCAATCACTCTGCCAAACCGCCATCTGTTTCTATCCCAGCCTCCTCCCAACCCTAAACATCCCCCTATACCTCCTGCCACAGTCCCAATCAGGCTTTGGTATAGGAATAGACAGCTTGTGAGTGGAAAGTCGGAGGCCTGGGCAATAACTCATCTTTTGGGCATGACAGAACAAGCTGTTGGATGCTGTGAATATGCATAGCAGGTCTTGCTGGGCAAAATCCTGGATCAGAGAAGAGGATGGCTCCCACTTGGTGGAAACAAATGCTTCCTCTTATCTCTCCATCCCCCACTCAAAATAGTTACCAATCCTTTGAAAGTCTGAGAAATATTTCAGAGGCCAAGAACAAGCCGACTGAATGAAGGGACCTGGATTCCAATACTTGGGAGAGGAATTAAGATCAAAAGTGTCAGTTTACTATTAATAGTATGACTATTATTTCATAGGTTTCCACTATGAGATGGGACCACACCATGTACTTACATACACTAACTCATTTCTTCCTAAAATAACCTTGCTAGGTCGTTAGTTCTATCCCCATTTTACAGGTGAGTAAACTAAGAAAGACTCAGACTGCTTAGGTAGGTGATTAATTCACGGTCACAGCTATTATGTGGTACAGACTGGATAATAACTCTGATTTTTTGACAAGTCGTGTATCCTTAATAACTATATTACCCACCCACCTTCATAATGCCACAGAAATCTTAGCAACGAGCTGTCTTAAATCACAATTTTACACTGTGACTTACAATATGTATTGCTCTCATTGCAACTGGTAAAGTTTTACTTTATGCTGCTTTTTAAAATTATCTCTTCTATAAAATAACAAATAAAGGAAACTAAAGCTCAGAAATTTACTTTGTTTCAGTGATGAGAATCATTGGTGCCTCAGCCCAAAGCTTTTTCTAAACAATGTTTACCCATGAATGCCTATCCCATACTTTGATATTTTAAATTAGATATTACAAATCTTTTTTAATTGATATCAAGACTCATCACTTCCTTAACTTGCATCACTTCCTTAACCTGCAGGGGAATGGAGCATCATTCATGGCAAGCAAAGTGCAAGAGCCATCTCATAACTAGCTTGCATTCTGGATTCATCGTGGGCACATTAGTAGGACACGCAGGACCAGGGACATAATTTTCAGTGCTCATTGCAAAATAAAAATTGGGGTCCCTTGTTTCAGAATTATAAAGAATTTCAAGATATTGGCAATGGATCATTAAACCCAGCATGAGGCTCTTTGGAAAGTGGGGTCTCACATGCAACGGTACAAAGTGAATGCCCATGAAGCCAGCCCTGACTGTACACCTATCACAGTCCATGCCTCCAGAAAGGGCCTTATTTTCCCCACCCTATTCTTCTCATAAAACCTGGAGTGGAAAGAATGCTGAACTGGGAGAGACTGTAACCTGGGGTCTTGGTTTACAGTGTGTGGTCAACCGGCTCTGTGACTTTAAGTTTGCCATTTAATCTCTGGTGCTGAGTCCTCCATAACTCTTAAGACCGGACTAGGTGATCAATCTCTAAAGTCTGTCCAAAGTGCCCAGCCTACAAGTCTTAGTCCATCCAGTTCACTCTCTTACTCTACTTCATTTATCTTTTTCAATTTCCTTTTCTGCCAGTGCAACTTTAAAACTAATCAGGCTCAGTAACACCTGCGCCACAATCAACCAGTCTTACTCTCCCCAGCCTCATCAGTGTGCTGGGAAAACACGCCTTACACTTCAATTATGAGGTCACTGTTGCTCATGCTCAATTGTCTCTGACTCAGATGCCCACCCCAGGGCATTAGAGGCAGCTATTTTAAGACTGGTTAAAAGGAAAAGAAAGAACCCTGTTTAGTCTATCAACTCATGTTAGTGAAGGAAATAGCAGGAAATTTTCTTCCAAAGGGAC
Organism: Papio anubis; assembly: GCF_008728515.1. Classification (NCBI taxonomy): domain Eukaryota; kingdom Metazoa; phylum Chordata; class Mammalia; order Primates; family Cercopithecidae; genus Papio; species Papio anubis. The sequence goes on along the minus strand of NC_044988.1, from coordinate 87,500,198 downwards.
ACGTTTGTTAAAATTATGTATTTCTTGCATTTTTTAAAACAATGATTTCTGAATCATGAATTTAAGACATACTTAAATTGTTTATTTAGGTGTACTGCAGAATAAAAGTCCTTTTTCAAACCATAAACCCTATCCCAGGAAAAATTATAGTGATGCCAGCATAACCTAGCTTTCCTCCCTCTCTCATTTTCTTTCCCTTGTCCTCCTACTGACAATAAATACATCTGTTCTGTTTTGATCTCACTTTTTTCCCTGAATCTAAACTATGTCATATCTGATCTTTCCTTTAAAACTCTCTCTTAGTCTTCTTTAGATCCACTCATCCCCCTTCACCACCACCATCATCACCTCCTTCCCAAGAGATGTAATGACTTTTCTCTTCTCTCTGCCTTTGGGAAGCATACCTCTTTGCCTCTATATTAAAAGGTGTCTTGCTTTTAGCTTAACCAAATTTGGGAATTTTCTAAATCCTATGGCTCCTTCAAAGAAACGCTCAAATTCTACCTTCCAGCTAAACTTCCCTGATTTCCACCCTTCCAAACTGATGTGATTCTTCTCTTAACACAACCTTCTCACAATACTTACCACTTATATTCTGTTCAATATTTTATTGTAGTGAAAGACACATAACATTTACCATCTTAAACATTTTAAGTGTACAGTTCAGTAGTATTAAATACATTCATAATATTGTGCAACCATCACCACCATCTACCTTCATAACTCTCTTCATTTTGTAAAACTGAAACTGTATACCTATTATACAATTAGTCCTCATGCTCCCTCTACCAGTATCTTATCAGATATATAATTTACAAATATTTCCCCCATTCTGAGGGTTGTCTTTCTGCTCTGCTGCTAGTTTTTTTTTTTTTCCATTTTCATAAATTTCAGTTTCTCTCTTTTTTTTTTTCTTTTGTTGCTTGTGCCTTTGGTGTCATATCCAGGAAATCATTGCCAAAGTCAATGTCATGAAGAGCTTGCCCTATGTTTTATTTTAAAAGTTTTGTTATTTTAGGTCATACACTTAGGTCTTTGATCCATTTTGAGTTAATTTTGTATCTGATGTTAGATAAGGATCCAATTTCTTTCTTTCTTTCTTTCTTTTTCTTTCTTTCTCTTTCTTTTTCTTTCTTTCTTTCTTTCTTTTTCTTTCTTTTCTTTTCTTTCTTTCTTTTCTTTTCTTTCTTTCCTTCTTTGTATTTCCATTTTGTTCAGTCATCATTTTCTTTACTTTTTCTGTATTTTTCTTTAGCTATTTGTGCATCTTTAGTACTATCACTTTATTTCTTCTCCATAAGTTATTGGGGTACAGGTGGTATTTGGTTATATAAGTAAGTCCTTTAGTGGTGATTTGTGAGATTTTGGTATACTGACCAGTATACCCTGCACCATATTTGTAGTCTTCTATCCCTTGCCTTTTCCCACTCTTCACCTCCAAGTCCCCAAAGTCCATTGCACTATTTTTTCTTTTTTTTTCTTTTTTTTTTTTTTGAGACGGAGTCTTGCTCTGTCTCCCAGGCTGGAGTGCAGTCTTAAGCCTTCACATCCTCCTAGCTTAACTCCCACATATCAGTGAGACCATACGATATTTGGTTTTCCATTCCTGAGTTACTTCACTTAGAATAATAGTCTCCAGTCTCATCCAGGTCACTGCAAATGCTGTTAATTCATTCCTTTTTATGGCTATGTAGTAATCTATTGTATATATACACCACAGTTTCTTTATCCACTTGTTGATTGATAGACATTTGGTTGGTTCCATGATTTTACAATTGTGAGTTGTGCTGCCATAAACGTGTGTGCAAGTATCTTTTTCAAATAATGACTTATTTTCCTCTGAGTAGATACCCAGTAGTGGGATTGCTGGATCAAATGGTGGTTCTACTTTTTGTTCTTCAAATAATCTCCACGCCATTTTTCATAGCAGCTGTACCAGTTCACATTCACACCAGCAGCATAAAAGTGTTCCCTGTTCACCGCATCCATGCTAACATCTACTGTTTTTTGATTTTTTGATTATGGCCATTCTTGGAGGGGTGAGGTGGTATCCCATTGTAGTTTTGATTTGCATTTCCCTAATCATTAGTGATGGTGACCATTTTTTCGTATGTTTGTTGGCCATTTGTATATCTTCTTTTGAGAATTGTCTATTCATGTCCTTAGCCCACATTTTGATGAGATTGTTTGTTTTATTGTTACTCATTTGCTTGAGTTCATTGTAGATTCTGGATATTAGTACTTTGTCAGATGTATAGATTGTGAAGATTTTCTTGCACTCAGTGGATTGTCTGTTTACTCTGCTAACTATTCCTTTTGCCATGCAAAACTCTTTAGTTTAATTGGATCCCAGCTATTTATCTGTCTTTTGATTGCATTTGCTTTGGGGTTCTTGGTCATGAAATCCTTGCCTAAGTCAATTTCGATAAGGGTTTTTCCAATATTATCTTCTAGAACTTTTATAGTTTCAGGTCTTAGGTTTAAGTCCTTAATCCATCTTGAGTTGATTTTTGTATAAGATGAGAGACAAGGATCCAGTTTCATTCTCCTACATGTGGCTACCCAATTATCCCAGCACCATTTGTTGAAAAGGGTGCTCTTTCCCCACTTTATGTTTTTGTTTGTTTTGTTGAAGATCAGTTGGCTGCAAGTATTTGTGTTTATTTCTGGGTTCTCTATTCTGTTCCATTGGTCTATATGCCTATTTTTGTACCAGTACCACACTGTTTTGGTGACTATGGCCTTATAGTATTGTTTGGAATCAGATAGTGTGATGCCTCAAGATTTGTTCTTTTTGCTTAGTCTTGCTTTGGCTATGCAGGCTCGTTTTTGGTTCTATATGAATTTTAGATTGTTTTTCCTAATTCTGTGAAGAATGATGGTGGTATTCTGATAGGAATTGCATTAAATTTGTAGACTGCTTTTGGCAGTATGGTCATTTTCACAATATTAATTCTACCCATTCATGAGCATGGGATGTTTCCATTTGTTTGTGTCGTCTATGATTTCCAACAGCTGTGTTTTGTAGTTTTCCTTGTAGAGATCTTTTGAGTCCTTGGTTAGTTATATTCCTAAGTATTATTTGCCTTTCAGAACTGGAACAAGACAAGGATGCCCAATCTTACCACTCCTCTTCAACATAATACTGGTAGTCCTAGCCATGGCAAATTACTCAAGAGAAACAAATAAAGGGCATCCAAATTGGTAAAGAGGAATTCAAAATGGTCAACGTTTGCTGATGATATGATCGTTTACCTTGAAAACCCTAAGAATCCCTCCAGAAAGCTCCTAGAACTGATAAAAGAATTCAGCAAAGTTTCCAGATACAAAATTAATGTACACAACAGTAGCTCTCTTATACACCAACAGTGACCAAGAGGAGAATCAAATCAAGAACTCAACCTCTTTTACAATAGCTAAAAAAATTTTTTTTTAAAAAAGAAAGACTATTACTTTAAAAGCTTTTTTCCTAGTAGATGTGTCATTAGGCCTTGTTCAGAAACAATTTCTGTTAATTTCTTTTTTTTTTTTCTTTTGATGGGCCATACTTTCCTTTTTCTCCGTATGTCTTGAGACTTTTTGTTGAAAAGTGGACATTTGAATCTAATGATATGGTAACTCTGAAATTCAGATTTCAGATTTTTGGGGGTGGTGCTATGGTTTTCATATATTTATTTTTATTGTTTTTACTGTGGTATACTGTCTCTGGGCCAAGGATTATTCTGACATGTGAACTTAAAGTCTTCTCAGGTCTCTTCTGAGCCTACACATTTCCCTGGGCATGACTTGTTACTTCCTAATTTTTCCCGCATAAGCAATAGTTTTTGAATGCCCTGGTCTTTAATGTGTGGCTCTCAAAACAAAGACAAAAATGAAAACAAAAAACAAATAAACAACAACAACAACAAAAAACAAAACAGAAAAATAAAAGGAGAGAAGGGCAGTGGCCATTTAAATCCCCAGGAAGTTACTTCAGCCGGATTGGGAGAGGCTTGCAATAATAAGGGGAGGTGTAACAATAGTGGCCATTCACCCCTTTATCTGTACCTTTTGGTCAAAAGCAGCAATCAGAGCATACATCCCTCATATTTGTATGACAAGGTCTTTTTTGCCCACCCTGACTCCCACAGGCTATGTGCAGATTGTTCCAGGAACACGTGTAAAGCCGTCTACCTTGGGTCTTGGGGAGGGAGATGGGTAACTACCACTGTGTTAATTGCTGAAATGTACTGAAAGTAACCACACTTTACTTCCATGCCTTCTCTTTGAAATTGCAAGACTTTGATAGCTTTCAGAGTTCCCAAATAGTTTCCTAAGACTGATTCTGCCAGTGCAATTATTGTCTAGGTAGGGAGACAGATTCCTGATGCTTCCTTTTCCATATTCCCAGAATCCTTCTCCAATACTTGCACCTTCTTAATGTTGAATACAATTATGTACACACATGCCGCATCTCCCCTACTAGCCTGTAACCAACACGAAGACAAAGAATAAACCTTCAATGGCTGAAAAGTGCTCCTTGATTACAGTAGGATCACAGTGTTTGTTGAGTCAGTGTCTGTTAAACAGTGAGTGAGTAACAAGTTAAACAGTAACAACTGGATTTGAGTCTAATCTCAGCTGACCTCTCCTCCTCAGTGTTCCCTGTTCATGTTTCTCAACCTCTGAGTCTATCAAATGCCAAGTAAGAGTCTGTTTCTCTGAGATAATTCATCTGTCCTGTTAATTTGTGTTAAGTGGTACTTTATCAGAGCCAAGCTTTTAAGTCCATTAAAAGTCTTACAGCTTGTCTCAAAGCTGGAAACACTATAAAAGACAACATCAATCCTGTGGCTCTGCCCTGCACTTAGAACGAACTGATGCTTTCAGTCTAGGTCTCTAGATCAGCCTGCAGGACCTTCAGAATGGCCCCATAAAATAACAGTAGGCCATGGAGTGTCGCTTCTTCTGAGATATGAAACAAGCTGTCCTGAACTTCAGAATATCTCATAGAGATACCAGCTGGAGAATAAACTAATATATTATCCTCAAGTACTTTCATTTCTCAAGCCTTTAAAATACACTTTTAAAAACTCTGCATGTGGAGTGTACCTTATTGTGCCTCTTCTCAACTTTGGTACCTCTGTCCATCTAATGATTAGTTCCTCCTCCAAAGAAAGAAAGAGATGGTGATCTGATTGATCAGAGTGCAGGGCTTTTACTAAGCTGTATTTTACTAGTGGATGACGTTACTCTGACCCAAGGTTAACATCATTGTATAGTACATCATCTTTTGCCTCTTCCCACGAAGACTTGCCTTAATAAGTACTTTCTAACGAGATTCTCTCTCTTTCTCTCTTTTCTGCAAGCTCTGAACTTCTATTTGATCGTGTATATTTGACCAGAGCTGCTGGCATACCTAAAAATGCTGACGTAAATATTTTTATTCATTCCATTAATGATCGTAATGGAGGTTCTAACCCATGCAATGAGTCAAGAAAATAAATTAGAGACATAAGGACTGGGAAAAATAGAAAAAGAGATCTCTATTTGCAGATGCTATCATTAGATACAAAATTAATTCTACAAATGCATCAATTTAATTATGAAAAGCATTTAGCAAGGTAGATAAACACTAAGAATAACTGTAAGATGTACTTGTCTTCCCAAAATACTACTTACAAACATAGAAAATAAACTATTTATATCTGATTGGAGGGTATTAAAACATACATCTTGGAAAGAGTCTAACAAAAGTTTTTGAAGACTCCATGGGAATTTTAAAAAGCCAAGAAAAAGTTAAGGAAAAAATTATTCTTCTAGATATCAAGACTTCTTATATTATTTAAAACAATATTTAGAAATAGAAAGGCAAATTGACCACCAATACAATGGACTGTTTTAAAACAGATTTACAGATATGTGATATGCCAGTGTATGTGTGGCATATCAGGTCAGTGGGGAGAAAAGGAATTATTCCCAAAATGGAACTTAATAAAATAATTATTCTTGTATAAAATAAAAATATTGGGCCTCTCTGTCACTTTATATACAAATATCAAATTGAGACAGATAAACAGCTTAAATTTCAAAACCTACATTGTAAAATATTTGGAAAAACTATAGATGATTATCTCTTAGAATATGGGCTAGGCAAAGTCTTTTCATAAACAAGTTACAAAAAGCCCTAGCTATATAAGAAAAGGGTGATCATTTGAGTTCTAATAAAACTAAAAACTTTTCCTTTTTTCAACACATATCTTGAGCCAAATGAAAAGATTAGAGAAACAGGTAAGAGATAATTTGCAGTATATGTAACTAATAAAATATTAAACTCAAGAACATATAAATAATTTCTACTCATTATTAAAAGTGGGCAAATCTAATAGAAAAAGAGCAAGAAGCATAAGTTGGCATTTCACAGAAGAAAAAATAAATATAACCAATGAAGCCAATAAACACATTAGGAGATATTTATGACCATTGTCAGGCTGAGCTGGGTCAGAGGTCTTTTTTGAGACAATAATTGATGATATTCCAGTGATGGATGCTTGTTTTTCTGGGTCCTTGAGCGACTATCATAAACAGAGCCTTTCCATTTGCCACTAGTCCAATGTGGACCTGTAAGGTAAGCAAAACCTTAATAGAATGAATGTCTTCTTATTTACACCACAGAAAATTGCATTACAATGTAGAAAAATTTTGCATATGTCCAACGGTAGTAAAAAGAAATAAAATAAAAAGATTGCACAATTAAGGGGTAGAGAATGATGAAATCAGTAAATTTGAAGTGCTGACATAGTGTCTGACACAATGGTGGGCAGAATAGATACAAAAAATATATATTTGTGGTCATAGGAGATTTCTCTAAAAATCCATTTGATCAGGAACCTTAAGGAAGTAAAGAGGAAGATCATGTAGATACCTAGAAGAGTGCATTCTAGGATAAACAAAGGTAAGTACACAGGCCTTGAGGTGAAAGAAACCATAACCTATCTGAGGCATCACATGGATGCCAGTGTAGCTGCAGTATGCTGAATGAGAACAAGGGGGGGTCCAAAATAAGACCAGAAAGGTCATCCGTTTTGAGGTCACAGATCTATTTAAGGCCAACCTAAATATTTTGAACTTTGTTGCTAATGAAATAGTTTTGAGCCATTGTGATCTGAGTTATTTTCCAAAAGTATCACTAAGGCTGCTCTGTTGAAATAGAGATTGGGGTCAAAGTGGAATCATGGAGACCTATTAGGAGTCTATTGGGTAGTGGAGGTCAAATTGGGAAGAAATAGTTGTATTGTGCATAAACTGAGAGTAGAACTGAGAGATAACAAGAAGGAGGAAAAATGAGTCAAATGTGACATTAAGATTTGGAGCTTGGCCAATTGAAAGAATGAGTACTTTATTGATATTACACATGTGGAGTAACAGAATTGGGAGAGAAAATCAAGAGTTTGGTTTTGGTCATGCTAATTGTGAGATAGCTATCTGACATCTAAATGTAGGTAAAAGAGGTTCTTGGATATACTAGAAACAGTTCATGAGAAATATTGGAATTAGACATACATTTGGAAGCTGACAGAATATAGAAGGCATTTAGGCTGGGCGCAGTGGCTCATGCCTGTAATCCCAGCACTCTGGGATGCCAAGGTGGGCAGATCACCTGAATTTGGGAGTTTGAGACCACCCTGACCAACATGGAGAAACCCTGCCTCTACTAAAAATACAAAATTAACCGGGCATGGTGGCGCATGCCTGTAATTCCAGCTACTCGGGAGGCTGAGGCAGGAGAATCACTTGAAACCGGGAGGCAGAGGTTGCAGGTGAGCCGAGATTGTGCCATTGCACTCCAGCCTGGGCAACAAGAGCAAAATTCCATCTCAAAAAAAAAAAAAAATATATATATATATATATATATGGCATTTAATGGGTTTATAAAACACAATCAATTGCATAGTTAGGTAAAAAGAGCAGAGAAAATATCTAAGGACTTAAGCCGTGGAGAACTCCAATTTTTACCAAATATGATGACAAGCAGGATTCAGCGGGGAAGACTAAAAAAGAAATAACCAGTGAGACAGATAGAAAACCCAGAGAAACCAGTAATTCAAAACGCAAAGGGAAAATGGATATCAAGAAGAGAGTATGATCAACTATGTCCTATGTCCTGGTAACAAAGAGAAATTACCGTTGCATTTAACATAGCAGAGATCATTGGTAACCTTGATAAGTAACTGTGGCAACTTCTGGTGGATAAAATTTTAGTAGAATAGTTTAAGAAAAACTATGAAGTTAGGAGGTGGGGCAAGCCAGTATAGAAGATTCTTGAGGATGTTTTCTTTTTTTTTTTTTTATGGTAATTGAGAAATGCAGCAGGAATTGAATAGCATATGATAGGAAGAAAGATTTTTTGGGTTTTGTTGTTGCTGCTGTTTTTGTTGTTCCCGTGAGAAAAAAAAAAAAAAAAACTATACATAAAACTTGTCTGTATGTTTATGGGAATTGTCCAGTAGACAGAAAAAAAACTGACAATGAGGAAGTAATATCCTTGGGTGTATAAGACGGAAAGGGTAGACTTGAGATAGAAACATGGACAGCTTATCTATAATAACTGAAAACAAAATAATGTGTGGGTAGAGAAGCAGGTATGGTCCGGGCGCGGTGACACATGCCTGTAATCCCAGCACTTTGGAAAGTTGAGGTGGGAGGATCACGAGGTCAGGAGTTCGAGACCAGCCTGGCCAACAAGGTGAAACCCCATCTCTACTAAAAATACAAAAAATTAGCCGGGCGTGGTGGCTGGTGCCTACAGTACCAGCTACTCGGGAGGCTGAGGCAGGAGAATGTCATGAACCCGGGAGGCGGAGCTTGCAGTGAGCCAAGATTGCACCATTGCACTCCAGCCTGGGTGACAGAGCCAGACTCCATCTCAAAAGAAAAAAAAAGAAGAAGCAGGTATGTTAGCAGATTTGGAGAGGGAAATTTTTCTTCACATTATCCCTTGTATTTCCAGACCTCAAATTCATGATTATGCCCCAGCGAAAGTATACAATTGACCTAATTAAATGATTGTGGGAGTAATTTTACAATGTTACCCAGAAAATTGGAGATATATTCAGGACCTCCTCAGGACACACTCAGTCTCCTGATGACTTCCTGTGGTCTTTAGTTCATTCATTCATTCATTAAATAGTTATTGAACCTCACTGGCCAAGAACGCTTTAAGGCATTGGGAATAAGTAATACATAATGTAACTTCTGTTTGTAATATGGTTTGGGTCTGTGTTCCTGCCCAAATCTCATGTCAAATTATAATCTCCAATGTTGAAGGTGGGGCCCAGTGGAAGGTGATTGAATCATGGGGACAGATTTCCCCCTCCATGCTACCCTCATCATAGTGAGTGAGTGCTCACAAGATTTGTTTGTTTAAAAGTTTGTGGTGGCTGGGTGTGCTGGCTCATGCCTGTAATCCCAGCACTTTGGGAGGCTGAGGTAGGCGGATCACAAGGTCAGGAGTTGGAGACCAGCCTGACCAACATGGTGAAACCCTGTCTCTACTAAAAACACAAAAAATTAGCCAGGCGTGGTGGCGCCCGCCTGTAGTCCCAGCTACACGGGAGGCTGAGGCAGGAGAATCGCTTGAACCTGGGAGGCGGAGGTTGTAGTGAGCTGAGATCATGCCACTGCACACCAGCCTGGGTGACAGAGCAAGACTCTGACTCAAAATAAATAAATAAATAAATAAATAAATAAATAAATAAATAAAAGTTTGTGGCACCTTCCCCTACCTCCTCCTCCTGCTGTGGCCATATAAGACACACCTACTTTCCCTTCACTTTCGGCCATGAATGTAAGTTTTCTGAGGCCTCCCCAGCCATGCTTCCTGTACAGTCTGCAAAATCATGAGACAATTAAACCTCTTTTCTGTATAAATTACCCACTGTCAGGTATTTATTTACAACAGTCCAAGAATGAACTAACACAGTTTTCCAACATATTTTAATCAAGAAGGTGCAACAAGCATAAATTGCATAATTAATTAATATGAGTTAACATAAGTTCTACAGACAAGATTCATTTGCAATAGTACGAAATATGGAGGCAGTTCTCGAGCAGCAAGTGAAAAATAAATGGCTGATAATCTAAAATTTGAAGGATGAATAGGTCTCGTATATGTGATTTAAAGTGTATAGAGTGTGGGTAAGAACATTGCACAGAGCAGGAACACTATACTCAAGGACCCCAAGATATTAACAAAGTGTTGTGGCCTGATGAGAACAAAGGTGTGGCAGGGAGTAGATTTAAGTTGGAGAAACAGGCTGGGACTATATCACATGGTTAAAAGTTCAGATTTCACGTGAAATATAATGAGAAGAAACTGAGGGAGATTTATGGTAGAGACTAAATTGACTAGAGCACATCTGTATTATGAAGGGATGATTCTGAGTATGGTATGAACAAGAAACTGAAGGGAACAAATATATAAGTAGGATAAGTAGTTGAAATAGTATTGTGGTTCAGCAAGTATAAAATGTTAGTTGCATGGACTAAGCTTATATATGGGGAAATGGGAAGAAATGAATGGATGTAAAGGTTATTAAGGAATTTGAACTCATGGGATATGGTAGTAGATAGCTGTTAAAGAAAAATAATTCTGAGGATGACTTCCAGAATTTGGGCTTCAATAAATGGGTTGATGGTAGTGCCCTTATAAAGAAGAGAAGGTTTTGGAGTCACAAAAGTAATGAATTTAGTACTGAAGAGAAAGTGTGAGATGTCAGTGAGATTTTGAGGTGAAGATGACAAATATAATGCATCAAATGCCTGCCAAGTGCTATGCTGGGTTCTGTGAATATGAAGACAAATAAAAGTCATTTTCTACCCTCAAAATCTTATTGTTTAACAGCTCTCACTCCTCTTCTTTGCATCTTCCTTTTTCTGAATCTGCCACTAGTTATAAAAGTTAAATTATGCTCAGGAATGGCTTCAAGGAAGATAGAAAATATTCCAAGTTGATATCCTTTAACTAGGCAACAGCCACTTCTTAAAAAGATCATAATGTGATGGGAGATATGCTAATAATATTCATGGAAATGACGGTTCACTGTATTAACTACAAGATCAAGGGATAACTGCAAGTAATTTGGTAATGGACTGTAATTACCCTTCCATCTATAGCATGGGGGATGAGCGTGGCACACAAATCAAACACTATTACCAAATACTTTCATATTTCATCAGTGCCTTCTCTTTAACAGTGTACTTTAATGTACCTGAAGAGCTGCCCCAAAATAAACTAGTCATTTTGAATATCAGGTTAAATAGTGGAGAGAATAGTTAATTCTCTCTTTTTTTCTCCCTCCCTCCCTTCCTCTTCTCCTTCTCTCTTCTCCCTCCCTTCCCCCCACCCCCCTTTCTCTCTCTGTCTCTCTGCCTTCATTTTTTTTTTTCTTTTCCTATCTTGGTCTCTTTGTTCAAATCAGGGATACTATGAATTGCCATCCCAGCTCCAGAGTTTTTCAAAGTGTCAGTTGAGGGCTTCAATGGGTCTTCATGCCAGTTTAACTTTTCCCTTTGCCCAACCCCAGGAGATGTGGCATGTTGCTGTCCCCAGACCCTCTCAGTGGAGAGTTAGAAAATACCTGTATACATTTACCTCTACCTCTCTCTTTCTACATATTCAGCTATATATTGAATATTGTAAGTGTAGTAGACAGAATAATGCCCTCCCAAATATGGCTGCATGAAATAATACCCTCCAAAACATGGTCTATGAATCTATTAGGCTACATGGCAAAAAGAAATTAAGATTGCACATGGTATCAAGATTGCTAATTGGCTGACCTTAAGATAAGCAGTTTGATTTAGATTATCCAGGTGTGCCCAATGTAATAAGAATGATCCTTAAAAATGGAAAAGGGAGGTAGAAAAAGTGAGTCAGAATGAAGTGTGACTACAACAGAAGGTCAGAGTAATGCAATGTAAAGACTTGAGCCACAGATGCTGACTTCAAAAAGAGAGGAAGGGGCCATAAGCCAAGGAATATGGGTGGTATCTACACATTGAACAAAGATAAGAGAAGGGATTATCTCCTGGAGCCACCAGAAAAAAAAAATAGTTCTGCCAACATCTTACTTTTTGCTCAGTGAGACCCACATAGGACTTCTGACTTATGGAAGTGTAATGTAATATAAATTTGTGTTGTTTTAAAACATGAAAATTGTGATGATTTGTTACAGCAATAATAGATAACTAATATTATAGGTTTATATTGATTCCACTAATTCTAATTTAACACCTCAGAATTTAATACAACTTTTCCCCATTTATAACTCCCTTTCTAGCATTAACAAAAATGCTCATCATTATGTTCAAATAGCTATTTTTTTAAATCTATCCCAGACCTAGTAGGTCATTGCCTCATGTGGCCACCTTTCTCACTTGGGCTCTTCCCCTCTGCCCAGATGCCACTGATAAGTCATACATGGCTTCCTCACTTAACTCCAATTAATGGTTCTTAGACTAAATTATGAAAAAAGGAAGGAAGGAAGGACGGAAGGAAGGACGGAAGGAAGGAAGGAAGGAGGGAGGGAGGGAGGGAAGGAAGGAAGGAAGGGAGGGAGGGAGGGAGAGAGGGAGGGAGGGAGGGAGGGAGAAAGGGAGAGAGAGAGAGGGAAGAGAAGGAAGGGAGAGAAAAAGACTGAAAGGACAGAAAAGCAGCCCATTCAGAGATTTCATTGACTCAAAGTCCATGAATAGAAGCTATAGATGAAATTTGGGAAGCCATTGTCTTACATATCCTACCCCCCAAAATTTCTGATAAACAAAGTGTTTATGTTTGCTTCTCCAGGGTATAGATCCATAGTTTTCATCACTTTCTCAAAACAGATCATAAACACAAATAAGTAGAATGATGACCTAAATGACCTCCTTAAAATCAATGTACAAGCCTTACAATAATAGACTATAACTTATCTTTAAAGCACTCACAGCATAACCACTTTTAGCAGCCAAGAATCAGCACCTATCTATAGGTTCCCAGAATTCTCACATTTCCAAGAGAGGTAGTAGACCATTTATAGAGAATGCTAAATGATTGTGAACCCAGTTTAGCTAGCTAGTGATACCAATTCCAGCTTCTATGAGAGCCTAAGGAGACCCTAAAATGATTTTATTGAAAAGAGTTTTGAATGTGTGTGTACACCTATCCCCTTTCAATCCCTCCAACACCTGACCCCGGGTTGGTGGTAGGAAAGACATTTCCTCTGAAAGGAAGTTCCAGTTAGAGGACCTGAAACTCCCAATGAAACAAAGAGACAAATTTCAGGATGAGCCAGGTGCAGATTACAATGGCCACCAAAGACTTCTTTCATTCTTCTCCTCCTTCCCTGAGCCCTACCTTAGAAGAGGGGGAAAAAAAACCCAAGGTGTTCAAGGGGGAGAAGAGATGGAGCAAGGATAGGGAGAATTGGCTGACCATAATTGCCTTGCCCACTACAAGTACCTAGGCTAAAAGAACTGTTAACCTGCAGGGAGAGAAGCTCTAATTTAGCTCCGAGTTGGCAGTTTGAAGATTATCACAGTGGGATGGAGATTTTAATTACAGAAATGAGACTTTTTCTGAAAGTGAAAATGACCAAAGGATTTATTTTCTAAATAATGAAGGAAAAAATATTGTACCTGCCCCAAGTTCCATATCAGAAATGGGAGGAAAAATCATGTCCAGACAGTTTTTGTTTTCTTCACAACCCATGAATGAGTCAGTTATTATTTTCATTTTCCTGGGTCAGTTCCTACCAAAAGTCATCTTTTTGTTCTCAAACATAATATTGAAATAGAGATAGATATTAAATAACTCATATTTCTGTATTGCCTGGCTAAAACAAAACAAAACAAAAAGTCATTAGAATATTATTTTCTCTCTCTCTCTCTCTTTTTTTTCCCCATCTCGCACGTGGGTGGGCAAGCTTAACTCTGCATCCTGTATTCAGATCCAACATTCCAGAGTCCAAAAACCTGTTACTCAAGGGTCTTTAAGTGCCTTACAGGAAACTTAAACAAGGTGGTTTGAGTAAAATGTTGTTTCTAGAACTTTGAAGGCTAATTATATGTATACATCAACCTTGAGGTATTTTAGTGAATTTATTTTGCTTTCCTTACCTGAAAACCACTTAAGTACTTTTAAAATTTCTAGAATTGATTTTTTTCATTATTCAAATCAATTTTCTCTCTAATGTCCAAGTGCACTGCTCTTTTCCATCTCCATTGCCAAACACAACAAGCTACCTTTTAGTTCATAGAAGTACAATAATTATTAGGAGGGAAAACAAATGAGATAAGGACTCTGTAAACCATCAAAAATCATAAATCTTTTTGAAGAACCATTTTGGTAATTCCTCTGCCTTTAAACTTGGTGGTCTTAAATACACTCCGAGATATAAGATTTAGTTATTGAATCAGTAAATATTTATGGAGAATTATTTTAGCAAGGCCTGAGCTAGGAACTCTTGGAGAAGTTCTTCGATTGAAATCATCATCGAATCACAGTTATCATCGTCATCATCATCTAAAGCAGATTTCAAAATCTTGTCAGTTCTTTGCATAGTCTGATGACTCTTATTGGGAGTACCCATTTCCAGGTAATAAATGTTATGCCCTAATTTTAGATTCACACGAAATTGCTGTTTATTGCCTGAAATAGCTTATGTGTAGGTTTGTCAAACGTGTGTGTCTGTGTGTATATGTTCATATACACATATATATATACACACACATATTGATTGCACTGTTTATGGCATGGGAAAGGAACACAGGTAACAATACTCTGAAACAGGCTCTACTTTACAAGTGGATGGTTGAAGGAGGATTTACATTTACAAACATTGTTTAGAAGTGAAGTGGCCAAAATCCTTAACTTAAACGTCAGATTGACCTGGTATTAGTTTTCTATCTGTCTACTCACCAACTTTATGAACTGACCTATGTCATTTATCTTCTGTGAGTCTCACAAATCTCATCTGAAAATGGGACAAATAGGAATATAACCTACCTCATTGAGTGTTTTGAGTTATTAAAGGGGTGAATGCACCAAGTACTTAACTTAGTGACTGAAACCCAGTTTATGGTCAGTAAATGGTAGCTTCTTAGTGCTTACTCTATGCTGGTGATCATGCTAATTTTATAGAGAAGTACGAATACATTTGCCAGAATCACTTTTTTTTTCCACCTGAAGAAATATAGACTGAAGAAGCTAAGATGGTTGTCAATATTCACACAGCAGAAAAGTGGCAGGACCCCAGGCTCTGCTTCACCTCTAGATGCCATGACACCCTGTTAACCTCCTCTCTTGCCAGTGCAGGCGTGTGTCACAGACACATGAACACTGATTAGCCTACACTTTCCATCCTCCTGTGACATCTTAAAACCAGGGAATCCTGGAAGCATACAGCTAGAAGGGACCATCAAAAATAATATTGGAAATATAGTTCCAAATGTTTCACATTCCCATGGAGATATATAGGTATAACAGATTTTTGCGTATCTTATGTATTTCAGATCTGAACCTCCAAAATTAAAATTAGCTGGAAGTGGAGAGCATATATTCCATGAGTGCCAATTTGCAGAGGAAGAAAAATAAACATTCAGAGTTTGCTTTATTTTTTTAATTTTAATTTTTTAAATTCTGCTTGGCTGTCAACAGATTGATTTGCCACATATCTAGTAAGTTGGGAAAACTGACTCCAACTCAGACCTTCTAACTCCAAGTGCATCGCCCTTGTATCTACATTACTTAACAGATGAATTTTAATGCCTCCCATCTATTGACAGCTTTGGTATTTGTCCAATACTCTCCAAGGGTTTAATATGCCTCAAATAATCAAATCTTTGAAACAAACTTTTAAGGGTTATTTTAGTACTATTCTATTTTATTTCTTTAAGATAAATCTTAATTGCCTTAATATATAAAAACTCCATAGATTTATTTTTTATTATTTTTATTTTTTTAATATGTAATTGTCAATGGTGTATAACACAATGATTTTATATATGTATACACTGTATAGTATCCACTTATGTTCTCTCTCTCTATTGTATAATGTTTACAATACTCATTATACAATACAATAATAATCATTATACAATACAATAATCTCTATCTATTGTGTAATGATGACAATAATCAAATTCATTAACACATCCATCACCACTTATGCTGTGCATTCGATTGCCAGAACTTGTCCATCTTATAACTAAACATTTGTATGCTTTGACTAATATCCTCCAATTTTTTCCCACCCCTAGGCCCCCACAACCACCATCCTACTCTTGGCTTCTATGAGTCCAACATTTTTAGATACTATGTATAAGTGAGATCATGCAGTAATTTTTTCTGTAGCTTATTTCACTTAGCATAATATCCTTCAAGTTCATATTGTCAAAAATACCAGGATTTCTTTCTTTTTAATGGCTGAATAATATTTCATTGTATATTATTACTACCACTCTTTATCCATTCATCCATTGATGGTCACTTAAGTTGCTTCCATATCTTGGCCATTGTGAATAATACCCTAATGCACAGGCGAGTGCAGATAACTCTTTGAGATACTAATTTCATTTCCTCTGGATATAAACTGAAAAGCAAAATTGAAGATTTTATGAAGTACTACTAGATTTTCTTGATAAGGAAACAAAGGACTAAAATATTTCAGCAAATTACTCAAGATCTAACAGAAAAGAGGCTTAGAAAAAAGGAGCATGAACTCAGGTCAGTGTACTGTAGAAATTAATTCTCTATGACTGCACCACAATAGCTGAAGACTACAAGACCAGAGAGCTTTACTATGGAATATTTCTATATTAAGGCCCTGCTGACAATGATTGCTGCTCTTTTGCCTGAATTATTTTCCGGTTTAAGTATGTTACTCAGGGTCAAATAGCTATCTGGTAGATTCCTTCTCCTTTCTATTCAGATTCAAACTATCATCGAATGCACGTAATAATTAGATTCAAAATGTAAGCTACCCTTCTCTCTACTAAAGCACCATTTCCTTCAGTCATATAGTTAATTAAAGATGACTCAGAGCAGGGTGCAAGCAAGATGGCCAAATAGGAACAGCTCCAGCCTCCAGCTCCTAGCGCAAGCGACACAGAAGACGGGTGATTTCTGCATTTTCAACTGAGGTACTGGGTTCATCTCACTGGGGAGTGCCAGACAATCAGTGCTGGTCAGCTGGTGCAGCCCGACCAGTGAGAGCTGAAGCAGGGCGAGGCATCACCTCACCTGGGAAGTGCAAGGAGGAAGGGAATCCCTTTAGAAACTGAGACACACAACACCTGGAAAATCGGGTAACTCCCACCCTAATACTGCGCTTTACCAAGGGTCTTAGCAAACGACACACCAGAAGATTATATCCCACACCTGGCTGGGAGGGTCCCACGCCCACGGAGTCTCCCTCATTGCTAGCACAGCAGTCTGAGATCTAACTGCAAGGCAGCAGTGAGGCTGGGGGAGGGGCGCCCGCCATTGTTGCGACTTAAGTAGGTAAAAGCCTCCAGAAAGCTTGAACTGGGTGGAGCCCACCACAGCTCAAGGATGCCTGCCTGTCTCTGTAGACTCCACCTCTGGGGACAGGGCATAGCAAACAAAAAAAAAAAGGCAGCAGAAACCTCTGCAGATGTTAATGACCCTGTCTGACAGCTTTGAAGAAAGCAGTGGATCTCCCAGCATGGAGGTTGAGATCTGAGAACAAGCAGTCTGCCTGCTCAAGTGGGTCCCTGACCCCTGAGTAGCCTAACTAGGGGACATCCCCTACTAGGTGCAGACCGACACCTCACACCTCACATGGCAGGGTACACCCCTGAGACGAAGCTTCCAGAGCAAGAATCAGACAGCAACACTCACTGTACAGCAATGTTATATCTTCTGCAGCCTCCGCTGCTGATACCCAGGAAAACAGGGTCTGGAGTGGACCTCAAGCAATCTCCAACAGACTTATAGCTGAGGGTCCTGACTGTTAGAAGGAAAACTAACAAACAGAAAGGACACCCACACCAAAACCCCATCAGTACGTCACCAGCATCAAAGACTAAAGGCAGATAAACCCACAAAGATGGGGGGAAAGCAGGGCAGAAAAGCTGGAAATTCAAAAAATTCAAAAAATCAGAGCGCATCTCCCCCTCCAAAGGAACGCAGCTCATGGCCAGCAGCGGATCAAAGCTGGATGGAGAATGACTTTGACGAGTTGAGAGAAGAAGGCTTCAGTCCATCAAACTACTCAGAGCTAAAGGAGGAACTACATGCCCAGTGCAAAGAAACTAAAAATCTTGAAAAAAGAATGGAACAATGGATAAGTAGACTAATCAATGCAGAGAAGGCCATAAACGGACTGAGAGAGATAAAAACCATGACACGAGAAATACGTGACAAATGCACAAGCTTCAGTAACCGACTCAATCAACTGGAAGAAAGAGTTTCAATGATTGGAGATCAAATGAATGAAATGAAGCGAGAAGAGAAGTCTATAGAAAAAAAAGGAATAAGAAATGAACAAAACCTCCAAGAAATACGGGATTATGTGAAAAGACCAAATCTACGTCTGATTGGCGTGCCTGAAAATGAGGGGGAAAATGGAACCAAGTTGGAAAATATGCTTCAGGATGTTATCCAGGAGAACTTCCCCAACCTAGGGGAAAACATGCCAAAATGTAAAGACTATCAAGGCTAGGAAGAAACTGCATCAACTAACAAGCAAAATAACCAGCTAATGCCACAATGACAGGATCAAGTTCACACATAACAATATTAACCTTAAATGTAAATGGACTAAATGGTCCAATTAAAAGATACAGACTGGCAAATTGGATAAAGAGTCAAGACCCATCAGTTTGCTGTATTCAGGAGACCCATCTCACATGCAGAGATACACATAGGCTCAAAATAAAGGGATGGAGGAAGATATACCAAGCAAATGGAGAACAAAAAAAATCAGGGGTTGCAATCCTAGTCTCTGATAAAACAGACTTTAAACCATCAAAGATCAAAAGAGACAAAGAAGGCCATTACATAATGGTAAAGGGATCAATTCAACAGGAAGAGCTAACTATCCTAAATATATATGCACCCAATACAGGAGCCCCCAGATTCATAAAGCAAGTTCTTAGAGACTTACAAAGAGACTTAGACTCCCAAACAATAATAATGGGAGACTTCAACACCCCACGGTCAACATTAGACAGATCAACGAGACAGAAAGTTAACAAGGATATCCAGGAATTGAACTCAACTCTGCACCAAGCAGACCTAATAGACATCTACAGAACTCTCCACCCCAAATCAACAGAATATACATTCTTCTCAGCACTACATTGCACTTATTCCAAAATTGACCACATAATTAGAAGTAAAGCACTCCTCAGCAAATGTACAAGAACAGAAATTATAACAAACTGTCTCTCAGACCACAGTGCAATCAAACTAGAACTCAGGACTAAGAAACTCAATCAAAACCACTCAACTACATGGAAACTGAACAACCTGCTCCTGAATGACTACTGGGTCCATAATGAAATGAAGGCAGAAATAAAGATGTTCTTTGAAACCAATGAGAATAAAGATACAACATACAGAATCTCTGGGACACATTTAAAGCAGTGTGTAGAGGGAAATTTATAGCACTAAATACCCACAAGAGAAAGCAGGAAAGATCTAAAATTGACACCCTAACATCACAATTAAAAGAACTGGAGAAGCGAGAGCAAACACATTCAAAAGCTAGCAGAAGGCAAGAAATAACTAAGATCAGAGCAGAACTGAAGGAGATCGAGACACAAAAAACCCTCCAAAAAATCAATGAATCCAGGAGTTGGTTTTTTGAAAAGATCAACAAAATTGATAGACTGCTAGCAAGACTAATAAAGAAGAAAAGAGAGAAGAATCAAATAGACGCAATAAAAAATGATAAAGGGGATATCACCACCGACCCCAGAGAAATACAAACTACCATCAGAGAATACTATAAACACCTCTATGCACATAAACTAGAAAATCTAGAAGAAATGGATATTTTCCTGGACACTTACACTCTCCCAAGACTAAACCAGGAAGAAGCTGAATCCCTGAATAGACCAATAACAGGCTCTGAAATTGAGGCAATAATTAATAGCCTGCCAACCAAAAAAAGTCCAGGACCAGACGGATTCACAGTTGAATTCTACCAGAGGTCCAAGGAAGAGCTGGTACCATTCCTTCTGAAACTATTCCAATCAATAGAAAAAGAGGGAATCCTCCCTAACTCATTTTAGGAGGCCAACATCATCCTAATACCAAAGCTTGGCAGAGACACACACACAAAAAAGAGAATTTTAGGCCAATATCCCTGATGAACATCAATGCAAAAATCCTCAATAAAATATTGGCAAACCTAATCAAGCAGCACATCAAAAACCTTATCCACCATGATCCAGTGGGCTTCATCCCTAGGATGCAAGACTGGTTCAACATTCGCAAATCAATAAACGTAATCCAGCATATAAACAGAACCAAAGGCAAAAACCACATGATTATCTCAATAGATGCAGAAAAGGCCTTTGACAAAATTCAGCAGCCATTCATGCTAAAAACTCTCAATAAATTCGGTATTGATGGAATGTATCTCAAAATAAGAGTTATTTATGACAAAACCACAGCCAATATCATACTGAATGGGCAAAACTGGAAGCATTCCCTTTGAAAACTGGCACAAGACAGGGATGCCCTCTCTCACCACTCCTATTCAACATAGTGTTGGAAATTCTGGCTGGAGCAATCAGGCAAGAGAAATAAATAAAGGGTATTCAGTTAGGAAAAGAAGAAGTCAAATTGTCCCTGTTTGCAGATGACATGATTGTATATTTAGAAAACCCCATCATCTCAGCCCAAAATCTCCTTAAGCTGATAAGCAACTTCAGCAAAGTCTCAGGATACAAAATCAGTGTGCAAAAATCACAAGCATTCTTATACACCAGTAACAAACAGAGAGCCAAATCATGAATGAACTTCCATTCACAATTGCTTCAAAGAGAATAAAATACCTAGGAATCCAACTTACATGGGATGTAAAGGACCTCTTCAAGGAGAACTACAAACCACTGCTCAGTGAAATAAAAGAGGACATAAACAAAGGGAAGAACATTCCATGCTCATGGATAGGAAGAATCAATATCGTGAAAATGGCCATACTGCCCAAGGTAGTTTATAGATTCAATGCCATCCCCATCAAGCTACCAATGAGTTTCTTCACAGAATTGGAAAAAACTGCTTTAAAGTTCATATGGAACCAAAAAAGACCCTGCATTGCCAAGACAATCCTAAGTCAAAAGAACAAAGCTGGAGGCATCACACTACCTGTCTTCAAACTATACTACAAGGCTACAGTAACCAAAACGGCATAGTACTGGTACCAAAAAAGAGATATAGACCAATGGAACAGAACAGAGTCCTTGGAAATAATACCACAGATCTACAACCATCTGATCTTTGACAAACCTCAGAAAAACAAGAAATGGGGAAAGGATTCCCTATTTAATAAATGGTGCTGGGAAAATTGGCTAGCCATAAGTAGAAAGCTGAAACTGGATCCTTTCCTTACTCCTTATATAAAAATTAATTCAAGATGGATTAGAGACTTAAATGTTAGACCTAAAACCATCAAAACCCTAGAAGAAAACCTAGGTAATACCATTCAGGACATAGGCATGGGCAAGGACTTCATGTCTAAAACACCTAAAGCAACGGCAAAAAAAGCCATAATTGGCAAATGGGATCTAATTAAACTAAAGAGCTTCTGCACAGCAAAAGAAACTACTATCAGAGTGAACAGGCAACCTACAGAATGAGAGAAAATTTTTGCAATCTACTCATCTGACAAAGGGCTAATATCCAGAACCTACAAAGAACTCAAACAAATTTACAAGAAAAAAACAAACAATCCCATCAAAAAGTGGGCAAAGGATATGAACAGACATTTCTCAAAAGAAGACATGCATACAGCCAACAGGCACATGAAAAAATGCTCGTCATCACTGGCCATCAGAGAAATGCAAATCAAAACCACAATGAGATACCATCTCACACCAGTTAGAATGGCAATCATTAAAAAGTCAAGAAACAACAAGTGCTGGAGAGGATGTGGAGAATTAGGAACACTTTTACACTGTTGGTGGAATTGTAAACTAGTTCAACCATTATGGAAAACAGTATGGTGATTCCTCAAGGATCTAGGACTAGAAATACCATATGACCCAGCCATCCCATTACTGGGGATATACCCAAAGGATTATAAATCATGTTGCTATAAAGACACATGCACACGTATGTTTATTGTGGCAGTATTCACAATAGCAAAGACTTGGAATCGACCCAAATGTCCATCAGTGACAGACTGGATTAAGAAAATGTGGCACATATACACCATGGAATACTATGCAGCTATAAAAAAGGATGAGTTTGTGTCCTTTGTAGGGACATGGATGCAGCTGGAAACCATCATTCTCAGCAAACTATCGCAAGAACAGAAAACCAAACACCGCATGTTCTCACTCATAGGTGGGAATTGAACAATGAGATCACTTGGACTCGGGAAAGGGAACATCACACACCGGGGCCTATTATGGGGAGTGGGGAGGGGAGAGGGATGGCACTGGGAGTTATACCTGATGCAAATGACGAGTTGATGGGTGCTGACAAGTTGATGGGTGCAGCACACCAACATGGCACAAGTATACATATGTAACAAAACTGCACATTGTGCACATGTACCCTAGAACTTAAAGTATGATTTAAAAAAAAAAAAAAAAGATGACTCAGAGCAGTGGAAATAAATTTTTAAAAAACATGGTGTCCCCAGATGCCTAGGGTTTTAGTTTCCTTACTCTCTAGATTCTATGTGGACACTGAACCTGAAAAGTTATAATAACTTCCTGTGGAACCCTTCTGAGTTTTTGTCTTAAAGGGATGAGTTAAGAGTTTAATATCCACTTATGTTCTAAACAATTGAGCCCCCTTCCTAAGACACACAATGGAACAGAAAGCATTTAAAGTTGCAGGGCACGTTGGTGGGAGTATCTGCGAGCGTGCCATTTCTGAAGGGTAGCTTGGCAACATAGATCAAACTTAAAATTTATAGACCCTATGTTGACAAGCTGGCAACAAGCTAAATGTAACTCAGTTAGAAAACTAGTTGAATAAACCATGACAAAACAATTCAGTTGATTTATAATATTTTTTTTAAATGAGGCACATCTATATGTAAAGGTGAAAAGACATTTAAGAATTTTTAATAAGTGGAGAAACAGGTTACAAATAAGTATGTATATGCAGTCATGAGTGCAACAAATGTTTATTGAGCAATAACTAAATGCCAAGCTTTGCTCTGATGTGATCAGATTTGTTTCGCATGCATTTTGAGTATGCTTCTGTTTTATGTATACAGAAGGAAAGATACCTAGATGGCTGTTCACATAATGATAAAAGGATGGGATTTGGAGGGAAGTTTCAATTGTATTACTTTTTTTGTCAGATTGATCTCACTTCAAAAATAATTAGGATATATTTTTTATTATTAGAAAAGACAGATTCATTTAAATGAAAGGTGAAAGAACAGTCCTCTGGCACATGGACCTTTTGCCATGATGGTTCCGCTTCAACAAGCTCAGAGGAGAAGGCAAGGGATAAAGATGCCACTGATGCTCTATTTTCCCAAGAAGTGAAAAGACAAAGACCCCTACTCATGGTACTGTAAAGGGGGTCATCTTTTATGTTCAGAGAGAAGATCCAGGAAAGTCTGGGCTCACTGTTGAGTCTGTGGGGTCTGTGCATCTGAAGTCCTCTGAGTTACTTACAGAAGCAGCGTCATTAATCACAGGTAATGAAATTTGTTAAAGAAAGTCAAAACAAGATGGTGTCAACAACTGTCCCCAGAGCTCAAAGTCACTTCATTGTGCTAGACCATAGCCAGCACTGAAATGTGCTCATCTGGCCTCTGTGGGGAAAAAAAAAAAAAATGCATTTATATTCACGGAAGTGATCCCTGTGCTTGCGAATTAGGCACACATCTACGTGGATGAGGCCATCATCTGACTCTGGTGGTTTTCTCCCCTGACTGTGCAATCACTTGGAATAAGATCTTTAGAAACACCAATATGTAGGTGAAACACATTCAAGATTCAATTCGTTTGGTTTGGGCTTGGACAGGAGCATAGTTTAGAAGCCAGTAGATAATTCTAAACATGTGCTCAAAATTGAGACCACCTGGCCTTAGGGGAAGAACCCCTGCATTCTCCCTGTATTACTTCATGTGTTTAACAAGCTTCACTTCTCAATCCCTTCCCTAATATATTACCCCTGTTCAAGGTCAATAAGGAAAAGCACATTTTATAATATGTAGAATATGAACAGTCTGCATGAAAATAATCCGGGCCACTTGTTAAAAATGTGGAGTAAAAATTAATAAGAATTTGTGGAAATGGGTTCCCAGATCATTTTAAACAGGCATTCCAGTATGCTTTTATGAAAAAAAAAAAATTGAGACCCAGCGTTAAGTCCTTGCAAGTGGATGCGGCAGACATATGGTAGCTCCGATGCAGGGCAAAGATTGGCAGCTGTTCAAAAAGTAGCTACTAGCATTTGTTTAATAACAAAAGCAGATCAGAAGATGCTAATGTACTTTCAGCCTTAACCATGTCCGGGTAGATTCTCTTAGAGCCCCACTGACTTGCTGTGCTGTGTCTTGTGGAAAACATGTATAGAATCACCATTTGGCCTAAGAGTTAAGAGTGGCTTGCTATTGGTGAAGCTGTCCACAACTTACATGCCTGGTGCTGGGAGCCCTTCCATCACTCCCAGCACCACTAATAGTACACCCTGAAGCCTTTGTGAGGTTGTCCTTACTCTTTCTAAAGGCCTCTAATTTCAATGATGGACTTCAGCAACTTGCCCAGAGCAATGGTTTATCATGTCTCACTTTATTGTCTCTTTTACCTACAGAGATGTCTACCCGTGTGTTGAAAATGCTCCGAGATCTCCCTATAAAAATATTAAGTACTTAAATGCTGAATCCTGACTCCAGGAACACAAACATTCCCCCATATCAGGGGAAAAGCTTAGGATCTTTGCTGCCGGCATGATCAATTCCTACTTTCCTTGTGCTTAGACTAATCATGTAGGGGACAGTCAGCTCAAGGGCACAAAGTAACATACAGTTTGGCAAAGTTAGTTAAATATGCCAAGCTATAGAAATAAAGAGCACCAGCTAGAGAGTTGAAGACTGGGGATTATGTTGAAATATGTGTGTATCTATCACCTATAAGGTAAGTCGCTAGGGGCAAGGAAATTCACCTCTCTGGGCCTCAGTTCATAAGTTTGTAAAATAGGAGATGCAAAATTTGTCAAGCATTTCTCAAGAAATACAAAGATGTTGTGAGATTAAATTGAGAAAATGATTAGAGCGTGGAACATTGGTTCACACCTGTAATCTCAACACTCTGGGAAGCCAAAGCAAGAGGATCACTGGAGCCCAGGAGTTCAAGACAAGCCTGGGCAGCATAGTGAGACCTCATCTCTACCAAAAAATAAAAAAGAAATAGCTGGGCATTGTGATACATGTCCATAGTCCCAGCTATTCCGAAGGCTGAGGTGAGAGGTTGCTTGAGCCTAGGAGTTTGAGGCTGCAGTAAATCATGATTGCACCACTACACTTCAGCCTGGGTAACAGAGCAATTTCCCATCTCAAAAGGGAAAAAAAAGAAAAAGAAGAGAAAAAATAATGACAATGCTTGGAAAATTCCAAAACCTTGTGTAAAGTTCTCTATAATTTTATATGACTAGAGACAATGGTGTGCTAGCTAGTCATTCCTTAAATAATCAGTGTTCTTGTCCCCAAATCCTGTTCTTTGCAAGTATTATTATCCTCCATTAGTAATTCCTGAAATTTCTTTACTAGAGACAAAATACCATCCTGCCATAAACTGAAGTCACAGTTTGGAGTGCAAATGACTTGCAGAGCATCTCCTATAAAGGGAACAAAATGACACAAAGTGCTAAGAGCAGACGTGTCCCTCAGAACTTCCAGGAAGAGTATACAGACTCTTAGGGCCCCAAAGGGAAGCTGATGTGAAAGGCGGGGGTAAAAAGAGGATGGAACTGTGGAGATTCAAGGTTTCTGAGTACAAGCATGCCAATATTCTTTGGAACAAAATTGAGATCAGTTTTCAAATCAAGAGTAATCTGCCCTTTCAAAACCTCCCTTGACTTGGGAGAAGCTGTAATATGTCATGGGACCCTGAGAGAACCCCACCTGGGACAGACAGAGCATCTTCTCTCAGGGGTTCATGATGAAGGGGTGCTAGGCCTGCTGCAGCCAAGCAGATTGGTGACAGGTCAGCCCTTTTGCAAGGATAAGTTATTTCTTTATAAAAGTATGCTGCATGACGGAGAGGGGAAGGAAACACTAATTCACAGGCTTTTAGTAGCTGACACACTTCACATTCATAACTCAACTTTTGCTTACAGCAACCATTAAACCAGTGGCAGAAGGTTTGAGGCTTCCAAAGGAGCAAGATGACCTTGGTCAGGGTTGATGAAGAAGAGGAGAAAGTGGCAGGATGGAGAGAGATTGAGATCTGCTTTTATAACAATAAAAACAGAATTAAGATCATCCAAGACAATTGCTGCATAACTGTAAAAACTTCTCACCCACACAGATAACCTGACTTTCCATGGTTACACGTTAAAGTCTCATAGATGATCACAGTCAAGAAAAGACTAAAAGAGAATCTAGTTTAACCCCCTAGTTTAACCCCCTCTTTCACATAGGTCCAAAGCAAGTAAGATACCTGTATCCTAAGTGCGTATTCAGAGTGGAGATGGTAGTATAGAAATAATTATTAAAATACATCATTTAGTACATCTGACATTGCTACAAAGTAATTTATCATGTTACATTTTTGACTTACCTTCTTGGCCATTGCATGATCTCGGCTCACTGCAACCTCCACCTCCCAGATTCAAACGATCCTCCCACCTCAGCCTCCCAAGTAGCTGGGACCACAGGCATGCACCACCATGCCCAACTAAATTTTGTATTTTAAGTAGAGATGAGGTTTTTCTATGTTGCCCAGGTTGGTCTCAAACTCCTGAGCTCAAGTGATCCACCCACCTTGGCCCCCCAAACTGCTAGGATTACAGATGTGAGCCACCGTGCCTGGTCTCGATTTACCTTCTGATTTGTAAATGCTAAAAAGTGAAATATTTTCCTTGGTTATTTTCAATTATAGGCAAGATGAAATATGCATGTACCTGCAATGATGCTAGAATTAATTAATGTGTATTAAATACTTACGTACCAGGCACTGTATTAAATGCTTCATATGGATTATCTCATTTAGCCTTCAAGGAACTCTGTGAAACTGGGTGATTTGTTTTCTTTATTTGCAGAAAATAAAACAGAGGCTTACTAAGGTCAAGCCACTTGTTGGTGATCAAGCAGGGAGTAGGAGGCAGAGTTGGTATTCAAATGTATTCTGTAGGCCCTCAATAATCCTGCAGATTTGTTCAAACACTAAAGACAAACTACAAAGTGTAATAGCTATGAACTTAAACTCTGAAGGATAAAGTGTCTGGGTTCAATATGGACTATGCTATTTACTAGCTATGAAACCTTGAGCAAGGTATCCCACCTCTTTTTGCCTGAGTTTTCTTCATTCAAAATGGGGTTATTGTTGGCACATATGTCAGAAGGTTGCTATGAGAACAAAGTAAATATGCAAAGATTATAGAACCAGGTCTGGTACACAGTTTAGGCTTCTTCTTCAATGGAGAATCAGAAAAAA
The DNA here is from genome assembly GCF_008728515.1 of Papio anubis. Classification (NCBI taxonomy): domain Eukaryota; kingdom Metazoa; phylum Chordata; class Mammalia; order Primates; family Cercopithecidae; genus Papio; species Papio anubis. The sequence goes on along the minus strand of NC_044988.1, from coordinate 87,472,355 downwards.
ATTAATAAAATATCATCTAAAATCTGAACTTGCTTTTTAGGATTCAACAAATAAATACTGAAAATATATTAAGAGGCAAGCATCGTGACTCCTGCTGGGAAAATATGATGGAAAAGAGTGATATGATCCTCAATAACAAACATGCAGGTTTGTAATAAACAAATAAGTAAACAAACCCACCCTATTTAACCGTCACAAAACCTTTCAAATATTCCAGTTGTTTCACCGATGAGGAAATCGAGATTTAAGAGACACACTTCCTAAAATTTATGAGAATAATGAGAGACTGAACCAGAATTTAAATCTGAGTCCTTATTTTTGTGAGTCTAAATATGTTCTCACCCATTTTGTTATCTTGCATCATAAATGTGGGCGTGTGCTCTAGTTTGAAAAAGAGAAAGAAAAGACAGCTAGTGGCCAAGCTAACAAAGAGAGCCAGATTTCGGACTTCTAGTTCAAATCTCTTTTACCCACAAAATCGGTAAGGAATACACAAGTACTAAACGTTATAAAGAAAATACTGAAATTATCAAAGCTATTTAGATATCAGAACCGAATTTTAGCTTGTTTGGGTCACATTACAGAAGGAAATTTTACCCATATCTGTTGGACAGCCTATCCATCCATACTGTCTGCCATGCACCTCTTTCCACAACCATGAACACCACAGCCAATTATCTTAACAATGAACAAAGGTAGCATAACTTCTACCTCACACCCTATACAAGGATGAACTGCACAGGAATTCAATTCTTAAATGAGAAGGATAAAGTAATTGAAGTTTAAAAAACAAATATGATTTAGGAAGTATTTTTAAAATCAAGACTCAAAAAAAGTCATAAACCACAAAGAAAAACACTGGTGGATTTTAATACATCAAAATTAAATATAACTGTTTAACACATAATATTATAGACAAAGTTAACATACAGTTGTCATACTCAGAGGAGATAATTGCCAAATTAATGACTGATAAAAAATTAGCTAGATTTCCTGCAAAATAGAGAAAAACTACAATACCCAAAGCAAAAATGGGAAATTATTTTGATAGTACAAAATGACAAATATGAAAGTTACTTACTTGGAAAATATCCTCAGTCCCAATTCTGATCAGAACAATGCACATTACAGCAGTAATAAGACATGATTTTGCAAAATTAGAATGGCAACAATCAGAAAAACCAACTCTACATGATTGTGATTATAGGTCAAAATGGTAACCCTCATACACTGCTGATGGGAGAGACATAAACTAACAAGCCACGTGGAAAAATCTCACATGACATTTATCTCATTAGTTTACCTATACTTTAAAGAATAACAACTGTACTCTTATGTATAGGCCTGTGAGAAACTTTTACACTGGTGCACAAAGAGCCATGTATTCCCATTGTACACCGTCCATATTTCAGATGTGGTCATAAAGAGTTGGGTGCAATCTAGGGTCTATCAATAAGACAGCAGATTAATTAAATGAAACACGTGTCCAAAAGTTATACTAAATAATCAGAAAGACTGAGCAATATATATGTGGTGATGTTTGTTTCCCAAAATATGATGTTAAGGAAAAAAACATATGAAAATAATATTTGCAATATAATACAACTTGTCATAATTTAAAATGTCATAAACATGCATATCAAACCATATATTTTTCATACTTTCATAATGTAAATCAATGTATAAAAGTATATTGGAAAGAAATACTTGAAAATAAAATTTATAGGTCTCTGTCAGGAGAGGGAAATAATATTATAAATGTAAAATGCAGAGAAAGCAATAAACTACATGATGACTGTGTATTATGAATATTAAAGTAGCTGTGACTATCTGAAGTAAAAAGAAAAAATAAGGATTTATATATAATAATAATTTACCATTTATTTTGCACTTACTACATGCCTGACTCTGCACTGTCCACTTTCTATTAATTATCACATTTAGCTGTGATAAAACACTAGGAAGCAACAGCTATTTTACAAAGGAGGAAATTGAGGCACCAGGGGGCAAAATTGTCAAAGGTTACAAGGATAGTTAGGGGGCCAACTCAGAATTAATACCTAGGTTGCCATTTTTTTGAATCAAAAAACTATTTTCATTTTCCTATCTCTTTACTATTTCAAGGGAGAGTCCTACCTGGAAGTATACAGATGAAGATAATAAAGTAAAAACTGATTTCAGCCTAGAGCTCCTGTGAATCATTTTAGTTGAGTTTCCAAATGCTAATCACCCTGAGGAATCTACAGCAGCCCAACAAAAGCTTTGATATACTATGCTCTATTTTACATAAGAAGACAATGAATGGGAATGAGACCTCGAACTCTTTTTTTTTTTTTTTTTTTTTTGAGACGGAGTCTCACGCTGTCGCCCATGCTGGAGTGCAGTGGCGCGATCTCGGCTCACTGCAAGCTCCGCCTCCTGGGTTCACGCCATTCTCCTGCCTCAGCCTCCTGAGTAGCTGGGACTACAGGCGCCCACCACCGCGCCCGGCTAATTTTTTGTATTTTTAGTAGAGACGGGGTTTCACTGTGGTCTCGATCTCCTGACCTTGTGATCCGCCCGCCTCGGCCTCCCAAAGTGCTGGGATTACAGGCGTGAGCCACCGCGCCCGGCGAGACCTCGAACTCTTACCTATTGTGTTTGGTCCATGTTAGGTACAAAGTGATTGTTCTCCAAATGAGAAAATGGCTCAATCAAGAGATATGCTTAAGTTGGGGGCTGAAGTGAAATATAAAACAGGTCAAGTTTTAAACAAGAAGCAGGTCAAGACAGAATATTTGAGTTAGAAACTAAATTAAAGGTTTCATCACAAATGGTGAAATCACAAAGGGTTTAATTTACTTGGACATTTGGGTAGCCATTATAAGCAACTGTCAAGACAGAATCAGTATGAAATGTTAGATGCATTTCCATCAATGACTGGAATTTAAAACCACAGAACTAAGCAGGTTTAACGCCAAGGTTGATGTTCAGTCAGCACCACGGACAGCTGCAACAGGCCTTACTGAGGCCGTTGCCCTGTATCAGCTGCCCATAGTTTCTGCCAGCTGAATCCATGATGCTATCCCCTGAGCATTAAAGAGTTTATGTTTCTTGAGTCAGTCTTGTTCTTTGGTGTAAGAAGTTTCAAGCTCTCAGACTCCACAGCCTGTGTGATGGATACACACTAAGGATAGGTGTACAGTTTAGTTTGGAGTTTCATGTTTGAGAAGCTGACTGTAGAGAGTACCTGAGAGTCATCTCGCTGGGGATGACTTCCTTGTCAATATCACTTTTTTTAGGGCCTACCTTCTTTTTCTCTCTGCACTAGATCTGAGGCAGTGGTACTAATGCTTAAGATGGAAACTTCATCCACTACATTTAGTGAGGATAGAAGAATGACTTTCATTAAAACCAAACTTTGTAACAGAAATGATGAAGTCTTATGCAGGGTGTCAATTTTGTTTCTGTGTTTCCATTCAGTAGCCAATTTTCTGTCAATATGCAATGTTTCCCAATTCAAAGGATAACCAAAGGAGGAAAGAAAAGAAAGATGATTCTTTATGAGAGAGTAAGCAGAGATGAGTCATATCACAGGTAGAATAGAGACAAAAAGAGAGCAAACACAGAAGGTGGCATGCATCTGGAAAAAGTATAAAGGAATAAATAATAAGATGTGGATTCTGTTTCTGAAATTCCCAATAAAAAGCTGGGTGGTTTTGGATTGTCATTTAACCTCACTGTGCTTTAGTTTTCTTACACATCAGATGGGAATAGTAAGAACTGCCTTTATGTCTCATAGGACTATTGGAAGGAAGTAAGATAAAACATATGGGAGCTCTTTGGAAAATGTTATATAAACTGCTATTGAAACTTGATAGATTATTATTAATGACAATGTGTGGCAATATAATGTCTTTTAATTGATAATGGTTACGATATGTCAGGAGAAAATTCTATTCTCACCTACATAAGAATGAAATAGTAAGGGAAGTGAAAGCGTAAACATAAGACATTTAGGAAATATTCCTTCAAGATGCAATTGAAAGATATTTCATAACATACAAAGAATCATAATAATGTGAGAAGAGCTAACAGGATATGTCCTTTAAGGCCAAGAAAATATAGAGAAACTCGGGACATCAAAGAAATAGTTAGATTACTTCCTGGGGGAAATGAGATTGTGCAGTGAGAAAGAGAAACCTAGCACAAAGAGAGAACATAAGAAGCTAATAGTAGAAAAATCTATGAGGATCTGATGGGCTATCTCTGCTTCCCTCAAGAGAAGTTCGTCAGATGGTGTTAATGAGCACTTCAGGTGTGGGCACATAAAGGAAGGATTACATTCCATGTGGTCACCCATGTGCCTTTTATGAAATGAGACTAGTGTAAAAATATTGAGGGAATCTTAGAGTTAAACGAATCTCAGAGATTGACTAGCAATTCTCTGCTTCATTCAGAAATTATGAACATGCTTTTTCCTATTTTCAGAGACAGGAAGCTCATTACATCACAAGCTACTCAATTGCGTGATCATATCACAATTTTTGTTCAATAGCTCCTCTTTGTGTGGAGCAGACATTTGCATTTGTGCCGTGTCAAAAAAAGTGGCTTATTCTGTATATCACATATATTCTTATTCCACTCACCTCTCAGAATTTTCTAAGTCTCTACCCTGTACCAGACACCACACTCATCAGTAGAGATTTAAAAATGGAAAAATACATACTTAAATAATCCATAAATCTGAATGCAAAAAATGATTGTAACTATGCACCCTCCTCTGGAGTCCTTCAAATACTTGAATGCAGTAACTGTGTCTTTCCTTGATATTTTATTCTGCTACATAAATATATACAGCTTCACCAAAAATTACTTATTTATTATTGTTTCCAGATATTCTCACCTTCTCATTACTTTTTCTTTTCTGGACATGATCCCATTTTTCAAAGTCCTTCTTAAAATATGAGACCCAATATCTTAAAGGTAAATGAATTAATTTCTTTAGAATATACAGTTAGATAGAAGGTTTGAGTCGTAATGTTTAATAGCTGAGTACTGTGACTATATTTAGCAACAATGTATTGTATATTTCAAAGTAGGTAGAAGAGAGAATTTGAAATGTTCTCAACATATAGAAATGACAAATACTCAGTGATGGAAACCGCAAATATCTTGAATTGATCATTCCACATTCTATGTATGCAACAAATTATCACACGTACCACCAAAATACATAAAATATTATGCATCAATTAAAAATAAATATGATATTGGGCACTTATAAAGTATATTTCATAATCACAGTAAAAAACAAACTTGGGACTCACAGATAGCCCAGCTTTTACTGGAATCATAGCCAAATTTTTAACAGTAGAGAACAGTTGTGGATTTTAGTGAGTTGGGTAGTGGTGGAATAATAAGATAAACTTTGACCTCAGAGTAAAACAATCTGGATTTGAATCTTGTCTCTATCATTTATGAGCTGTAATACCTTGGCTCGGATACCACTCTCTAAGAGTGTTTGATTATGGTTAAAAGAGGAATATTATCTACCTATTTCATAATAGAGTACTGAAAAGAAAAAAGTAAAAACAAAGTGAGATTATATCTATGGAAGTGCTTCATAAACAGTAAAATGTAATGCGAATGTAATATGGCACTGCTATTCTTATAATCAAGTGGGTTGATGCAGAACAAAATGTTCCATTCTGTAATTACACAAATTCAATAAAAATGTGTTATATTCTAACAATTTAAAATTCCTGTGGTAGTAATAGTCTCCATTTATTGAAGGCTTATTATGTGCCAGGCAGTGTGCCAGGTGCTTTACAAACATTATCCCATTTGCTTCCTGTGATACAGACAATGCTATGAGTTTACCAAATCTGTTTTATTTTCGTTTTGGGTACATAGCAAAGCTACATTTTCTAACTTTACCTGTAGTTATTTGGGGGAATGTGACTGAACACAGATCCACCCAGGCCTGCCCATAAAATATCCTGGTCTTCTGTTCTGTATTATTCTGTATTATTTCCCAAACACTCTTTGGATAGAAATAATCAGGTCAATCTCTTGTGTCATAGACTAAAACGATTGAGGATTACAGTTCTTCTGTCAGACGTGGTTCTTGAATGATGTTATAAATCACAGTCTCCTCCCACAAGCTCCCATACTAACCTGACATGCTGGAATATGTTGTGAGCAAGAAATAAACGTTTTGTTTTTGTTTTGTTTTGTTTTGTTTTGTTTCTGGTTTAAGCTACTAAAGCTTTGAGGTTGTTTATTACAAAAGCTCAATAGCAATTATCCCGCCTATTAGAGGTCCTTAAAATATTTACTCTATGCCACAGTCAGGAAAGAATTTCTATAAGACTCTACCAGTATATCTATCAACCAACAACACCTTGGCTTATGAACTTCATTTTATTTCTTTTCTGACCATAGTGATTTTTGACTACTTTGTTCATTGCTTTGTGTTAATGTCCTAGAAAAGAACTCAATATTTGTGGAATAAATATACACATAGATAAAAATATTTTTATTTAGTTGGTTGCTTTTAATCCCAATTTTCTAGATATGGAAATAGTAATGCTGATTTAGGAGTGCATATTTATCTTATTCAAGAGTTCATACTCTTAAGCACTATACCAAACTGGCCCATGTGATCACTCCAGACCCGCAGCTAAGGATGACCACTGTGCTTTTTCAATGGCAACTTTACGTTTTCAAGATGTTATCCCTACTTAAGCACAAATTCTGTGACTCAAAATAATAGGCGTCAAGGGCCAATAAGTTACTGCTAGATCATCTAGTGAAGTCAAAGGATCAATATCGCCTTAACAATAACAAATTTCTTTCCATTCTCCTTTGCTAACCAGGCAGAATGTTGTGCCTTATGGACCAGTGGTCCCAGAAGACTAAATAAAAAAGTCAGAGAAAAAAGTAAGAAAATGAAATGTTTAAGAAAGGGATAATCTTACTAATCTTCATTTTCTCTAAGCTACTGTAAGACATAAAAGAAAAAAAACTAATATTAATTAATTGCATTAAATCACATTTAACACTAATAGGAACATAAAAACTGTTATTTTCCTTATTACTCTAGATGAAATCTTGAGATTTAACAAGATGAAGGTTATTGTACTGGTTCACAGAGCTGTTACATGGTACAGCTTAATTCTAATCTAGTTCTTCAGACTTAAAATCTTCAGCTGTTTGAATTAATATTTTTTCAATGACTTATTGTCACACATTTACCACTACCAATTTAGAATGGAAACACTGTTGTACAAGGTAATGGTTAAGGGCAGAAACTGTAAGAAAGACAGAATTGAGATTAAAATCTGGCTCTGCTGTTAAGGGACCAACAAGTCTTGGGCAGTTTAGCTTTTTGAGACTTCAGTTCCCTTAAATGTATGATGGTGAGATACGGTAGGAGAGTTGTTAGTATTAATTAATTAGTGAATTATTATAATGCTTTCATCATGACTTTCACGTAGTAAATGCTCAAAATGTGAAATAATTTGCATCGTTATTAAACATACTCCAGTCAATATCCTACTGAAAGCTTTTTGATGCTAAAGACTCCACCTTACTCCATAGCATTTGTAGTTTAAAAATGAATAATTTTCTTTTGCTGGATTTATTTTATTAAATTAATATAGATTTTTCAAGCATATACTAAGATCAATGCACAATGCCAGATATTAGGGATACATATACAATTAAGGTAAACTTCACCTTTTAAATCTCATTAAAGTTACATACCATTGGTGACAGTTAGTAACAAAAAGGGACAGAGAAGAATAACAATAAAATTAACAGACTCAACACAGCATTTTTTTAAATATAAAAGACCTTTAGGTGAAATGCAACTTAAATCCATAATAAGAGGAGACTTCCAACTTCAAAGTCCACATTTAAAAATCTTGAAATCCATCACCATTGGTCTTACAAGATACACCAAACAATCTAAAAATCAAGGACTTTTCTTGGAATCAGCAAAGAATGGAAGCTGCAGGGTAAATTTGCACCCTGAAATCTGGAGAGACAAGTTTAGAAAGAGAGGCAACCAAGAGTTGCTTACCTGGGGCAGAAGCTACTAAAACCATAAACTAGCAGGAACACCTAAATGATAGTTGTATTCTTCCACACTTGCATTGCTATAAGGAAATACATGACACTGGGTCATTTGTAAGGACAAAAGGTTTAATTGATTCACAGTTCCTCAGGCTGTACAGAAAGCATGGCTGAGAAGGCTTTAGGAAACTTACACAGTCATGGTGAATACAAAGAGGAAGCAGGTGGGTCTACATGACAGAAACAGGAGGAAGAGAGAGAAGGGGAATGTGCTACACCAAGCTTGTCAAACCTACAGCCTGTGAGTTGCATGGAGCCCAGGATCGCTTTGAAAGTGGCCCAACACAAATTCATAAACTTTCTTGAAATATTATGAGATTTGTTTTGTGATTTTCTTTTTTAGCTCATCAGCTGTTGTTAATGTTAGTGTATTTTATGTGTGTCCCAAGACAATTCTACTTTTTCCAGTGTAACCCAGGGAAGCTAAAAGATTGAACACCCCTGTGCTACACACTTTTAAACAACCAGATCTTGTGAGAACTTGCTCACTATCATAAGAACAACATGGGGGAATTTTATTCCCGTCATTCAATCACCTCCCACCAAGCCCCTCCTCCAATACTGAGGATTACAATTTGACGTGAAATTTGAGCGGGGACACAGAGCCAAATTATATCAGTAGTTTTGACAAATAGGAGGAGAAAGTGTAGGTTAGCATGAAAATTAGAAATTCCCGAAAATTACAGTCATAGAAGTGCCCCCATAAGTTTATGGGCTTTATCTCCAAGAACCCTACTGGGTTATTAGAGTGAAAATATGAGAAAGAACCCCTTAGGGCTCTGGTTGGGAGACAAGAATTCATGAGTGGGAAGTACACTCAGAACTTTCTCTACAACAAAGGCCTACTTCATATGGTAAAAATATTTTGTGAGAGCCTTGCCATACTTTGGGGAAGGGCATTCCTCCCACTCTAGCTTCTTTAGCCTTCTGTGATGGCTAATACTGAGTGTCCACTTGAATGGATTGAAAAATGCAAGGTATTGATCCTGTGTGTGTATGTGAGGATGTTGCCAAATGAAGGTGGCTACACTAAACACCAGATTTTCAATGTAAACAAAACAGCATGTGAGTCAGCATGTCCTTTGAAGCTTTGAAGCTAAACACTGACTACTCCTCTTTAGAAAAGTACAAGATGGCACATTTTTCCAAAATCATGCTGCTTTGTCTACATTGAAAATCTGGTGTTTAGTGTAGCAACCTTCATTTGTGATCTTATCTAGATCTTCTGAATAATTTGTTGCAGCTTCTATATCAGCACTTGCTGCTTCAACTTGTACTTTTATGTTATAGAAATAGCTTTCTTCCTTAAACCTCATGAACCAACCTCTGTTAGCTCCCAACGTTTGTTCCTTAGCTTCCTCACCTCTCTCAGCCTTCATAGAATTGAAGAGAGTTAAGGCCTTGTCTTGGGTTAGGCTTTGACTTAAGGAAATGTTGTGGCAGTTTGATTTATATAAGCCACTAAAACTTTCTTTGTATCAACAATAAGACAATTTTGCTTTCTTATCATTTGTGTGTTCACTGAAGTAGCACTTTTAATTTCTTCCAAGAAACTTCCACAACTTGGCTAACCATTTGGTTCAAGAGATCTATCTTTTCGCCTATCTTGGCTATCTATATGTCTTTTTCTCTAATCTTAATCATTTCTACCTCTTGATTTAAGGTGGGAGTCATGAGACTCTTCCTTTCACTTGAACACACGTTGTTATGTTTCAAGCAATAGGGACAATTCCTTAAAATTAAAAATTTCAATAAGAGAATGTAATTAAACCACTATAGTTTCTATAATACACTTATTAATTCTTGAGGGCAAATAGTGGTAGATTGTACAGCAGAGATCATCAAGTCAAAGTGCAGGTCAACACGAAAAAAAGCCATGAGGAGGGGCGGGAAAGAACAGCTAGTTGGTAAAGCATATAGAACACACACAACATTTATCAATTAAGTTAACTGTCATATGTGAGCACAGTTTTTGGTGCACCAAAACAATGATTAGAGTAACATCAAAGATCACTAATCCCAGATCACCAAAATAAATACAATAATGAAAAAAATTTGAAATGTGAGAATTACCAAAATGTTACACAAAGACATGAAGTGAGTATATGCTACTGGAAAAATGGCACTGATAGATTTGCTTCACGCAGGGTTGTTACAAATGTTTAATTGTTAAAAATTGCAGTAGCTACAAAATACAATAAAGTAAAACACAAGAAAACAAAGTTGGCCTATATGGCAGCTTTATTTGTAATGACCAGAAAATTTTGAGACAACTTGAATTTATTTCCACAAGTGAATGAATACACAAATTATGATATAGTCATGTAACAGAACACTTCTCTGCAATATAAGAGAACAAACTAATAATAGGTGCAACGACATGGATAAATCTCCAAAACTTTATGTTAGTGATAGAAAATAAACAAAAAAGTGCGTTGTGTATGATTCCATTTATATACAATTCTAGAAAACGAAAATTAATCTCTGAGGACAGAAATCGGATCAGTGGTTTTTCATAATTGGGAGTAAAGAGACAGATGGGCTATGAAAAACACAAAAAAACTTTCGGAAGTGATAGAAAGATATATTATCTTTATTGTGGCAATGAGATCACAAGTACATATGCACAACAAACTGTGTTTTTACAACTTATACTTTAAATTGTTTTAAGAAATAAGAATTTTTTAAAATGTACTATGTATTGTCAACCACATCTAATTTGTTTCTCAAGCAATAGATTGTCCAATAATTACAAAATTTTGAAAGGCATTTTAATCCATTCTCTCTATCTTTAAATGAAACATTAAAAGAAAGGCCAATATAAGTCAGTCCTCCGTAACCGTAAGTTCTGCATCTGTGAGTTCTACCAATCATGGATCAAAAGTATTTAGAAAAAGATCCACGAAGTTCCAAAAAGCATAACTTGATTTTGCCAAGCACTGAGTACTCCACTGAATCTGCATGAATGAAGTGATGTGTAGGCCTTGTATTAAGTATTTTAACTGATTTAGAAACAATTTAAAGCATATGGAAGGATGTCTGTAGGTTATATGGAAATATGATGCCATTTTATACAAAAGACTTGAGAATCTTTAGATTTTTGTATCCATGCAAAGTCCTGGAAACAATCCACAGAAGATACCAAGTGATGACCGTATAAACAGTAGATTAAAATGGAGCTACTCTTCTTAAAGTGAGGCTAGGTGGCCTGAAAGTTCCACAGTCTTACTGTCCCTTACTTTCTAGGGGGAAACTCCTGCATTTCCCCCTAGAGAGCCTGGTCTCTTATAAAATAGACAACTAACTCCATGTTTTTTCTAGAAATCTGCAGGTCTGCCAATCAATTGCCATAGCAATCTCAGTGATGACAGTAGCTCATGATTGACTTGGATAAGTCATTTATTTCTATGGTTCTCAATTTACCCATATTCAAAAAAAGACTGATGAATCTTACTACTTATAATTTCTTGAACATTATTAGCTCTAAATAATTTATATGTATAGTTAATAAACTTGTTCTCTATTGTCAATCACATTTATAATCACGTTATATATGTTAACATTTATAGTTAATATACCTATACCATATATATAAAAATTATTTTGTTTGTGCATGTATATGTACACACACATAAGTATATATTTAAAAACCTCTCAAGGTTCAATGTGGGAAATATAAATCAATCTAAATATTTCCAACAGAAAATGATTTAATACAGAGAACTATATTCTTATAAAACTTTTGGAAGGACAGGATTAGGAAAGGTCGGGAAGATGCTAATACCAGAAAGTATTAGTATCTCCAACAATTTTTGCTAACCATATCAGTTACTAACAGCATCAAAGTAAGTAATTTATGGGATAACAAATAGGAGCCACTGACAAAATATCATATCTTCTTTCTGACAAAACCCAGCACCACCTACTGATAGAGTAATCATAGCTTTTTTTTTTTTTTTTTTTTTTTATCTTCCAAATACCTTGCCAGTGCCTTTGAACCTTGTAAAAGTTAAGTTAGAATGGGATGATGAAGTCTAGGAAATGTGGATTTTAGCCTTTTGCTTGCTATGAGACAGAAAATGACCTAATATGGTAAGATGCTAACAGATAATCTAATGTAGGCAGTATTTAATGTGATAAAGGACAAAAGTATAGTGCAAGTAAAAAAATTAAAAAAAAAAAACTAATCATCAGTTACAAAATATTTGTCCAATCAATAAATGGATATGTTCAATGTAGGTTGAAATTACTAGAGCAGGCATTATTGAAAAAACTGAATCAGGTAGGAGTCTTGAACTATGTGAAGATTTTCATTAAAAAAGAGTCAAGTAGAAAGCTCCGTGTATCAGTTGATTTTTGGTGTGTAACAAACCACTCCAACTTTGGGACATTAAGCAGCATCTTTAAGTTATCTCACAATTCTTTGAGTCAATGATTTAGTCTGGGATCTGTTGAAAACTTTTTCTGATCTCCTCTGAGTTCGCTCATACAATTGTGGTCAACTGCTAGATTGCCTGAGGGCTAGTTTATCTAAGATGCCTTCAGCTAGAATGGTTACATCCTGTTATATGTGGTCTCTTCTTCTCCAGTCCACCAGACTTATCTGATTATCCTGGCAACTTGTTAGGTTTCCAGGAGAGAGAGTAGAAACACACAACATCTTTTGGTGAGTGGGTTATGGAAGTCATAGCATGTCAATTCTATGGCAACCTACTGGTCAAAACAGGTGACAACTCTAGTTCGCATTCAGGAAGTAGAGAAAGGAGCCAAATTCTAGAGACTGTGGATGCAGAAAGCCTGAAGAATCATGAGCATTGTTTTTATTGCATGCTATACGACTTTCTGATAATTGATTCAGCCAATATTGTTAAGCTATGTGGACAAGAGTGTTGTTTGTAGGATGGAGGATTAGGGAATGTGGAAGATTAGTTATGTGAACATAGTTTAATTCTGCAGTGTTAGGTAGTATTCGATTTATAGAATCTTGTACTCTGAATATTAGATGTAAAAGAAAGCAAAGATCATCTTTCTCAATGGCTTTGGTTTTTTTAATTTTTTCAATTTCCATAGATTATTGGGAAACAGGTGGTATCTGGTTACATGAATAAGTTCTTTTATGGTGATTTGTGAGATTTTGGTGCAGCCATCACCCGAGCAGTAAACACAGCACCATATTTGTATTCTTTTATTTCCTCATCCCCTTCCCACCCTTTCCCCTGAGTCCCCAAAGTCCATTGTGTCCTTCTTATGCTCAATGGTTTTGTTTTTAGATGACAAATATTTGACCCAAAAATGGCTTTTTTTTTTTTTTTTTTTTTTTTTGAGAGAGTGTCTCGCCCTGTTGCCCAGGCTGAAGTGCAATGGCATGATCTCGGCTCACTGCAACCTCTGCCTCCCAGGTTCAAATGATTCTCCTGCCTCAGCCTCCCATGTAGTTGGAATTACAGGCGCCCGCCACCACATCCAGCTAATTTTTCTATTTTTAATAGAGATGGGTTTTCACCATGTTGGCCAGACTGGTCTTGAACTCCTGACCTCGTAATCCACCCGCCTTGGCCTCCCAAAGTGTTGGGATTACAGGCATAAGCCACCATGTCGGGCTGACCCAGAAATATTAAATGTATTTCTCAAGGTTGTACATCCATCAGGTGTATTCAAATGGGACGGAAACCCTACACATGTCTATTAATCTGAGACTATAAATGTCAAGAAAAAAAAATCATTTATATTTCTCTGGAGTACAATGTAAATTTACAAGACCTGCAGCGGTCTATTTGTGTCTGTGTGCTTTCAGTACATTCAGACACACACACTCTACACACACACGCACACACACACACACCCAATAGGAAAAGAAGATATAAAAGTACCACTCTGCATAGGCCTACTGCCCAATTTTAATTTGGCTCTCCTCCTAATTTCTTTTATACCTGGAGCAGAAGTTATTCCCAGAGCTAATTCATACATACACTGTTTAGCACATGCCATCTGCTTCTGAAACCTGTGGCTGCACAGAACACGTGTCCTGTAAGGTAAGTAGTTTCTGATATCAATCTAGAATTAACGTAGCTCCTGCTTTTCTTTAGGAAAAATATAGAAATAAATAATCGTAATCCTTTTATACAGCCATCTCCTTCTGCTTAGGAACCCTCACAAGGGTATATGAGATGTACTCTCACAATAGTTTCATCAATGTATTCTCCAGAGTGCTTATTGATTTGCACTGAAGGTATTGAATCTCCAATTAAAAGGAAAAAATCCAAATTAGGGAAAAGACCTGTGAAATTATTTTAAATAATATTATAAACTAGTAATAGTTTGTATAGTGTAAGGTTACTAGGTAAAGCAGCCATGGTTTTTAATTCCATGTTGCAGTCTTAGATAATTTGACATCTCTGAGTTCCAGTTTCCTCATCTTCAAAAAGAAGTGAGTGGGCAATAATAGCAGTTATGCATCATCTGAATATTGTAATCCTCATTAGTGATAGACGCTTGGGAAGCATTAAGTTCAGTGCTTGGTACAAAGTAGCCAATTATGTCATTATATTATTAAACTGAAAAAATTTCAATAAAATGATATAATTAAACAACCATAGTTGCTGTAATTCACAAATTAATTGTTGAGGGCAAATGGGTGGATTCTGGATAGCAGAGAAAACCAAATCAAAGCATGGATCAATATGAATAAAACAGCCTCTTATTATCGTGATAGGTTTTTTGCCAGAAGTTTCATATGCATTGTTTTTATTGTGACCTCTTTAGTAATCCCATTTCACAGATAGGAAAACTGAAACTCAGAGAAGTTAGATAAATTGGCTATGATCTTAGGTTTAAAAAGTAGGACAGCTGGGATTTAGCCTTTGATTTTAAAGATGATTGTAGATTTATCATTTGTTTTTATTTACCCACATTACTTTCTGTGTCTTTCTGTCATGTTTAACCTAGGTAGAACAGCCCTGGGTCTGAACTTCCACACTTTTCTTCCTTGTCTAAATTGATAAGATCAATAAACTTGGGTTGCAATTTTTACCCTGAGACACAAACCGGATAGGAAAACCAGAGCTCAGACAATTCTGAGAGTTAAGTAGTAATGAAAAAATGTCAGGGAAGTTCTGGAGACAAGGGGAATGATCTTAGGGTCTGAAGCCTAGAGGTCACATTTCTCAGTGCTAGTTCATGAGTGCTAGAAAAAGCCGTGGCAAGTAGAATGTCCCAGCACTATGAGCAAATTACATTACAATGTACAGAGGATGAGATTGGAGAGCCATCCATGCTGCTTTCTGGAATTCTTACTCTAAGGAGACTTGCCTGTTTTATAATGCCATATTTCTTTCATAAGGAAAGAAATAATTGCTTCAGTGTATTTTCTCTCGGGGGCATTTTTGCCATTTCAGCTTCAAGACTAATCAATTGATGAAGTCATGGCTGTGACAAAACTAAACTTCACATGTCTTAACAGATCTGCATACATAGTAAGTTCTACCTAAATACTTGCGGCTGATGATAGAAAAGTGTGTTCATCTAGAAAGAGCCAGGGACTCGAATTAGGAAGAGCTAAGTTAACATCTTGTGTGTACCAATTCACTTTAAATTTTCAAATATTTCCTCATCTGTATATCGAGCTTAGAGCATTGCTTAGGGTGACAAAAGGAGGTAAGAATTATGAAATTACTGTTCATATTTTTTCCATAAAAATTCTTTGGTTTATTCCTTTTGGTTCATATATGTTACATATTGCTAAAAACAAGACTAAATCTTCACCCAGTAGTTTCAATGCTTGGGTTCTATTTGCAGATTGTCAAAGAAGTCTCTTCCGACAATCCATTTGATAGAACTGCAATACATTTTAGTTGCCACTTGACTTCTTAGGGGCTCTGTTGCCTTTATTTTGGGGATGCTTTACAAAGAGGAGTAGAAATTAAAATATTTTGCAGCTGCTCTGGTTTCTGCAACAGAAACCAGGAAGGCAGTCATCTTTACAGTTTCCACTTCCTACCTGCCACCTCTAGTCATTCACCTGCTCAGTGAATCGCTACATTTCTACTTCCTCGGTACCTATCTTAGCCCTCTTGCACTTTCACAAGGATCTTCAAAATTGTCTTTCTATTTCCAGTTTTATTGCCTTCAAGACACTTCCTTACATTGAAAGTAAAGTGATCACTTAAAGAGCACATGAAAAATACAATGACCACAAGGGTCATGAAAACTCCTTAGCTTAATATCCTTACACAGCTTCTCTTTGCTTTTAAGATAAAACTCCTAAACATCATTACAAGACCCTCTATAGTCTGACCCTGCTCATTTCATCACTTTACTCTCCATCTTACTCTCTGCTCCAGCTCTACTAAACTCCCTGTTCTATGAACTTCCCCTGCTCCCCCTGCCTATGCTGTTAGACACTTTTGTTCTCTCAACTCTTCAGGTCCTGGAGTAAATGTCACTTCGTGGAGTGGTTCACTAAGCCTGAGACCACTGGAAAACCCTCTGCTACACTCTGCTTTATCTTCCTGTACTTCCTCTATTATAGTGTTCCATGCTTTCCACATGTTTAGAACTCAAAAATTCTCCACTGAAAGAAGAATTGGTGAATATGCAAGTTCACTTCCTGATCTTTAAACAGTTTGTATTTTTCTCTCACTTCAGAGATCATCAGTGCCTCAAAGAATTAAAATGAGGACAGTTCAGTCAACAGAGTGACAATATTTTTCTATCTCTAGATCTCCTTGTTCTCAAGAATTGAATAAATAAGTGAGTGAATGAACGAATTTATATGAGTAATACTCAACAGCAGACTTTGCTAGTTCAATTCTCTCTTTCCAGTGAGTCATGACATATGCTCAAATACAGACCAAATAGATAATCAGTGACACAAAAACATACATTTTTGGTTCTAGTGACCAAGCTGAGAAAGTAGAGACTCAAGTTCTTCTGTGACAAGCAGAAGAGTGAATGAGGTCCTTTCATTTACCTTCCCTGACCCTGCTTTGTATCTCTGGCCCCTCAGGTTTGAGTTGGAAAAGATCTGGCTGCTTAGAAAGATGTAAGGCTGAGTTAATTTATAAGATTGTAGACAGCTAGAGAGTTGATTTAATTGAAAGATATAATTACCAGGTGTTGAAGGCAAAGGGGTTCATTAATTTCACAGACACTCTGTTGACTGAACTGTCCTCATTTTAATTTTTCATGACACATCAAGGAGGAAGACAACTGTGAGTCATCAGAATGGACCAATCCTGGGCTTGCAGGCACTTACATCCCACCCCAGGGGCAAGTAATCTTTCAGAAGTAGAAGGCTAAGTTGTTTTCTATTGTTCAAAACTCCTCTTTGTAAAATTCTATCATAATCCTCCATCTACCCTTTGGGCTCCATGAAACCCTTCATAATCTGGCGTTTGTTTACTTCTCCTGCCTTAATATTTGATACCCTTCCCCATTCCTGTTCTGTTTGAAATATTTTGAACGAATAGTAAAACTAATCATTTTTATTGGTATAATAATCATTTTAATTATTACCACTGCTGTTAGTATTTACTACACTCTTAGTATGCACAAAATACTGCTATACGCACTGTATTCACATTAGCTTATGCAGTCCTCCTGACTGCTGTGGTAGGTGCTGTTCTCATTTTAAATGTGAGAAAAATGAGTATGGGACCAGTCAAATTACTTTCCCCAAATCAAGCACCTAATGAAAGCAAACCCTAAGTTGTATGGAGGACCAAACTCTGTCTTTTAAAATGCGAGGGTTTTTGTTGTTGTTATTGAATCCTATCCTACATTCGTCTGTGCATTCTTTGAGGGCAATTGGTGTGTCTCCAATAGCCAGCAGAGCGCTTAGCACTTAGAAGGCCATCAAGGAATCTGCTGGGTGAAGAACAAAGGAACTTTCCTTTCTTTACTCAATTATAGCAGTGCTAGCATCTAGGAGAGAAAGTTTGGCTATATAGTCGTCGTCGTAGCCCAGTTAGAGATGGAAATGGCAGTACTTCCTAAAACAAATGTCTCAAAGGAACAGGGTCCTTGCAGCCAAGTCCACAGAAATGCTCAAAGTAGGATCAGCACAGAATTATTCAAGGACATACTGAGCAGCTTGATGGAAAGAGCTTTGCACACTATTCTGCTTGTCTTGGTCATACAAGCCAGGTATTCTTACTTTAATAATACACTTCCCCCCCCGCCTCCTTGAGATAGAGTCTCATTCTGTCACCCAGGCTGGAGGGCAGAGGCCTGATCTCGGATCACTGCAAACTCCGCCTTCCGGTTTCAAGCGATTCTCTTGCCTCAGCCTCCTGAGCAGCTGGGATTACAGGCCACTGCCACCAGCCCAGCTAATTTTTGTATTTTTAGTAGAGACGGGGTTTCACCATGTTGGCCAGGATGGTCTCGAACTCCTGACCTTGTAATCCACCCACCTCGGCCTCCCAAAGTGCTGGGATTACAGGCGTGAGCCACTGTGCACAGCTGATAATATAATTTTAAAACATGGACATACCAATATTCCTTGAGATATATAAGGTCATCTTATATGCATACAATTAGGAGGTACTCTTGATATTTGCCTGCAGTTTAAAAGATTAACAATAAAAATAGTAATAGTAGTGAAAAAATAAAAATAGTAACACTTTATTACATGTCTACTCTATATCTGATGCTATCCAAACATTACCTGTAGTCTCACAAGAACACTATTAAGCAGAAATTAATATTAGCTCCATTTGACAGAGGAAGAAACTGAGAAATAGCTTGCCCAAGATTAGCTGTAACTTGAAAGAGCAAGAATTCAAATTTAGTTTGTTCTGACTCCAAATTATTTTCATACTGTTTCTAAGTAATTCTCGAAACATCAACATATTTTATCTTAATTTTTAAATAGATTATTTACGTGTGGCTATTAATTAAAGGCTTATTTCACAGAGAATAGTATAAGGATTTACAGTCAAAATATAGAGGCTATTTTGGAGGGAAAAAAATTAGCTTGAGTTTCATGTCCTTGATATTGCTGGCCAAAATTAGCCACATACCTCAGACTACATTGGAGGCAGACAGTTCAATTAACCAAATATGGGGGAAAATAGCATTGATTAAGTAGAAATCTTAAGAAGTGGTTAATTACATTTCCTGGATAACTGAAGACATTTTGTATTTCAGCCCATCTTAATGAAAATCTAAATATATCAGGCCCTTTGCAGAGAACAGATCACAGTGCCTTTCTCTGTGTCCTGGAAGTTTATTTCATCAGGTTTCTCAGAACATATATACTGCATTCTTCAGTATCTCTGCTATAATTGTGATATTTAGTAATGATTCCTAAGGCGAGATTGTTTCCTAAACGTTTGTAATCATTTCATGGTATGACATCACAACACTTGAAAACTTGTGTCACACTCAGGCATCTCTAACAACTGGAAATTTATATAATTTCAATTTCATTCTTCTTAACCTCATCAATGTCTTGTTCTGAACTTGTCTCTGTCTTATCCTGAACTTCATTTAAGTCATTTTGGGGTAACAGACATAGGGTTGTAAATGATTTCCTGGAAGGGAGACTGAGCACAGCCAATCCCCAGGGAGATGCCCAAAACTTCTAAACCCTTGTAGTTAATTTACACAATAGATTCTTGGCATTCATATATTTTTTCTTTCTACTGTAGTAGTTGTGGTTATTTTTAATTTTTCTCAGCTTATATTTAGAGTGTATTAGTTCCTGTGGTTTCAAGCCAAATGTATAATTTCAACAATCAATAAGTGTAGATACGGTGACATTAATATCAGTGCCCAAATCCCAGTTATTCTGAGCCTACTCTACCGTGTTCCCTCAGCCCTGCTTTCAGCAGGATAGTGATGTTTCTTACGGGTTTAGGAGAAAGTTCACTTATTTTCTATTGTTGGTATTCTTCAAGGCTTCACTGCCCCTGCTTCACTGGGCATAGTCACCCTTACCTGCTGATTACCCAAGCCCACAGAGCCAGTGAGCTACACTTTAGTAAGCAGTAGACTACTGAGGGGAAAGAACTTGTCTACAATTCAGACTGTATCAGATGGACTTCAGAGCAGAGTCGCTTGAGCCTGGTGTCTCTCAGGTTTTGCCTGAGCACCATTTCCACATTTTCTGTTTTGCTTAGGAGTTCAAATCTGATTCCTTCACAGGGTGGAAAGAACATATGCCATCTCATCCATTGTCTTCCTCTTCCCCCAGATACTTCGAAGGAAGATAAAGAAAACCAACAGAGACAATAAGATGCTCCTCCTTCATTTAGCCCATCTCACTGTTGACTTCTCCAGAGAAGATGCTGTAACAGAGTTTGAAGAACAAGATCTTTCTTGGAAATCAACACCTGTGAAAGAAAGAGGGTATAAGCAGAATTGTGCAGAGAAAGAAGGTGAACCCCAATGTAGACCCAACAGTGCATCTATCGATGTGGCAAACAGCAAAGTGAATGTTGCTTATCTGACTTTCTACATTGGACCTGTATGGGTAGGCAATTATATCCCTGCCTGGGTGAGTCACTCTATGTAGTATCCCCAAGAAGGGCATGACCTCATCAAGGTAGTTTTCTGCAGTTGAGACAGACCATGAGGATGTCAGATGGAGCTGTGTACTGACAAAACTCCTTGTAATAGAACAGCTACCCCTTCCTTGTTTCCTTTGGCCCTCAAACAAAAAAGACCCATGCAGTTCTTTGGATAGAAATAAATATATAGATATTTGGGTGCTGCCTAAATCTTCTCCCAGAAGCATCTGAGCCCTCAGTTTCCACTGAGGTAAATTTAAAAATTGACTTTTTATTAAATTTAAGAGGGACACATTCAAAGACCTCTCTTTGAAAAACATGAAACGTGCACTACAGAATTCCTAACATTTACAGTAAGTGAAAGGACAGCCCATCTCAGTGATCACCCAGAACTGTGATTGTCCATGTCCTACCCAGACATAGGGTGGAGCCAGAGAACAGTGGTCCACTTAACCAGGCTTGAGTCTGGATTACAGTGTTAGAATACACAGTACAAAGAGATCAGGATTGGAGTGTTGAAATATACATTACAAAGAGAGAAAGCTGGGGAGCACAAGTGTTCAGAGTCAGATTGCTAAGTCAAGGTCATACATACCTACAATTGGAGATGAGAGGGACGGAATCATTTCAAGATGGAGAAATGTTGCTTGAAGCAATATAACACCAGAATGGCAAATTCTAACAAGATTACCTGAAATGTTTTGGCCTCTATCTTGACTTTCATTGGTCTAGTTTCAGCAGTAACATTGGTATAGTCTAACATTTTTAGGAACATACTATGTACAAGGCACTGTGTTGAATCCAGTCTATATATTATTTTATTCATCTTTAATATAAACCTATGATTTGGGAGTTATTATGCCCATCACACAGGTGCATGAATTGATCTCATTTACGTTAAGAATTTTCCCTAAGTCAACAGCTAGTAAACAGTACGACTTCTCTTCTCAGCCAGGTTCTACCGGACCCAAAGGGTACAAAAAAAGACCGACAATTGTGAGTCAGAGTGAAGATTTGGGTTAAATACAAGAAGCATTAAAATGATAAGAGTCATCCAAGCACAGAACTGGCTATCCTGGTGAAGATCTCTCCATCCCTGGAAAGGTTCCAACAAAGATAGGTGGCCATCTGTTATGCACATGGCAGAGGCAGATTCTGACTGGCTGTGTGTGGTTGAACTTATGATTTTACAATACTCTTTCCAATCCGGAGGCTCTAATTTTAAATCCCTGGTAACCCCTGCAATTTCCATTGCAATCCTCTTTCTGAGGCATTATACAGCTGACATGCTTCTCTAATATTTTGGCTTTCTCTTGATGTAGAGTGGATATTTACAGTTAACAATAAAATTTGGATAATTTATACTTTAATACAATTTGTACAGGAAAAAAATAGATGCTTAACTATACACTATGCCAGCATAACCAAGATGAAACTGGAACTTGCTAGTGTTTGCCTCTGTCCGGTGTCACATTCAGAAGAAATTCTAATTTAATATGAACAAATATTTGAAAATTGAAAAGGCTTTTTAAATCTTCAATTAAGTTTCAAAAAAATAAAAATTTACCAAACGTAATACTAAGGAAAAGAGTAACTGCTTAAAACAATTTTCAAAATGTATTTTCCTTAGACTTCAAATGAATGATAGCTGCCCAATAAATATTCTTTTCAAAAGCCCCAACCTCTTCAAACTCCACTCCATGCCAAACTTTCCCACTCTCTTATGAGTCTATCATTTTGCCCTAAGAGCACCTCTCCTCTCTTTCTTGTTTAAAACAAGTCAATGAATGTTTCTTCTTCCTCCAATTCAACGTTTCACTCATTAACTCTTAGAAGCCAGAAAAGAAGGGTCTGAATATTCATGCTTTATTATTAAACTTTAGTGATATCTTTACAGACTCCATCAAAGAGGATAATATGTCTATTGCACCACCTGTAGTTTCTTATCATCTACCACCTGAACCCCTTCTTCCTGAACATTCTTCTCATACTCCTACAGTGGGGTCATGTGAGATCTCCTAGAGGCTCATCTTTGACTGTATCCATTAAAGTTACTTCTAAACAGCCCAGGTATGAGTAACTAAAACCGAAGTCCAGAGTAGCAATCATGTTGTTTTCAGGTTCGGTGACCTCCCAATCCTTATCATAGTGGAAGCAGCTTAGGAGGTGCAGCTTCTGGCTGTCCCTGAAGCATCTGCTTTTGGAGTTGAAACCACTTACCTGTGCCTACCTGGGCCATGCTTTGCAGGATCCAAATTCAGGAGGCTGTAACATGCCCTTAGCACCTCATATTCTCATGTCTTACCTAGAGTTTTAGTCTGAGTTTTGCTATTTCATTTGTTCCCAGGGAAACATTATGGTCACCTTTTTTTCCTTTTTCCCCTTTATCTAATTGGTTTTAGTAACAGCAAGAATTCAGTCATCTCCTCATATAGGCAGTGAAGTCTGAAATAGTTTTTTAACTCTTGGCTATAAATTGCTACTGCGCTGACCTGATCTAAGGAGTTTCTGATCCTCCAAGCCATCTTCCACCACCTGCTGCCCAATTACCAGCTACAGATCTCCCTCCAGTCTAGAAGAGAACACAGCTTATAAGTTACTTTTCCGTCAATGTGCAGATATCAACTAAACACAGACATTTCAGCCCCTGTTCACTATTTCTAGGAGTTTCAATCAGGCAGTTCACCGGGAAAATAGGTTGCAAAAAGTGCATAAATAAATCCTAATCCAGGACGCTATAGACTCTTAATTGCCAACATCTCTCCTCTTCCCTGCACCTCTTGGTTCACTGCAAGTTTACACACAACTCAATGTTTCATTTGTTTGCTTTTTTATTCCCATATTGTCATTATCATGTTCCCTGCACATTATCAAGTTTCTTAGAGTAATAGTAGGCTTGGGGTTATTTTGGTACAAGAATTATAACTTTACAAATATCATATAATTAAAGATTAATCCTGACACAGGCTATCAGGTTTTCCCATTTAACAGCTGAAGTCATGCTGCTCTGTGGCTCTCTCAAAGACAGTTTATAATTCATTAAGCCAACTTTCAAATTATTAAATTCTTGATGAATTGTTTTTAATTTGGGTGAGTCACAGAGTGTTAAATATTGTGCATAAAGTGAGACTTACTGATACTTTATATGACCGTATGTCTAATTTGTGGAATTCAAATCCACATAAAATGCCTATAACACAGATTCTACAATGTGCGTGATGGAGCACCATGGAGCTGGAGCTTAATTCTCAGGGATTTTGTCTCAAAAATGTGTTCCAGGAAAAAGTCTTGAATTAATCCATGATGTCTTCTACTGACTACCTCTTTCTTTTGAGAAAGATCTATAATTCTTTCAGATATTGAACATCCATAGAAACCAGTTTAAAACAATAGACATGTCTAGCCTAAAATGTACTGCAGTAGCCATGGAAATGCATGGCTCAAATCTCCTGCAGAAGAGACAGTGGAGAAGCAATGTCGACAGATAGCCCCAGAGGCTGCTCTAATGAATGTCCAGCACCTCTGATGCCACGCTTTTCATGGGATACTCCCAGTCGATGACTGAGGACAATGAAGGGGCT
This sequence comes from Papio anubis, assembly GCF_008728515.1. NCBI lineage: Eukaryota > Metazoa > Chordata > Mammalia > Primates > Cercopithecidae > Papio > Papio anubis. Next base: position 87,448,141 of record NC_044988.1, on the reverse strand, counting down.
AATGCAGAGTCCATTTCTGTGCATATCAGGACTCCTCTAACAGGTGATTTGGCCCTTCTTGGAACCTCCTTCAGTCACTTAATTTGAGACTATTCTTACCCAATCCTCTTTCCAAATCCTTCTTTCATTCTCTTCTTCTCTGATGTCAGACCTGCCATCCCAATTGGAATGCTCTCCCTGCCTTCTCCTGCTTCCTCCCCTTTACCCTTCCTAGATATTTCTCCTCCAATAAATCTTTTGGAGAGCTAATCTTATCTCTCCTTCTCCTGCTGTGTAGTCATGTTCTTTTGAATTACTCAGTTTAGTGAACATCCACTTTTTTTTATTATTATTATTATACTTTAAGTTCTAGGGTACATGTGCATAATGTGCAGGTTTGTTACATATGTATACTTGTGCCATGTTGGTGTGCTGCACCCATCAGCTTCGTCAGCACCCATCAGCTGTCATTTACATCAGGTATAACTCCCAATGCAATCCCTCCACCCCTCCCCTCCCATGATAGGACCGATTGTGTGATGCTCTCCTTCGAGTCCATTGATCTCCATTGTTCAGTTCCCACCTATAGGTGAGAACATCCGGTGTTTGGTTTTCACCAGGTGCTTTGCGATGGTTTGCGGGAATGATGAACTTCAGCTGCATCCCGTCCTCTGAGGACACAAACTCATCCCTTTTATGGCTGCATAGTATTCCCGTAAGTTGTATATGGTACTTACATTTTCTTCAAATCCAGTCTGTCACTGAAGTGGACATTTGGGTTGATTCAAGTCTTTGCTATTGTGAATAGTGCGTAATAAACATATGTGTGTGCATGAGTCTTTATAGCAGCATGATTTATAATCCCTTTGGGTATATCCCCAGTAATGGGATGGCTGGGTCATATGGTGCTTCTAGTTCTAGATCCTTGAGATAGCCATACTGTTTTCCATAATGGTTAGCGAACTAGTTTACAATCCCACCAACAGTGTAAAAGTGTTCCTATTTCTCCCTCCTCCCTTTCCTGTTGTTTCCTGACTTTTTAATGATAAGCCATTCTAACTGGTGTGAGATGGTATCTCTATTGTGGTTTTGATTTTACATTTCTCTGATGGCCATTGATGAGCATTTCATGTGTCTGTTGGCTGTATGAATGTCCTCTTTTTTGAGAAATGTCTGTTCATATCCTTTGCCCTTTTTGATGGGGTTGTTTGTTTTTCTTGTACATTTGTTTTGGAGTTCTTTGTAGGTTCTGGATATTAGCCCTTTTTTCCTGATGATGAATTGCAAATTTTCTCCCATTCTGTGGTTGCCTTTTCACTCTGATGGTAGTTTCTTTTTGCTGTAGAAGCTCTTTAGATTTAATTAGATCCATTTGTCAATTTTGGCTTTTGTTGCCATTGCTTTTGGTGGTCATTTTTACACATGAAGTCCTTACTTATACTATGTCCTGAATGGTATTACTGGGTTTTCTTCTAGGGTTTTATGGTGATAGGTTTAACATTGAGTCTAATCCATCTTGAATTAATTTTCATTATAAGGAGTAAGGAAAGGATCAGTTTCAGCTTTCTACTTATGGCTAGCCAATTTTCCCAGCACCATTTATTAAATAGGGGAATCTTTTTTCCCCATTTTCTTGTTTTCTCAGGTTTATCAAAGATCAGATGGCTGTAGATGTGTGGTATTATTTCTGAGGGACTCTGTTCTGTTCCAATGGAATACATATCTCTGTTTTGGGTACCAGTACCATGCTGTTTTGGTTACTATAGCCTTGAAGTATAGTTTGAAGTCAGGTAGCGTGATGCCTCCAGCTTTATTCTTTTGACTTGGTTGTCTTGGAGATCGCGGGCTCTTTTTCATTCCATATGAACTTTAAGGCAGTTTTTCCAAATCTGTGAAGAAACTCATTGGTAGCTTGATGGGGATGGCATTGAATCTATAAGTAGCAGGCGATATGGCCATTTTCACGATATTGATTCTTCCTATCCGCTTGAGCATGGTATGTTCTTCCATTTGTTTGTGTCCTCTTTTATTTCACTTCTGAGCAGTGGTTTGTAGTTCTCCTTGAAGAGGTCCTTTACATCCCTTATAAGTTGGACCCTAGGTATTTTATTCTCTTGGAAGCAATTGTGAATGATTCATTCCTGATTTGGCTCTCTGTTTGTCTGTTACTGGTGTATAAGAATGCTTGTGATTTCTGCACATTAATTTTGTATCCTGAGACTTGCTGAAGTTTCTTATCAGCTTAAGGACATTTTGGGCTGAGACAGGCAGGGTTTCTAAATATACAATCTTCTCATCACCAAGAAGCAGAGACAATTTGACTTCTTCTTTTCCTAACTGAATGCCCTTTATTTCTTTCTCTTCACAGTTGCTAGCCAGAACTTGCAACACTATGTTGAATAGAGTGGTGAGAGAGAGACATCCCCGTCTTGTGCCAGTTTACAAGGAATTTTCCAGTTTTGCCATTGGTATGATATTGGCTGTGGGTTTGTCATAAATAGCTCTTATGATGATGATGATTTTGAGATACGTTCCATCAATACCAAATTTAGTGAGAGTTTTTTTAGCATGAAGGGCTGTTGAATTTTGTCAAAAGGCCTTTTCTGCATCTAATGAGATAATCATGTGGTTTTGTGCTTTGGTTCTGTTTATATATGCTGGATTACGTTTATTGGTTGTGTATGTTGAACCAATACTTGCATCCCAGGATAAACCAACTGATCATGGTGGATAAGCTTTTTTGATGCTGGATCAGTTTGCCAGTATTTTTATTGAGGATTTTTTGCATCGATGTTCATCAGGGATATTGGTCTAAAATTCTCTTTTTTCTTATTGTCTCTACTTGAGCTTTGGTATCAGGATGATGTTGGCCTCATAAAATGAGTTGGGAGGATTCCTCTTTTTTCTATTGATTGGAATAGTTTCAAAAGGAATGGTACCAGCTCTCCTTGTACCTCTAGTAGGTAGCTGTGAATCCCACTGGTCCCTGGACTTTTTGGTTGGTAGGCTATTAATTATTGCCTCCAATTTCAGAGCCTGCTGTTGGTTATTCAGGGATTCAGCTTCTTCCTGGTTTAGTCTTGGGAGTGTAAGTGTGAAATTATCCATTTTATTTCTGTGGTCAGGTGGGTGATATCCCTTTATCATTTTTTATTGTGTCTATTTGATTCTTCTCTCTTTCTTCTTTATTAGTCTTCCTAGCAGTCTATCAATTTTGTTGATCTTCTCAAAAAACCAGCTCCTGGATTCGTTGATTTTTTGGAGGGTTTTTTGTGTCTCGATCTCCTTCAGTTGTGCTCTGATCTTAGTTATTTCTTGCCTTCTGCTAGCTTTTGAATATGTTTGCTCTTGCTTTTCTAGTTCTTTTAATTGTGATGTTAGAGTGTCAATTTTAGATCTTTCCAGCTTTCTCTTGTGTGTATTTAGTGCTATAATTTCCCTCCACACACGGCTTTAAATGTGTCCCAGAGATTCTGAGTATATTTGTATCTTTGTTCTCATTGGTTTCAAGAACATCTTTATTTCTGCCTTCATTTCGTTGTGTCCCTAGTAGTCATTCAGAACAGGTTATTCAGTTTCATGTAGTTCAGCAGTTTTGATTGAGTTTTCATAGTCCACAGAGTTCTAGTTTGATTGCACTGTGGTCTGACAGTTTGTTATAATTTCTGTTCTTGTACACATTTGCTGAGGAGTGCTTTACTTCCAATTATGTGGTCAATTTTGGAATAAATTGCGATGTGAGGTATGAAGAATGTATATTCTGTTGATTTAGGGGTGGAGAGTTCTGTAGATGTGTCTATTGTAGGTCTGCTTGGTGCAGAGTTGAGTTCAATTCCTGGATATCCTTGTTAACTTTCTGTCTCGTTGATCGTATCTAATGTTGACAGTGGGGGTGTTAAAGTCTCCACATTATTATTAATGTATTAAGTCCTAAGTCTCTTTGTAGTCTCTAGACTTGCTTTTACTTGATCTACAATTTGCTCCTGTATTGGAATTGCATATATATTTAGGATAGTTAAGCTGCTTCTGTGATTCGTCCCTTGACCATTATGTAATGGCCTTCTTTTGTCTCTTTTGATCTTTGATGGTTTAAAGTCTGTTTTATCAGAGACTAGGTTGGCCCCTAAACCTTTGTTCTCCATTTGCTTGGTAGATCTTCCTCCATCCCTTTATTTTGAGCCTACGTATGTCTCTGCATGTGAGGGTGGTCGCCATAGTCTAACAGGCTGATGGTTCTTGACTCTTTATCCAGTTTGCTAGTCTGTGTCTTTTATTTAGACATTTAGTCCATTTTACATTTAAGGTTAAGATTGTTGTAGCCGAACTTATGCCATTATGATATTAACTGGTTATTTTACTCATTAGTTGATGCAGTTTCTTCCTAGCCTCGATGGTCTTTACATTTTGGCATGTTCTTTTGCAATGGCTGGTACGGTTGTTCCTTTCATATTTAGTCTTCCTTCAGGGTCTCTTGTAAAGGCAGGCCTGGTGGTGACAAAATCTCTAAGCATTTGATTATCTGTAAGGATTTTATTTCCTCCTTCTTATGAAACTTAGTTTGGCTGAATGCTGGAATTCTGGGTTGAAAATTCTTTTCTTTAAGAATGTTGAATATTAGCCCCTACTCTCTTCTGGCTTATCAGAGTTTCTGCTGAGAGATCTGCTGTAGAGTCTGATGGGCTTCCCTTTGTGGGTAACCCGACCTTTCTCTCTGGCTGCCCTTAAGATTTTTCGGCATTTCAACTTTGGTGAATCTGGCAGTGTATTGTGTGGTGGCTCTTCTTTCAGTATCTTTGTAAGCGTTCTCTGTATTTCCTGAATTTGAATGTTGTCCTGCCCTACTAGGTTGGGAAGTTCTCCTGGATGATATCTGAAGAGTGTTTCAAGCTTGATTCATTCCCCTCTTTCAGGCATCCCAATCAGATGTAGATTTGGTCTTTACATAATCCCATACTTCTTGCAGGCTTTGTTCATTTCTTTTCTTCACTTTTTTCTTTCGTTCTCTTCTGCTTCATTTCATTCATTTGATCCTCCATCGCTGATACTCTTTCTTCCAGTTGATTAGTCAGTTACTGAAGCTTAGCATTTGTCACTTATTTCGTGTCATGGTTTTCATTTCTGTCCGTTCGTTAATGGCCTTCTCTGCATTAATTATTCTGGTTATCAATTCTTCACTCTTTTCAAGATTTTTAGTTTCTTTGCACTGGGTACATAATTCCTCCTTTAAGCTCACCAGAGAAGTTTGATGGACTGAAGCCTTCTTCTCTCATCTCTTCAAAGTCATTCTCCGTCCCAGCTTTGATCCTTTTGCTGAGTGATGAGCTGCGTTCCGCTGGAGGGAGATCTTTGGCTCTTATTTTGAATTTCAGCATTCTGCCCTGCTTTTTCCCATCTTTGTGGTTTTATCCTGCCTCTGGTCTTTGATGATGGTGGCGTACTGATGGGGTTTTGGTGTGGAGTGTCCCTTCCCTGTTTGTTAGTTTTTCCTTCTATGATCAGGACCCTCAGCTATGGAGTCTATTTGGAGATTGCTTGAGGTCCACTCCAGACCCTGTTTGCCTGGGTGTCAGCAGCAGAGGCTGTAGAAGATAGAATACTGCTGAACAGCGAGTGTACCTGTCTGATTCTTGCTTTGGAAGCTTCCTCTCAAGGGTGTACTCCACTGTGTGAGGTGTGGGGTGTCAGTCTGCCCCTAGTGGAGGATGTCTCCCAGTTAGGTTACTCAGGGGTCAGGGACCCACTTGAGCAGGCAGTTTGTCCGTTCTCAGATCTCAACCTCCATGTTGGGAGATCCACCGCTCTCTTCAAAGCTGTCAGACAGAGTTGCTTGCATCTGCAGAGGTTTCTGCTGCTTTTTGTTGTTGTTTGTTGTTGTTGTTGTTTAGCTGTGCCCTGTCCCCAGAGGTGGAGTCTACAGAGACTGGCAGGCCTCCTTGAGCTGGTGTGAGCTCCACCCAGTTTGAGCTTCCTAGCAGCTTTGTTTAGCTACTTAAGCTTCAGCAATGGCGGGCGCCCCTCCCCCAGCCTCATTGCTGCCTTGTGGTTAGATCGCAGACTGCTGTGCTAGCAATGAGGAAGGCTCTGTGGGCATGGGACCCTCCCGGCCAGGTGTAGGATATCATCTCCTGGTGTGCCCATTTGCTTACAGTGCAGTATTGGGGTGGGAGTTACCTGATTTTCCAGGTGTTGTGTGTTTCTGTTCCCCTGGCTAGGAAAAGGGATTCCCTTCCCCCTTGCACTTCCCAGGTGAGGCAATGCCTCTCCCTGCTTCAGCACTCGCTGGTCGGGCTGCAACAGCTGACCAGCACGTATTGTCGGGCACTCCCCAGTGAGATGAACCCAGCACTTCAGTTGATAATGCAGAAATCACCTGTCTTCTGTGTCACTCGCGCTGGGGGCTGGAGACTGGAGCTGTTCCTATTCGGCCATCTTGCTTCGCCCCCCACTTTTAAACTATATTGTCCAAAGAACATAATGGTGACCTCAAGTGGTCTACAGTGTTCCTCTGAACCTAGTGGCCCATGGATAGACCTATGGCACATGGTCACATCGGAGGATCACTCCGGGACCACTGTGGCTCATATTGGATCAGTATTTATCCCATGTGCCATATGACCATCAATTTGGCAGTCATGATGAAAACACATTGTTTGCTCCATTTCAAGATGAGGATTTGAGCTGTGTTGAAGCTGAGCATTGCACTTTTTATCCTAAATCCAAGATGAGTTTTCCATAATGAACACAAACAATATTTTATTACTCCATTGTAATACAATTTTTTGTTTGTTTGTTTGTTTTTGTTTTGTTTTTTTTGAGGCAGAGTCTTGCTCTGTCGCCCAGGCTGGAGTGCAATGGTGCAATGGCGCTATGTCCACTCACTGCAAGCTCTGCCTCCTGAGTTCATGTCATTCTCCTGCCTCAGGCTCCAGAGTAGCTGAGACTACAGGTGGCCACACCACGCCTGGCTTATTTTTTCTTTACTTTTAGTAGAGACAGGGTTTCACCATGTTAGCCAGGATGGCCTCAATCTCCTGACCTCGTGATCAACCCACCTCGGCCTCTCAGAGTGCTGGGATTACAGGCGTGAGCCACCACACCCAGCCTACAATGTTGTCTTTATAAGAAACTTTGATGTGATATCTTAAAAGTGAAATGTATATCTTATTCTGTGGTCATCTGTAATACTTGAAATGAAGGTGTGCATTAAAAAATACCAGTTGTTGTACTTTTTCAACAATTGCTACATACCCTTTCCTTTCTCTCTCCAAACTTTCTATTTATTTCATACTCAGTGCTCATGAATGCTTATATTGTTCTCAATCCCTCCACACATTTTACTAGATCCTTCCTTCTCTCTCAAGAGAAGCCCTATTTTTTCCAGTGTAAACAGAGCTAGCATTTTTGTTTTTCATTTCACACTTTACTCATTGCCGTTTTTTCTTAGGAAACAAAATTTGAGGAAAAATGTCAACATTAGGTATGAACAATTGTCTTTTTTCCCTGTCTTTACCTAAGTAAATGATTACCCACATCTAAGTGCTTTTACTGTAGCATCTTCTCATACTCCTAGCATCCTTTATGCCTGTGAAAAACTCAGACTGACTTTTGGTTCCTTCCAAGTGAGGAAATCATGAAACTAGCCCAAACATTAGCAATTCAGCACCTTTCGTGATGAAAAATCTTTTCATCCAAGAAAATTTAGGAGGCAGCAGAATGTCTGGCCTTGTGGCTAATTCAGCAGTGATCTCACATTCACACTACTGAGGTCTGGCAGCTCAGCTGGGAGTTGGCTAAGGCTAGAAGAGAAAGAAGTACATCCCTGCAGGCTAGTCATGGTCCCCCTCCTGCTATCTCTCCCTACTTCACACCCCATAATCAATCCTGGCCACTATTGCCAGCTTGCTACCACCTAGCCTGAATTGGTATTCTTCCTGCCTTACTAGTCCGCACTTAGATTTATGATTTATTTAGAATTGGATTACATCAAGGCTCAAGGCCAAGGCTCCATAATCCGTCACCGTCTCCAATGTGACCAAACACAAACATTTGTTTTAGCTGCATCAGCATCCCTAAACCCTGCCGAAAGGATACCCATTGTTAATCGCTATAGCAACTACATCCTTTTGTGTTTTTTCTTCCCTAACTGCAACCTCTTTGCCTCCCTCCTTTCTTATTCCAAATGAAAGCATTGACTTCATCAAGTAATAGATATTCATAATTTTACAGAATGGTGGCAAGTGTAAGCTATGCTGTTGAAATACATCACACCCAGGGTTGCTTTGCTATTTGTTTTTGTGCTGAATATCAGCAAGCGTTTTGAGTTATGGGTCTTTCACACATATAAGGAGGAGGAAAGAGATATATGTAATTGTCACCGATATTGATGATGGCTTCTAGCCTGCTGAGTAAAGTTCCATGCAGCAAAATTAGGGTGTTTCTTCTTTAACTACTGTTCACATCTTTTATATTTTATTATTGTTTATTAATACTAGTGAAAAGGGCTACATTTGATATCTCAATGGTTCGTCAAAGTTAACAGAAAGTAAATACTACCTCACCTAAACTTTACAATGTTTTGCCAAATGAGGATATTTATGCTCTGCTTTATTGTTGAAGAAACAGGCTCAGAAAAGTGAAGTAGTGAGCCTAAGCTCACAGAGTTTTTAAGGAATAAAGAGAGAACTGAAAGCCAATCTTCAGATTCTAAGCTGAGAGTTCCTTCTGCTATGCCATCATTACCTCCTTAGCAAAGGAGGCATTTATGTGGACCAATTAGCTCACACATCAATTTAAAACGGACTTTCTGAAGGGCAGCAAGGGTGTATCTCAATGAGATACAGCTCTGTTAAGTTATACAAAAGGGGAAGTACAATGGGTTAAATAAGCAACACTTTTGAGGATCTGAGGCATGCCTAGGCATTGGAAAAATAAATCAAACAACAAATTATATAGGAAATGAAATGGATTGAGGAGCCCTAGCTTCTAGTCAAGCTCTGCTATTAACTCACTGCAAGCTATCTTTCTTCCCTGAGCTTTAGTTTCTTTGTGTGTAAAATGTGGGAGTTGAAATAGGTTATCTCTAAGCTTAAAAACTTTTAATATTGTCCAAGTCTCTCTTAAGCACACATTGCGTGCTTAACCTTGAGGTTGACACCTTCAGGAGTAGAAACAGAAAAAAAAATGGTGTTTCTCTCCTTCATGTGATATAAGATAACTATTGTTCACGAGGCTCAGATAGTGTCACAAACACACACCACCAAACAAAACAATGGAAAGAGTATTTAAGTGTTACATTTTACAGTTAATATATAAGCACTGTAATTGGCCCAAAAAAAAAGGGAATTCAGAGAGAATCAGAATGATCAAGAAAAATATTTATGGTATAAGAAAAATCTCAGCTGAATGATTATGGGTAAGAGAAATTTGAAGCGTAGTGTATTGGTTGGTTCTTGTATTGCTATAAAGAAATACCTGAGACTGGGAAGTTTATAAAGAAAAGAAGTTTAATTGGCTCATGGTTCTGTAGGTTATACAGGAAGCATGATGCTGGTATCTGCTTGGCTTCTGGGGAGGCCTTAGGAAACGTACAATCATGGTGGAAGGAGAAGGGAGAGCAGGTATGTCACATGGCAAAAGCAGGAGCAATAGAGCAAGAGGGGAGGTGCTACACACTTTTAAATGTCCAGATCTCATAAGAACTCACTCATTATCCTGAGGCCTGTACTAAGGTGGGTGGTGCTAAACCATTTGATGTGGTTTGGCTCTGTGTCCCCACTGAAATCTCACCTTGAATTGTAATAATTCCCACATGTCAAGGGTGAGACCAAGAGAAGGTAATTGAAACACGGGGGTGGTTTCCCCCATGCTGTTCTCATGATAGTGAATGAGTTTTCACAAGAGCTGATGGCTTTATAAGCATCTGGCATTTCCTCTGCTGGCATTCATTCTCTCTTCTGCCACGCTGTGAAGAGGTGCCTTCTGCCATGATTGTAAGTTTCCTGAGGCCTCCATAGCAATGAAGAACTGTGAGTCAATTAAGCCTTTTTCCCTTATAAATTACCCAGTCTTGGGTGTTTCTTCATAGCAGCATGAGAATGAACTAATATACTATTTATGAGAAATTCACTTCCATAATTCAATCACCTTCCACCAGGTCCCACCTCTAACATTGGGGATTACATTTCAATATGAGGTTTGGACAGGAACACACATTCCAACTCTTAATATAACAGGTAGGAAAATGAAAGTCCATACCCAATGAAGAAGTTAATGTAAGTGACAGCTCAGTAGAGAGAGTGAACTAGAACATTTCCATCTAGCTATGACTACTGACTTCTCTGTACCATAGCTTTTCTTTGAACTTTTGAAATTGGACCAAAAGTAGTTACAAAGAAGACTAAAATAATCATCCGCCATTTACTCAACATTCAACTTTCAGAAGTTTATACAGAGAGAGGATGTAAAGAAAAGGAAAGAAGAATAGAAAAGAATAAAATATAAAACATAGCAAAATATGGAATTTTAATATTGTAAGGAGATATGATCCTATCTAATCCAATCAACTAAATACATATGGATAAAAGGGGGCCCCCAAAATGAAGTGACTCTTCAATGGCATACAGTAACCACAACCACAATGTACCCCACACACTCTGTGGTCCCCATTATGGTGTTCCTTAACTATTATGGAAGTAGTAAAAGAAAACCAGAAAAGAAGATAGACAAAAGTGAGTAAAAGGAAAGAGAAGGGTGAGGGGAGAAGGACCAGAAAAATATGCCAGTAGGAGTTCCTACGGAAGTCTGTGCTCACCCAGACATAGGAGGGCTAATTCAAAGCCACCCACAACAGCAGGAAACTCGAATAAGGTTCCTGCTCTCTCCTTATTATGTTAAGTTCTTCCTCAAGTATTTAGATGACTGACAAGAAAAAGATGTCACCACAGTTAAAACTTTGTCTATTCATTTGTGTACTTCTGTCTGCAATGGGCCCCCAGTTTGGACAACTTCAGGTGACTAGGCCCTTGAGTCAGAACAAAGCCAATTTCAATGAATGGTGACTTAAACCACTGGTTCTCATTCTGAACATTAAATCACCTCGGAAGATTATTTTTTTAAAATACTCAGTGCTATTTGTTTGTTTGTTTGTTTGTTTTTATTTCCCCTAATGTGCCCCTAAGTTTGAATGTCTTTAGCTTAAGGGAAAAAAAATTAAATTCAGGGTAATCTCAGTCAGAATCAATATCAGATTATCCTATGCAGCTGTATCTAGAACATGAAGAGGTGCTTCAACAGACAGGTATGCAGATTAGAATTAGGGGAGTGTCCTGACAACTCACTCTCACACTGGGAAATTAAGTATTTTAGGGAGCTATGTATCCACATTCTGGGTGATCCTTCTTGTCAGCTTTTAAGACCCTTCCAGAGATGATGAGTTTCCTAAGAAAAAAAACCACAAGAAATGAACACTAAAGCCTCCAGAAAACATTCCCCAAGAAAACAAAATCTCTGTTGAAAAGGACTACTGGGCTCAATAATAATCTGTTAGTTAACGTCTGAATTGCGAAATGTGTGGCCTGCTAAAGGTCACTTAGCCCTGGTGCTGACTGGTTTGAACCAAAAATATGAAATTATTCAAGCAGGAAATGGAGGCCTTGAGCGAACCTCAGCTGGTCAACCCTTTCAGTTTTCCAGGCTGGCCTAGCATTTAGTGGAGCAGGGCTGGCTTTTCTAGAGCCCAGACCCTGGGCCTAACTTGGACCTGTCTTTCTAAGAAGAGTGAGCATGAAAAAAGAGAAAGATGCTTGTGTCTGAATCAGAGGGTGAAGCAGGTTTCTGTGGGTCAGTGGAATTCTTCTCACTGTATTTTGGGCTGAGAACCTCAGCACCTTAAAAAGAGCTGTCAATGCTTCTGAACTCTCATCCACTCTTAACTCTGGAGTCCCGATCTCTCTTCTGGGGAACACTGACCTCAGTCAGCCTCCTTCAATCTAAAGAAAGCTGCACAGAAGCTCTTTCCCCATGAACTGAACAGAAACATCATGGATGAAGGGGATTATGACTGTACTTGAGGACATTCTGAAGGCAAAACATGCCGGCTCCCACCACGGCATATGTAAGGATTCTCTTTCTGAAGAATTCTGAGTTTCATCTGTTGGTCAAATTGATGATGATGGTTCTAAACTATTTGTAAATGCTTACTGTTTGCTGAGCACCATGCTGAGTATATATACACTAACTTGAGAACAATGAAAGCTTTACTATTAACGTGCATTTCGTAAGTATTGAACTGGAAAACTGAACAAAATGTTTTGGAAGCACTCATTAGGGGGTGACCCATTTTTATAAGAAAGTTGTGGAGGGATAAAAGACATTTCACAGAGGCTATGATTTCTGCATTAGGCTTTGATGGTGAGGTATTAAGCTGGGCTGGGACTATTGGTAGAAACATGCTCATTAGAAGTGAGATTAGAAAACTAAATCAAGATTTGTCAGATAATCCAACTGACTTGGAGAGATTGTCTAGCATGGCTTGGGAACACAGCTGGGGCAGCATAAACCACACTGGTCACCTCACTCCCTAAAACCCTTTCATGGCTCCCTGCTATCCTTAGTACAAAGCTCAAACTTCTTAACTTGTAATACAAGGCCTTCAGGATTTTAGTCCGTGTTTCTTTACCTAGACCCATCTTTTCCCTCATTAATGTTAGCTACCATTTAGGCCCATTCTTTTTGGTTTTTCAAACAGTTTGTGTGTTTGTCAATCCCTGCAGCTTCTAAGAGACTTTTACATAAAATAACCATCCTCTTCAATCTTCATCTTGTTGATACCTACTCATCCTTGATATTTCAGTTTAGATAATCACTTTCTTAAAAGGACATTCCTAATTCTTCATATCAAGCTAGCTTTCCTCCTACTTCTCCTTTTATAACATTTATTATCTTCAAAATTACTTTTTCTATCCTCACTAGACTTCAAAATAGATTGTGTCTTAGTTACCAGTGTGCCCTTATTACCTGGCATTTTCCCTAGCATCTAGTAGGTTTTCAGTAATACTTGTTTAACAGAGAGGGCAAGGCAAGATTGCAAAGGATGTTGAATGTCAGGGTCAGGATATTATCCTATAGCTGGCAGGGATATGATGCAGATTGGTTTAAACTAGGAAGAGTGCACTATCGAAACTGAGTGCTGAGAGCTATCACTGTGTAGATGATGCTGGAACGAGTAGAGTCTGAGGCTTCTTGCATAGAGAAATGCCTTGACTATACATCTGATTTTAGAGGCCATATTAACCAATCTATCCCTGGACCAGAACCCTGTGTTGTTACTGCTTTTACTGCAGAAAATGATCCTGCTTCAGCGTCCCTGCCCTATCATGGTCCCAACTGATAAGAAACATAGCCAATCAGGTGAAGCAGGGATAAGGAAGGAAAAGGAAAAACTTGTTCTTCAATCACTTTCAAAATCTCCCCTATGCTTTGATTTGCTTTCAGAGAACACTTTAGCTCAACAAACAATTGCAAACTACTCAGTTGCAAGGTAAAATGAAAAGCCCACAGGCATTAATTATATATAGAGATATTAAAAAAGAAGCTACTGCTTAATTATTGTTTGCAAATCTCGGTATTTAAATTGACTTATTTGCAAATGTCTGTTTAGAAATTGACTTTGTAATTATAAAGTCAGTGCAGGGATGTTTCAGGCCCTGGAGGAGTCTCTAACTAGGAATGATAATGTAACAGCCAGAGTGAGACATTGTGAGCTGCATTTTAATAACTAAAGGTGGTTGGCAGGGGGCTGAGAGGCTTAGTGGAAAATCCCTAAACTGGCAAATGAAGGGGCCAGGGTCTCCCTCCCTTGTTGGCAAGGAATCATTGGAGGAGACATGAGGGGGCAGGCAGGGAGCAAAGAATTTGAAGGTGAGTGAGGCCAGGAGTAACTGGGAGAGAGAACCAGAGTGTGTTGTGTTCTGTGTGAAAGGAGTCCTCCTTGAAACTAATTACAAAGGTTTCAGGAAATTATCTAACACCAATAATGCTCTACCCAACTGTTGAAATCTAGAGGTACTATGGCAATATCATTTCAAACTGAACCGTGTCCCTCCAGAGTTCACATGCTCAAGTCCTAACCCTCAGTACTTCAACTTGTCTCAATATTTGGAAATAGGGTCCCTGTAGATGTTATTAGTTAAGATGTGGCCATATAGAAATAGGTTGGGTCCCTAATCCAATATGATTGGCTTCCTTATAAAAATGGGGAAATGTGAATATAGACACACACACAAGGAGAATGCCATGTGAAGATGAAGGCAGAGATTAGGTCAATGCTTCTACCAGTCAATAAATTCCAAAGATTGACAACAAGCTACCAGAAGCTAGCGGAAAAGACGTAACACAGAATCTTCCTTAGAGCCCTCATGAGGAACCAACCCTGCCAACACCTTGGTCTCAGACTTCTAAGCCTCCAGAATCGTGCAACAAGAAATTTCTATTGTTTGAGCTGCCCAGTTTGTGGTTCTTCGTAACCCTAGAAAACTGACACACCTCACATATTGGACTCACAATGGACTCATCTATCTCTATGAAGAAATTGGAGAGGGACCAATCTAGAGCTAACAAGAGGTTTTTTCAAAATACTAGAGTATTAGACATGGAAGGGCCTGACCTCAAAACTATCTAGAATGATCAATGGGTCTTGAACATGGTTACATTTTGGAATTACCTGGGGAGTTTAAAAAAAGCCAGTGCCTATATTCTATGCTCAGAGATTCTGATTTAATTAATCTGGGGTACCTCCTGGACAGCAGGCTTTTAAAAGCACCCCAGGAGAGCTCATTTGTAGCCAAGGATGAGAACTAACCTTCTAGATTTTACATTATCTCCCTCATTTAATAGGAGAGGAAATTAAGGCTCAGAGAAGTGAAGGAATAATTGCCAAGGGTCACATTGTTAATAAGTGGAAGAAATGAGAAATGACCCAGACACTTGGACTTTCAGTTCACTGTTCTTCCCACCGAGCGGGATTTCTGTCCTCTTGACCCTGGATATAGAATGCATGTACTGATATCTGTTTCCTCAGCAGTCGTCTCATCCTAGGCAAATAGTGACCTTGGCCATTGATATTAAAGGAAAGTTGTCAACTCTCCATGTGCACAGTGAGTTTAGAAAACTATTTCACACATACCTCATCCTATTTCTTTATAGCATCTTTATAATATCAAGTGGGGCAAGTACGTTCCACCTGTTAAAGAAGATTAAGTACAGAGAGATGACACTGGCTCTCAAATTCCACTGTTGGTTAAAGACGGAACCAGGATTCAAACTTGGGCCTTTTTAAAACTATTCATTTATTTTTTTTCACCACTTGCCCAATGAGGGTGAAGTTAAACTGTATTGGTCTAATCTTTGTTCAAATATTTCTAAACAACCTTGGCCATTTTCTGCTTTGATTCTACTTATGTCAATGTAATTCATTTACTCCGAAAAGATAAAATACTTGTATGAACTTTGCGACTTCATCCAAATACATCGCAAGGCTCAGAGTGGTGATGGAGAGTGTGGTCATCACAATGTTAGAGAAAGTAACACTAAAGAAGGGTCATATTCTCATTTTCCATTTAAAGATAGGTCTGTTAGCCTGCTTTAAAATGACCACCCTGGCCATTCAACTTATCCCCACCACTAATAGACACAGATATCAAATTAGAGTTATTTGATTCCTATTTGTAATCCTAGTTGCACACCGATTTTTTGTACTTATACAGATACAGGTTCAAGGTCCAAGTCTTGGATTTACTATTCATTAATTGTGGAACTGTAGGGAAGTCAAATACTTTGAGTTTTAATTTTCTCAACTGTAGAATGGAAAGAGTAATGTCTATTCCTTGTCTGGTGAGTAAAGCTGAGACAGCCAAGTATAAAGAGGTCGTCAGAGAACCTCTGACTAGCCTGCACACTGGGAGAATGGGGTGGAGGCTCGGGAAGTTCACACTCTTTGTAAGGGGGAGGAGCCTGGCCTCTCCTGTTCCTGGGTGGTTACCTGGAATTCAATCTGTGAGATGAGGGCCTGTTAACAGAAACCTCTCTCGCTTTGCTGAATTTTTCTTTCCTTCTTACCCAATAAATTTCATTTTTCTCACCCATCAAAGTGTCTGCGAGCCTAATCTTTCATGGTCGTGTGACAAGGACCCCATTTTTAGCTGAACTAAGGAGACAGTCCTACAACAAAGTGACCTCATGTAAATAATATTCCTTATACAGATGCACCTTGACTTACAATGGGATTATATCCAGAAAAAAGCAATCATGAATCAAAACATTGTAAGTTGAACCATTGTAACTCAGGGACTGTGTATATATATTATGCCCTCAATAATGTGAGTTTGAATATTTTCTTCCAGATAAGTAGCTAACAACAATGGTTTTAAAGCAATCAATGGTTTGCCCTGCTTTGGACCATTAGCTGCATTGTTCCTATTCCCAGGTCGTGTTTTGTAATTTCACCTTGTTTGTGTCTTTAAAGTTTTAAAGTCTTTGCTTCAGAAAGTTATCCAGGACTCCATTTGTTTGCATTGAGCCCCAGCTTTTTCTTACTAATTCTTCCAGTGACTTAAATTTTGCCGATGATCCAGTTTCCATCTCTTTCTTCTATGCTACTTCTCTGGAACATTACTAAGAACACTATTCATGCTCTGATTGCCTTCTGTGATTCTGCCTATTGCCTCACAGTAGGTCTCCCTGGTCTTGACAACCTGAAGAGGCTTGCGTTTTAGCTGTTTCTCAAAGAGCAAGAGCGTGAATGGAGTAACAATAGTAGGATGAAAACCCTCAAGCTCTTCAGGAAGACTTATCCCTAGAGGGCAAAGAGCAAAGTAAAGAAGGTGGGAGACATATTGTTGAGGATCAAGTGCTCTGAATAACACTCTGGATCCATATTATAGGTCCAAAGCTCAAGTCTTAGCTCCATTATGCATTAATTATGGAACTGTAGGGAAGTCAAATATTTTGAGTTTTAATTTTCTTAAATGTAGAATGGAAAGAGTAATGCCTATTCCTTGTCTGGTGAGTACAGTGATCTCATGTAAATAATATTTCTTATACAGATGCACCTTGACTTACAATGGGATTATACCCAGAAAACCAGGTCATGAATTACAACATCATAAGTTGAACCATTGTAAATCAGGGAGTGTGATTTACAATTATGGGAGAGGTGGTCTTTGATATCTCTTGATGGATATTCCTCTCCTCCTAAGAAGCCCCTGGACCTACCTTCTTTTTCTGTATAAAACCAACCTGAGAAAAGTCATCAAAGTGGTCTGGCCTTCAGAGACTGCAAAACTAGAAGGTGATGTTTGCTGTACAAAATGTCATCACTTTTAATACCTTGCAATCTGACTTGATTCCCAGAAAAATGCTACACATGTTTTAAGTAAAGCTCAAAATTCCAATGAATACTCCCAACAATATTTATGTATTCCATTTCTTTCTTATATACAGGTCATAACATTGAGGAATTGCATATAAAATAATATTAGAACCTGAAATTTATAGGGCACCTCCCATGGGCCAAGCATATTCTGAATCTTCATAATATTATATGACAACATATGTTTTATTACTGGTTCTATTTTGCAGATGAGAAAACTGAGGCTTAAAAAAAGTTAGCAAGTAATTCAATACCAAGTTAGCTCATCCACAATCATGCAGTCAGCAAAGAAGAAAGGTGCAATTTGATACAGCCCTGTGTGATTTAAATATCTATTCTCAGAACTACTAAATGAAACTATTTAGGAAACCAAAGAAACACCAATTTCTCCCAACCCCTCACTTAAACTCATTCAGGAGAGGACAAGATAGAGATTCGCCACTATCATTTACATGTATGATATTTCCAAGCCTATTTCTTTATTTGTAAAAGAAGGAGGTTGAGCTCATCTAGAAAATCCCTTCAAGCGCCAATGTTTTATTATTCAGATACAAACACTGCCAGTGAAAGCAAGCAGCCACTGCTGAAGGGAAGAAATTAACGTTCTACAATTAATACCCCATTTCATTAACAATTAGATATGTTAAATGCCATTCAATTTTGTTTGCACCATCAAGTTCTGGGAAGGTGTCTATGCTTCTTATAACTTTCCAGTAATTCTCCATCACCAACTGGGTTAATTTTCCAAGCAGGCAGACAATAGATTTTAATTCTCAACCTTTAACATTTTCCAGCCCTTGGGACATTGGAGGACCTACATGAACGGATTCATCTACTATCCTAATCCAAGATTAAGATAATTTATTTTGGGTGAAGTCTATGTGGGCCCCTCCATGTACTAATGAAAAACAACATTAACAAAGCTTACATTTGGGGTTGTCTCCATATCTACCCCACACCCACACCCACACCCACGATTTTCTGATGGCATGCACTGTAAATTTATGAGAGAGTAGGTTTTCAGACTCAATATAAATATTACTTGCTCACTTAAGGCTTCTCCTATCACAGTCTGAAGTGAAAGAATCATAGAAGAACAAGTTTTAAAGAAGATATAATAATAACAATAGTAATAATGCTAACATCACAGTAGCAAGAGCAACATTCATCCTTGTAGCTACCACATGCCAAATACAGTAACTACATGCTTTATATATGCTTCTTCTCTTATTCTTAATAATAATCCAATGAAGTAGGTACTATAGTCATCCTCATTTAACTTGTGAGAAAATTAATTGATTGTTTACTCTACTGGTTGTTACATGTTGGTTATTTTTATTGGTTATTGGTTATTGATTGCTATATAACAAATTTAGCAGCCTAAAACTATATATTTATAATCTCACTCAGTTTCTAAGGGTCATGAGCCTGGGAGTATCTTAGGGGTGTGGTTCTGGCTTAAAGTCTCTCATAGGTTTGCAAACAAGATGTTGCTCAGAACTGATGTCATATGAAGGCTTGACTGGGGCTGGAGGATTGACTTTGAAATTCAGTCACACGGTTGTTAGTAAAAGGCTAACCTTACCATGTGGGCTTCTCCTAACAAAATGGCCACTGGTTTCCCTAGAATTAGTAAACCAAGGTAGGGAGAGGCAGAAGCTGCAGTGTCTCTTATTGCCTTAGGAGTGACATACCATCAATTGTGCATTATTCTATTAATCACATACCCCATCTCTGTTATGATATGGGAAGGGATACACAAGGGAATAATACCAGGAGGCAGAAGTCACTGGGGGCTATCTTGGAGTCTGCCTATCACACAAACTAAGATTACACAACTAGTAAAGTAGCAATAAAGAAGTGAGTTTATAAACTCAAGTTATGTCAACTTCACAACCCATGCTTTAAACCACATGTGTACTGCCTCCTTAAAATGTTTTCTTATGTACCTCACTTTCTAAGCCTTTCACTACAAGTCAGGGTTTGATCAGAGAAACAGAATCACTAGGAGTGACATAGAATTAGGTATACTAAAGTAAGTTATATAGCAAGTTGATATTTAGTATAGTATAGCAAATTGACATTATATAGTTCTAGATGCTGGTTATACAGTCTTTGTGTGGGTTGGAGTCTACATGGCAGCAAGGAGAGGAGAGGAAGAAGAAGAGGAGGAGGAGAGAGGAGGAGGAGGAGGAGGAGAAGAAGAAGAAGAAGAAGGGGAGGAGGAGGAGGAGGAGGAAGAAGAAGAAGGAGAAGGAGGAGGAGGAGGAGGGAAGAGAAGAAGAGGAAGAAGAGGAGGAAGAAGAAGAAGAAGAAGAAGAAGAAGAAGAAGAAGAAGAAGAAGAAGAAGAAGAAGAAGAAGAAGAAGAAGAAGAAGAAGAAAGAAGAAGGAGGAGGAGGAGGAGGAGGAAGAGGAGGAGGAAAGAGAAGAGATAAGAGAAGAGAAGAGGAGGGGGGAAGAGAAAAGAGAAGAGAAGGGAAAAAGAAAAGAAGAAGAGGAATAAGAAGAAGAAGAAGAAGAAGAAGAAGAAGAAGAAGAAGAAGAAGAAGAAGAAGAAGAAGAAGAAGGAGGAGGAGGAGGAGGAGGAGGAGGAGGAGGAGGAGGAGGAGGAGGAGGAGGAGGAGGAGGAGGAGGAGGACGAGGACGAGGAAGAGGAGAAGAAAAGAGAAGAGATGAGAGAAGAGAAGAGGAGAGGGGAAGAGAAAAGAGAAGAGAAGAAGAAAAGAAGAAGAGGAATAAGAGGAAGAAGAAGAAGAAAAGAAGAAGAGGAAGAAGAAGAAGAAGGAGGAGGAGGAGGAGGACGAGGAGGAGGAGGAGGAGGAGAGAAGGAAGAGGAGAAAAGAAAGAGAGGAGGAAGAAGACATGGATAAAAGTGAAGAAGAGAAAGGACAAATTAGAATCTGAGAAGACAAAGTAGAACCCACAAGGATGAAGTGAAACCCATGTTAGGCTCCCAGTGCCTTCAAGCCTGCAAATTTGATGCGATGTGTAGGTGATCTGCAGGAAAAGCTAGTGCTCTTTGTTATGGGAAGCTTGAGAAGATTAAGGAAGAGATCTGAGGGAAAGTGAAGGAGTTACAGGGATGCTGCTGCCCCATACCACAAGATAAACTAGGAATAAGCAATAATGTAGGTAATCCGCAGCAACCTCTTCCACCTTGCACAGACTTTCCAAGTCTAAACAGAAGATAGTTGCTGTTTCCCTTCCTCTTTTCAAATCTTATATAAAATGTCTCTTGTGGCCCACAGTAGTCCTGAATTATGCAGAGTAAGGAGTGCTTGGAAAGTCAATACCAGCTTAACTAAATTGACACAATACAAACCCACCATACCATCTCCTCTGTTGTGTTGCCCTTTTCCATTGTAGCATCTGCAAATCCATATCCACACTGTACCCATAGAGACACACCACAAGCTATCACTGTTCTGAATTTTTAATAATTTTCCTGCTAGGGACCACAAGTTGTCATTCTGCACCAGGTGCAATAAATCAGTACTGTCTCAATCTAGCCCTAATCCTTCTGGCAGATTTTTTTTCTTCAAAACTCACCTGTCAAACTCACCAAACTTACCTGTCACTTAGGAAAAGTTTTCCCACCCAACAATTTTACTCCCCTAAAGATACACACACACACACACACACACACAATCCTTCCTTGGAACTACTTCTGTGTGGTTGTTAGCTACTGCTTTGCACTTACCCTCATGAAAGGTCATCATTTACTTCTCCATCTTTACTGTAAGTTCTTCAAGAGGCTCATCTTTGTATTCCTGTGTCCAGCACAGAGCTCAGCCCACCAGTTGAGTTGAATACTTTCAGCACCTCTGTCAGCTCATTTTCCAGCCTCTGCATCAATGTCTCCACTGTGAGTTAGCTCATTACTTCACTAAGGAGCCAACTTTGAACAGCTTTCAGCAGCTGTGATAGCTAGAAAATTCTTTCTCATAAAGAAATCTAATTTTATCTACATTTGTCTTCCTGTAGATTCTACATACTGATCATAATTTTATTCATTGAACACAGACAAAATGAATCTGCTCTCTTCTAATGATAGCTCTCAGGTATGTGAAGGCTACTTACTATTCTGCTTATATTTGCATACTTACACTTCTCTGTGGCGTGGATCCATGACTAATATATCTCTATGTTACCCACAAGGTCTAAGAGTCCTTGGATTGGTAGTGTATCTAGACTGTCTTGGTCTGGGGCAACTGGAATGACTTGGCCCTCCTCCATGTGTTTCTTACCATTCTGCAGGGGATTCTGGACATGTTTTCATGGTGATAGAAGAGGTATAATAATGGGGACAAGCCTACCTAGCAAGTGTGTTGCTAGTCTCTGCCTGTGTCTCTTCTCCTGACCTCCCATTGGCCAGTGGAGTGACCAATCATCCTGATCTTTGTGTAGCTGAAGGGTTTCCCTTGGTCCAAGGGGCTTCCTAAGGTGTGTGATCTTCAGTGCTAAAATTAGGACAACTGGTTACCTATCCGGTCATGTGACTAGGTTCAGAATCAGAGTGAGAGACACTGCAAAGCTGTCACACAAAGGATATGGATTTGAGGGTAAAAGAATTGGGGCCATTAATGTAATCATTTTGCTGCTGATGGGCTACCTGTTTTACAAATCACTCCCAAACCCGTTGTTAGACCAAATCAATGCACGTTATCTTCATTCTTCACCTTAAACTAAAAAGAGACCAGACATGGCCACAGAAAATGAAAGGCATATTGCTGAAGAACACAGTGGGGTTTGTTGATTTTTAAAATTCTCATACAGCTATTTTTCAACTTGATAGCAGAAGTCTCTTGCTCAGCTGCTCCCTAGAGCATTCCCAAAACAAGCCTATGTACTTTCCAATTAAACCCAGGTGAACTTAGCCCCGACCTGTAGCTCAAGTGTCAGTGCAATGCCAAAACAACTGGATGAAAAATATAAACTGCACTGAGCAGAGTTTTTGTTTTGTGTTTGTGTTTTGCCTCCACTATTGCAAGCAATTTTTGATCAGGTTTTTCTCAAATCAGGTCAAATTCACGCATGATGACCTGGTGAGCAGAGCCTTCATTAACTGCTGTCACCCACCTCTCCCACTTATTTCCCTTTGCTCTCCCTCATTGGCACTCTGCTCCAAACAGGAAGTGCTGCTTCAGCCAGGTCATTCATTCATCATTCACTTATTGTAAACCCATCATTGGCTGGCTACTGTGCTAGGCCCAGGGAATGTGGGGAAGAATAGCTCTGAATCAGTAACCTGAAGCAATCCAACAGCAGATACAGACTTCTGTACAAATAGCGAGTGAAGATGTTTATATAAGATACATGCAAAAGGCACCACCATAGAAATATATGTAAGGTAAATATAAAGGAAAATAACTGCTCTCTTTGCCTAGGCAAGTCAAGAAAGATTTCAGAGATGAAGTGCCCTTGGATTAAGCCTTGAACGATTATAGAAGCTCACTTGTCACAGGGCAGAGCAGTTAAACACATGGACTTTGGAGTCAAATAGGGTTTGGAATGATATTCTGTCACTGGCTATCGGCATGACCTTGGGCAAGTTAATAAATTTACCATTTTCCTGAAATTTACATGTTCTCATAAATGAAAAGGTCTTTTAAGAATTACATGAGATGAAATTATGTGTGAATGTATGTAAGTATGTCCACATATAATACTTAGCATTGTGCTTCTCAGAGAGAAATCCCTCAAAGTAGAGCTATTACCATTGTAATCACTTCTGATAGTGGCAAAAATGAATTGAGCAGAACATTCCAGATAGATAATACAGTAAGTCCATGAGTATCAAAAAAGCATAACATGTATAACATGTTCTTGGCTTTAAAAAACAGAAATTTGACTTGGCATTGAGTATTATACGTCAAGATTGATGGCAGAAAGCAAGATAGATTGTTAAGAAGATAAGGCTGGAGAGGGAAAGGATACCTGAGACTGAAGGATTTAAAATTGTATGTCAAGTAATACTGTATGTAATTGGGAGGAGTTTATCACTAAGGAATAGAAAGAAGTCAACATAATATCCCAAGAAGATCCACTAGAATGGAAGATGCGTAAGTACAAGGGCCATATCTGGCTTACCACTTTCCGTAGGGACTTAACAATGCCTTTCTCCTTGTAGAAGCTCTACAGATTTTTGCAGAGTGAGCAAGTGAAGGAGTGGCAGTGGCATCTGAAAGACAGACAAGTTTGCTATAGCAGTTTAGGTAAAGAATACCAACAACTTGACTTATGGCAGGAGGAATAGTTTCAGAAACGTTAAGAGACACAACTGTGAGGATTGGGTACTGGCTCTGTATGTTGAAAAGAAGGGAAGCATCAAAGGTGATCTAGACTCTACCATGGGTCTCCAGGAAAAATTCCAAAGAAATAGGATTAATGGTGAATCATATTTTTTTGCTGGTCCAGTCAGGTGTTTGCTGGTCCATATGTTTCTGACAAATATGTCAGGTGTTTCTGACATATTTGTGTGCAACAATGTCAAGGGAACCAAATGAGATCATAGGTTTCCAAATTGTAAAGTAACAGTGTAATGGTAAATGATATTTATCCATTGACAGATAATTGGATAGCTATTGTGGGCCAGGCACAATTCTAGGTGCTGGGGTAGAGCATTAAGCAATGTCTTATTGTTCATGGATCCAGCATTCTAGTGTTATAAGAACTTTTCTGATTTTAAGTTAGTCAAGAGTTACACATTCTCCTTCACTCACAAATAACTAACATGGATTAAACTCTTTTGTTATACCAGGAGTTTCATAGAAAGAATATCATTTAATTCTGGGAGAACACTTGAGATGAGCATATCATTCCCATGTTGAAGATGAGACAGCTAAGACTTCAAATATTTGAGTAGCATT
This sequence comes from Papio anubis, assembly GCF_008728515.1. NCBI lineage: Eukaryota > Metazoa > Chordata > Mammalia > Primates > Cercopithecidae > Papio > Papio anubis. The sequence continues at coordinate 87,423,867 of NC_044988.1, read as the reverse complement.
ACAAGGTTCACATAGATTTAAAGTGGTAAAGCTAATATTTGAAACTGGGTGGAGAAGGTGTCATGACAGACTCTTTGGGATGATGAAAGGACAGGAAAATGCCATGTAATTTGAAAAGGCATCACAAATAATATAAATGCATATTTAGAAATTAAAATAAGACTTTTTTTATTTTTTAAATATAAACTACAAATCTAAAGCTAAACCAATCTGGGGTGAGGGGACTGTTGGGGATATGGGTTTAAAAGCCTAGGAAATTCTTTCCTAGCTAAAATATTGACAGGACTTTCATAAGGCCCCTTCCCAGTTAAGAAGCTCAGTCACTTACATTTTCAACCTAAAACTATTAAAAACAACATCTCTACAACCTCATGAAGTTAAATACCCTTGTTAAAATGATCACATATATTTCAGTTAAATAATAGCCGTGGGAGAGGACAATTAGCAGATGCGGTCAGGAGAGAAAAAGATATGTTTTTCAGATGAGATTGGAAATGAGATGGAGAGTCAATGAGGCAGAAATATACAAGACACTTTTTTTTACCCTGAAGTTTCTTGAATTCTGTTACTAATGATACCTTAAGATTCTTAGAGCTCTGACCAGAAAAGATACATTGTGATCAGGGAAGTTGAAGGAGAATTTCAAAAAGTCTAACCACAACTGACTTTTACCTAGTCCTTTCTAGAAAGTAGTGTTCCTCCTCCATCCTTGTTGCATTTATTGATCACTTGAACTGAGAAAGAATCAGTCATTACAGTTTTGTACCTAATCCCAAAGGGAGAAAGAAGGCAGAAGTCTGGTTTCTTGAAAAGGAGAAGGTCATCAGCTTGAAACAGCAGACAAAGTACTCAACTCAAATTCTATTCCCTGATTCCCACAAGTCTGCTTGAAATTCCACCACTATTTGCCATCATTCTGGATTTTGATGGATTTTGGTCTTCTAGTCTGGCCGCAGAAATGCAAACATCTATTTGTGGTCTTTCACAGGATGCTTTGTACTTTCAGTTAAAAAGATGAAGGGGGATAGTAGAAATCTCTGTGGATGAGTGAGGGGGAAAAGGATTTGATGTTCACGTGAATCTAGGTTTAATTTCTGACCCATAAATTTACTAACACTTGTTCATCTTGTCCATCATTGTTTTTAGTGAACCAAGAATACCTCATGACTACTCAATAAACATTTGTTAGAAAACAAATGGGTGACCTTGAATAGCTCTTTTTCTCTCTCTCGTTCTCACCTACTCTCTTTCTCATCTCATAGCAAAAGTCCATCAGTGATAGAATGAAATGATATGGACAATTCTAAGCCAGTTCCTGCTCCACAAGAAATACCAAAAAATTACATATCTTTTCCTCTAGAATTAAGAAAGTTTAATTCCCAACTATACTATGCAGTAGCCATTTCTTTGATCAGATCAATAATTCTCTGAGACTTGATTTCACCATTGATACAAAGGAAGGGATAAAGATCTGTTCCCATTCACCTCTCAGTTGCTCTGAAGATTACAAGAGTTTATGGAATTACATACATTTGGTAAACAGCACAGCACTGTTTAAATGTTTATTATCATTATCCTTATCATAATTGTGCAGATGTGGGTCAAATTCTCACTGGAGACCCATCTTTCTTTGGTTGTGGGAGCATCTACTGTGTCCATAGCAATCTTAGAGTCATTATTTTTCAAATCCCACTCTGTTTTCATTAACTAAGTCTACCTTTAAGAAGCCGGATGTTTTCCAGTGCATCTAATTGCATAAAGCAAAAGATCCTAAAGGAATTTATGTGGCCTCAAGGAGCATTATTAATGGAGGTCCCTTCTAGAGATGTAATTTTGGAAGCAATTTTCCATGAAATTGCTGAATGTGTGTATCCATATAAATTTGAGCCCATTTGGTACAATTATAATTTAGCCCAATGATTGCACTAATGACATTTTCAGTAGATATTCTGGTTTAAAAGGAAGGGATACATTTATTACACGTGTATGTAAAACATACTTCAAACTGGATTGTCAGGTAAACGTTTCCATGAGGGCTTCCATATGTCTTTTTCCATTCATCTTCACTGACACTCGACCACAATGGATTCTACAATTGAGTAAGGGAAATATCTAAGTCTGAATTGTCTTTAGTTAGAGCTGAAATATGTCTCAACAAAAGGAATTACATTTCATCACATTTTGTGACCTATCAGACCAACAAAGCAGGTGATTTATAGGATGGATTTTGAAACCAGCCGGGGCCAGTTTTGAATTCTGGATCTGCCCCACAGAGCAGATGGCATTGAGCTTTAGTTTTCCACCCTTAAAAAAAGGAAAATAGTAGTATCAGTCCTTAAAGGTCTCCCAGGGTTGTCGGAATAACAACAGCAAAATGCACAAATATAGGCAAAGTTCTTAACACAATACCTGGCATATAATGCACTCTTTTAAGTGATTAATGTATATGACATCTTCCTAAGATATTGATTTCAGATAGAATCAAAATAAAGTGTGTGTGTATGTAATGTGTACTTCCCTGTGTGTGTAACCGTAAAACCTGAGGTTCAGAATGGCTGTGTAATGAGTTCAAATGGGTCCAAAGATATACAATTCATTAAGCAGTTGTGCTGGCAGCAGAATGAGCTTTCAGGGACCTCAGAGATAAATCAGTCCAGTCTCTTATATTTCAAGGACACTGAATTAAGAAGGAATAATTGACTTGTCATAGCTACCGGAAGCAACAAGACTAGCCCATTAGACTTCGTAAGTTCAATTCAATATTATCTCATTAAAACACACCCTTTCCCAGAGTGCCACACAGCCTTTTCCACCCACTGTCTTCAACTTATCTTTGCTTCATGTACCCAGGTTATTGGGCTTCTCTTTTACAAATGAAATATATATATGCAACCCTAAACTATATGTCTCTTCTATTATTTTTCCCCAAGACAGCAGGAAGGCGTGGGTATTGGAGAGTGTTTTTCATACATTCCACTTACAGAAATTCAAAATACAGCCTTACCAGCCTGTGTGTGTGTGATGTTCCCTCTCAATTATGCTTCTGTAGGACATCAGGAGCAACTTACAGGTTACCATGCTCCTCAATCGTCCTCAAAGATCAGTATCAGAGCTGATCATGGTAGTGTTAATGATTCTATACATATTGGGTATTTATAGTTATTTTGCCCCCTTGAGTCTACAATCAGGTTCTCTTGTCATCAGTCAGCAATCATCGTGGCAACACAGCTGTTAATTTCCATACATGGTTCTCTCTTATGCTCCTTACCCTCTCACCAAGCCAGTCTACAACCTTCCATCTTCAGAGGCTTCCAAAGTAAAACATTCTACCTATTATGTCTTCTCCATCATCCTTCAAAAGCAGATGGGACTGACTTTTTCCGCAGGAAACGTAGCATTGTTCCTCTGCATCCTCCCCGCTTACTTCCTCTAATTCTGCAGGTGTGGTTTGTGCCTCTTTCTCCTTTCTGGTGTTGCTGTCACTCCAAGATAGCAGTGACTCTCCATTGATGGACAGCTATTTTGGGGATCCTTTATTTATTTTTCTCCTTAGAACATGTGGCACTAATGATCATGTTAACCCCATTGCTTTGTAACTTTGAGTTTCATATGGAAAATAAAAGGTGTTCATGAAGGAAAAAAAAATTAAGAATAAAAATTTACCAAGAAGCTGAAAAGAAAAAAAGGTCCTATTTTTATGCATTACAGTTTAAAATGATCCTCAAACTTAAATATATACTCCAGTGTCATAGTTGTTCCCTCTTATCCAGCATTATCGCAATTCTGGTGTCACCACTCTCCACCCCAGGGTTTAAACTTCTCCCAGTCTTTTTGACACTCACTTTAAAACCAGAGGGCCTTATACCATACTAAAAACACAGCACTGGTAGCAGAGGCTGAATCTTCTCTGTTTGGGCATTATTTGCTTGTTTAATTTCATTTATGGTTTGCATTTATACAATTTATATTTAAAACATTTTTTTCTCTAGTTGGATTTTGTTGACAAGGATTTCCAGTGCCTTAGTTTTGCTGCATTGTTTGGGCTTGAACACCTGACTTTTGTGTCAATAAGTTCTCCTTTACCCCAACTTGTAAAATAGAATCAGCTAATGGGTTTTCAAAATTTTTAAGCAATGAAAATATTTTTAATAACAAGTTTTAGTCTACAATATTGAAATTTTACTGAGCTTCTTGTTTCATTTTGAATGTAATTATTTGATAAGATAATATAATCAGTATAATGCATAATTATTTGGAATTTGCTGAAATATTTGGACTTTATATCATTAGATGAGACAAAATCGTAAATGATTCATTTTCTTTGTATATTGCTAGGCTTCTTACCATGAAATATTTTCTTTTCTCCATTATAATAAAACTTTTTGCCCTAAATTTCAGTTTATTTGATATAAATATTGCTATACAAGCTTTCTTTTGGTTTATATGTTCCAATATATGTTTTTCTCCTTTATTTTGAGATAAATAGTTCTTGTAAGTAACATATTACTGGCTGTCTTTGTTATTAATTTTTTTGTTTACTTACCTTCTTTTTTTAATTATCACTTTCCTGTTTCTCTTAAATTGATACAGTTTTGGTTTCTGTTTTTTCCTATTCTAGTTTGAAAGTTACTTATTTGGTTTCTATTATTTAAGGAGTTTCCAACAATTGTTATCAAACATTCTATTAATTTACTTTTTTCTGGCAACATCTAAGGTTAATCAGTTATCTATCAAAGACAGAGAAATCAGTTATGCTTTCTTCTCTGACCCCCATCACCTGGTTGGAAGCATTGGAATTTGAATTCCAGATTGTTATAGAGAAAAAGGTACATATGTTTACCTTTCATGTCTAATCTAGACACCAATGTGGTATTTTCTTTACTCACAATTACTTATTGCCTATCATGACTTCCTTTTGTATTCATTATTCTTATACATGTGGAATATCTTTAACCAAAAGAGCCAAAATACAAAATGTTTCAGAACAGAAACTTTTTCAGTGCTTACATAACACTCAAAGAAACGCTCATCAGAACGTTTTGATATTTTACATTCTCAAATTGGGGATGCTTGACTGGTAAGTATGTACAAATATTCCAAAATCTAAAAAAATACGCAATCTGAAACACTTATTTTCCCAAGTATTTTGGATAAGGAATACTCAACCTCTGGTATATTCTTTAATCATGTACTAGAAATATTTTTGCTAGTGCTTTAAGTTCTTGTCTGCCCATAAATATCATTATTTATCTCTCATATTCAAGTTATAATTTAGTTGCATATAGCATTCTTATTTTACCTTTATTTTGTGACATAGTCACACGTTCCAGGGATTAAGTTGTGGATTTGGGACATTATTCCCCTAATACCTGTGAGTCCTTGCTTGCCCCATGTTTCTTGGGTTCTCGTTTGTGCTTTTAATCTTCCTATACCTTTCAGATGCTGTGGTACTTTGAATTTCCAGGAATAGGATGCTGTGGCAAAGTTGAAAAGTTTGAATGGTGAGTAACACCTGTGAAATTAAAAGGGAGTGGCAGGATTGGGTGGGTGAGGGAGCTGTCAGCATACTATTTTTAACCTGGCAGTCCCTGACAGCCTGTCAGGGATCTGTCAAGGTCACCCATGAAAGAATCCCCAGCTTCCCACTCTCTTGCTCAGTCACTGGCTAGAGGCTGCCCTGAGAATAGCATGATCTTGACTCAAAAGCTGGGATGGATGCTTACGACGCTACTAGCTGAAGGCTATCAGCTAAGCACAGTCCAGCAGCTGGACAGTGAGTTTTTTTCTTGAAGGGGATCTGGGAGTGCATCTCATGTTACAGAAATTCATTCTGAGAGATTTTTACTCTTCTCGATCACCAGTTTCTCCTTGATTCTGTCCGTTCTGTTATTCAGTCTATCTCTTCTGTGGTTCCTGTTATTCTTTTCATTATATAACCGTGTCAATTTCATTACTAAGATCTCCTGCTGCTTCTTTTATACAACCTCTTAATTTTGTTTCATAGAAGCTCCGCTTACCTATTTTTTTGATAACGTTAATTATGCTTATTCTAAATTTCTTGTCTGCATTTTCTATCAGCATTTTCCCCTCTTTGTTCTCTCCCTTTCATTATACTAGTTCTCACATACCTGTAATTCTTGTCCATAGAATGTTTATAGTTGACCTTAACTTCAAGACCGTCAGCTAACTTTTTAAAGGGTGGAAGCTTCTACCGAAGTGGTTCCCTCTCGGTTTTAGTAGGATTAAGGAATGGGTGGAATGTAGCAGGAAGAGAAGGATTTTTCCCACTGATCTCTCCGGATTTCTGGCCACTTGGGTTCTGCCTTGTCTCCTACCTGGAAATGGTCCCTCTATTTACAACTGTGTTACTAACAGCTTAAAGTGGGGATGGCTCACATAGCCTGGCCACTTCTCAGCCCCATCAATACCCTTCTGCCCCTTGTGTACTCAGCATTACCATCCAGTGGTAGGAAATGCCCATGGTATTGCCTCCAGGCCCTTCACTGCTGTTACCCATAGTTTCAAGTCTCTGGAGCTACTCCTTCCTTTAATTAAATGCCACCTTCTCTTGGCCTCTCTTACATTCCTCCTATTCTCTATCGTGAACATGTTGCTGTACTTACTCAAAACCATATTTTTGACATTTCAGATCTTAGATGCAGATCACAGAGACAATAGCATGAACTCCAAATGCCATGTTGACTAGAAGACCCAGCTTAACACAATTTTATTTTTTCCCCCAATAAGAACATGGAGCTGCTCTCCCTGAAGTGAAAGGTGGGACCCAGAGTCCTAAACCCCAGAGGTTCCTTTGCATCTCTCCTCTGACTGCATGGAACACGGTGTTTTAAATCATTGGATTGGATGACTTCCAGGGTCACTTTTACTCACACATTTTATGATTCCAGGGTCCAAGAATGATGGTATTATATGTAAGAACTCTGAAGCCTCAAAGAGAAGAGCAATTAGAATTCTTCTTTCTTTCCTATTGTTCATAAACAGGGTATTAAAATGACCACTAAAGAGCAGAAACCTAGCTCTGATATTATACAAAGACAGAACACCCTACCCTCACTTCCCTTTTAATATCGCAAGTCTCTTCCTTCCTTCGTCTGTTAGAGAACATTTCTCCATTTTTCTATGTTCAATATTTATTCCATTTTTATTTAATTATCAATTATCTACATTGCAACTATTGCCACCAAGTTGAGGGGAACATGCAGAGAAGCAGGTTGTGAATATCAGTAGTATGCTTGGTCCAGGTGGGGAAAACAGCTTTAGAAATGACTGGCCACTTGTGAGAAACTTGGCAGTGTTTCTTTCTCATTTTGACAAAAAGTATAAAGTCAAGTCTTCTTTCACTTTTATTTTTGGTAACTTTAACACAGTTTTGTTTTGAAAGTTGAGTTCAAGGAAAGGCCTCGAAAATACCAATTAAGTGCCTCTGTTAAAAGCCACGCATAGGAAAGAAAAAAAAAAAAGTCTCTATGGTATTTGAGGGAAAAAAAATGAAAAAGAGAATCACAAAATTTCTAGGAGAAAAAACTCTGGGCGCCATTAACCTTCCCCACACAACATGGAATTATATGAAGACAGGTTTCTTCTAGACGTTCATGGAAACTCAGAGCATATGCACACAGAAAGGAGCTTAGCCAAAGCAGTACTCTATAAGGGGGGTGATCATCTTATTCTGTGCACTCTGGGAACCTATATGTTGGTTATAATAATTAAGTAGGATTTGCTCCAGTGAGATATCAGCCTATGAAAATATTTCCCAATGTGTGCTTTATAGAACAGTTATCTTACAAGATATGCTATAAAAAAGACCCTGTGATCAAACAAATTTGGGGAATACACCATATTCTCTGCTCTTGTGGGAGATTTCCTATGCATATTATCATGTCAGGTAGTTTAATTATATTAACCCAGCATTTCTCAAAACAGTTTCCCATAGTACCCTCTTTGTTCTGGTTCCTTGACACCTGTTGCTAAGGGCAGGTGGTATATCATGGCCGGTAAGAGCAAAGCCATAGAAAATGAAGAACCTGATTTCAAATCCTGGTTCTTCTATTTAACAAGTGAATCTCTTTTGGCTTCACTTCCCTTGTCTATAAAAGAGAGACAATAATCATGATCTTGTGGGATTGTTGTGTTCACAGGCAATAATATATCTAAAGAACACAGCTCTGTACCAGCCATGTGCAAAGGCTCAGAAATAGTAGCTAAAATAATATGTAGTGATTTTCGAGGTTAGATTGATAATAATAATAAAAACCCAAAAACAACAAAAACACCTGGAAGCCTAGAGAGTTATAAATATTAATACATGGATAATTTTGTTCTTCCTTCCATTGGTCCTAGAAAAATGTTAGAATGAGAATAGAGACCTGGAAAAAGCTTTGCTATAGAGAGACAGATTTTTAAGTACTTCTTAAAGTTAGTTTTTATTATTGCCCCTTCAGTGGAGCCCTTTCTACACCCGCGTCCTTTCCACCCATGTCCATGTGACAGGATATTTCCTGTTTCCTTTCTGCCTTTTTTTTTTTTTTTTTGAGATGGACTCTCGATCTGTCGCCCAGGCTGGAGTGCGGTGACATGATCTCGGCTCACTGCAACCTCTGCCTCCTAAGTTCAAGTGATTCTCCTGCCTCAGCTTCCCAAGTAGCTGGGTCTACAGGTGCCCACCACCATGCCCAGTTAATTTTTGTATTTGTAATAGAGTTGGGGTTTCACCATGTTGGCCAGGCAGGGTTTAAACTCTTGACCTCCAGTGATTCACCTGCCTTGACGTCCCAAAGTGCTGGGATAAGAGGTGTGAGCCACCATGTCCAGCCTTCTGCCATTTACTTTTACACCTACCCTAACACGGGAGTTGCTTTCTATGACCTTTGTGTCCCTCTTGTCCCACTGTCTCTTTCTCAGTGATGAACTCTTAATGTCCTCACACATAGCCACCGCTCTGTGTAGCTGAAGAGGCCCCAGAGAAGCCTGAGGAGAGACACATTTTTGCCATACCCTGAACCTTGGGTGAAATTTGAAGTGAGAGTTTTCAGCAGCCATGTTTTCACAGAACAGCTGACCCTAGCAGGGGGTGGTAGATTTGAATTTCGCTGTTAGTTTCTTTACTGCTAGATTAGGGAAAAAAATAAAACAAAACAAAGAAACAAAACATTCAAATGCATTTGACATGTGGTCTTATAACTCCAGCCTGGGTGCTCAGGATTGCAATGTTAAACTTGGTTAATTATGATTCAGAATTCAAGGAAAGGAATATCGTGGAGTATAGAGATAGAGTCCATGAGCTTTGATGTTAAAAACTGATCTTTGGGAGGCGGAGGCAGGCAGATCACAAGGTCAGGACTTTGAGACCAGCCTGGACAATATAGTGAAATCCCGTCTCTACTAAAAATACAAAAATTAGCCGGGTGTGGTGGTGGGCACCTGTAATCTCAGCTACTCAGGAGGCTGAGGTAGGAGAATTGCTTGAACCCGGGAGATGAAGGTTGCAGTGAGCCGGGATCACACCACTGCACTCCAGCCTGAGCGACAGAGCAAGACACTATCTCAAAAAAACAAACAAAAAACTGAGATCTGCTTATGTGTGGATAAAATAGCTTCTACAGGCCTCACTTTTCTTATCTGTAACTTTTAAAAATAAAATGGTTTCTAAATCTTAAGATTTCTGTTAAGTTTAAATGAAATAATGCAGAGTATTTGGAGTATTTGCTATTCTGTCAGTTTAGGAGGCTGTTAGCTTTCAGGAAAATGTGTAGGTTGATAGACTTAGCAGTTTTTGTGTGAGTTAGATTCCTATCCTAAACTGGGAATTTTGCTGTCCATTGCATTTGTCCATCCATGTATTAATGCATCCTCTGTCCCTAAAAGAAGTTACATACCAGGCCATAAACAAGATGTTATGTTCCAAAGTCTGAAATGTTAGACTAGAAGATCAAATCTTTTCTGATATTTGACAGATTTTACCATCTCAGAGTCAATTAACAGGTGATCATTTGTTTCTGCAGAAAAGTTACAGAAGATTTCTAACATCAAAGAATTTGAAGGCTGTTCTGCTAAATGAATGATTTAGAGCAGCCGTATAGGGATGTATTCAGGAAGTGGTGCTTGTTCTAATCTAGTTCTCCTTGGCCCAGTCTAGTTTCAAGTACAGGGGAGAAAAAGAAACAGCAGAATAGGGCTTGGCCCATAGTTTTCAAATAAGGGACCCAAGGCCCTACTCAACCCATTCCCTCCTTGGTTGTATCTAAAGTGCTATTTCATTGCTTGTATTTTTTATCAGATGACTATTTTAATTTTGATTTTTATCTACCGGATATATTTCAATGTATTTTAGTCATTTCTTATGGTTTTAATGCATGTTTGTGTCTTTGTTTTTTTCTAAAAAAAAAATACTGATTTTGTAGTTGATATCATATGGTTCCATTAATTGAAATGGTAGAAGATCTTTATCAGCTGTTTCTTACATCTGTTCCCTCTTACTTGTGGTGGATCATTTTCTTTTATGTTTTGTGCTTTGGGGTAGTAAGCTCATCTTCCTGTGCAGCCTGAGGTGAGGGTATATCTCTCCAGAGAGTAACTGTGTTGGAATTTTCCAGGTGCCCAAAGGGGACCACAGACCTGGGATCATTTGTATGTTAATAGAAAAGCTTGTGGCTTCACAAACCATAAAGGAAATTTAAATTCAAACCTGACTCCCAAAAGTGAAACAGGATTATGATTTTAATTTCACAGATTCTTGGAGGATTTTTTTCCAACCAGAGACTAGACATAGTTGGACATGTTTTCTTGAATTCATTTTATGATGAGAGCTGGTTTTATAAACTCCCTTCCTTCCATGAGAAAGTACCGCTTTAATGGATTTTACAACCAATTCTCAGGTAGACTGCTGGTGAGCCCAAGGTCATGTCTTCTGTTTCTGAACATGTGTTAAACACCCTAGTCCCTAGTTTAAGAGCCACCCTTACCCCAGTGGCAGTATTAGCTCATGCACTTCTACTCTCATTTATAGTTCTATTTTGACTCATAGCACTAGCGGATTTCTCTTTTGTTATGACTCGCTGGGCTATGCCTGTAAAAATTTGCACCATTTTGTTGACAATGTCTAAGTGTTTATTGCAGGAGGGTGCTATGGTCTAAATGTTTGCATTGTCCTAAAGTTTATATGTTGAAATCCTGTATTAGTCAGGGTTCTCTAGAGGGACCAAACTAATAGAATAAATATATATATAAAGGGAATTTATTCAGTATTAACTCATACAATCACCGTGTCCCACAATATGTCGTCAGTGGCTGAGAAGCAAGGAGAGCCAGTCTGAGTTCCAAAACTGAAGAATCTGGAGTTCGATGTTTGAGGGCAGGAAGCTTACAGCACGGGAGAAAGATGTAGGCTGGGAGGCTAGGCCAGTCACTCTTTTCACATTTTTCTGCCTGTTTATATTCTAGCTGAGCTGGCAGTTGATTAGACTGTGCTCACCCAGATTAATGGTGGGTCTGCCTTTCCCAGCCCACTTACTCAAATGTTCATCTCCTTTAGCAACACCCTCATAGACATACCCACTATCAATACTTTGTATCCTTCAATTCAATCAAGTTGACACTCAGTATTAACCATCACAAAATCCTAATCCCCAAAGTGATTATATTTGGAGGAGGGAACTTTGGGAGGTGATTGCATTTTGAATGTGGAACCCTCATGAATGAAATTAGTGCCCTTATAAAAAAGACCCGAGAGAGCTCCCTCATTCCTTCTACCATGTGAAGACACAGGAAGGCACCATCAATTAACCAAAGAGTAGGCTCTCACCAGATACCAAATACACTGGCACCTTGATCTTGGACTTCCAGTCTCCAGAACTACCAGAAATAAATATCTATTGTTTTTAAGCCACCCAGTCTATGGTATTTTGTTATGGCAGCTTGAACGGACTAAGACAAAGGGTCTTGAGTTTCTGTTGAGAACCATGTTGTCCTAACTCTGAGTCAAGTAGTGTTGTTTCAATCTAAGGTCCTTCAGTGGATTCTGGGGACTTAGCAGTGCTAAAGAGGCATCTGATATGCCAGCTCTCAGACCTTCCCCTGCTCTCAGCTGAGCTACTTTGCTTTTGTCTATTTTATATATTAAACTTCTGAATAAGAATTGGATACGCATAATGGTTTAGTCTTTCAAAATAAAGTTTTAAACTTCTGCATTTAACATTATAATAGAAAACATCAAGATGTGGTGTAGCAAACACAAATCTCATTGTCCAATGACCTGAGCACTTAACAAATTCCAAACTGCCATAATCATTTTACAGATAAACCTCCACTCTCTTTGGGTTTCTGTATCTCCCAACTTGAGATACAATTGAGACAATCACGCTTCAGGAGGGAGTAAACCACTCCAGGAAGAAGTTGAGTAAGACTGGAGGCCTGTTAACACTGTGAACTAGGGAAAGTTTCTTCATTAATGCTGGCAGTAGTGGGGGCCTTATATCTAGAAAGAGTCAATAATGCATTACACTACTTAAGCTGTAGAAAGAGTTCATCGACTATATCTTTTTAAAGGCTCTCTTCAAGGGACTTAACCTAAGGAGGCAAGAACTCCTTCAGTCCCAAATAGGCTAAATAAGGTAGAATATTGGCTGTGAGGACCCTGTCCTAGAAAAAGCATAGGAAGGGGAACAGAACAAACACAGGGAGTTGAAGAAATTGTGTAAAATAAAAGAAGGTAAAAGTAGAAAGCGGGAGTATATGGCTACAGAAGAGGGGACAAAAGTAGACACTAATATGGACATCATCTTTGGACATCAAATGTGAGATGCTATTAATACAAACATATTAGAGTCTAAGACGTGGTAGTATCAAAAGAAAAAAACATCCTGACGCAACTAACCTCCAGGAATAAATACTTATCATGTCTGACAAAGCCTGATTAACCCCAGCCCTGCCTACCTGCAGTCAAACTTTCCTTACTAGAATGTATATTCCATGAAAGCAAAAATAGTTGGTTCTCTATGTCTAGGATAGTTCTTGACACTCAATAAATATTTCTTGGGGGAATAAATAAAAAGATAAAAAACAGAAAAACAGATTTTTAAGAAAGTTAAATACAATTAGTCTTGTAATAAAGTACTTTACAGAGTCAACTGTCGATTACCCAAAGATCACCAGAAAAGTCTATTGATCAAGAAAAGCTCAGGTTATTAGATTTACTGCAGGAAAGGAGATAGTCTTAGTAGTGTTTCAAAATAGAAATATATATGGTTTTGGGGTCAGGGTTGACTGAATTAAAGGAGAGTCTTACAAGATAGAAACTATTTGGGATTGGGCAGAGATTATGCCATGATAGCTTTGGATTGATGGTCACAATCGGAGGGTCTTGAAGTAAATCTGGATGAGTCAGGTGTTATTCATGATAAATAAGCTGTTTAGTTAGTTCCCCATTCTTATCTTCCAGGAGCAGGTATTTCCTAGAGCAAGGAGCTAAATTATTTTTATTTATTCTCAGCATTGCTTAGCAAAGAAAGAGCTAGAATACATCATCCTAGAGTTGTTTAGCTCAGAGAGAGGGAAGTATGCCTGTTTCCAGTGTCATCAAACACAGGGACAGAGAATTATTTTGGTTTGTGTTCTTAGTCCACCTTTTAGCTGTACTGTAGCCTGAGCTTAGGAGTAGATTATAATTGTCTTGAGATGTGATCAATCCAGATCTTCAGTGCTGTTTGATTGTTCTGTCATCTTATAGAGTGTCTGGTGATAGTCTTTTTGATATTGAAACGTATCAGATTATCTTTTTTTTTCTTACTGGAAGTTTATTTGTCCTCTCATTTGATGGGACAGTGGCTTCATGTGAGCACAGTGACACAATTGTGAAGACAAAGATTATAGTTAGATGGTGCAGTCCACTTTTAAACCAGGAACAATGACGCCTGAATTAAACCAAGAGAACAGATCCCATCCCCTTTTGAAAGAGCCCACAAAACTACATGTGGGGGATTTTGATAAATAATCTAATTTTACCTTATTTGCTCCTCCAAATCCCACCTCCAATATATGACTATAAATACTCCAAAATCTTTTCTTTACATTGCCCAATTATTCATATTTAGATTCAATCCTGTAAGCCTTGAGGACTACCCCTACAAGAAATACCTAGGGGAAGAAGTTAGAGAAAAAGGAAATTTGTCTTTTGAGAACCTACTATGTGCTGCCATAGCAACCCTGTTAGTTCTGACAATAAAAATTGAGGCATAGAAAAGGGAAACAATTTTCTAGAAATGGGGAAGGTAATAAATATTGAATAATGGATATTAATCTGAGTCCCTCCAACTACAGAGACTGTGTACATCCCACTGTACTGTAAAATTTCCTTTGGAGGAATAACACCACAAGCCATTATCAGTTAACTCCATATTTTTTTTCTAATAATATAGTTATATCACTCTTGCTTGATATTTAAACAGTTTATCTTTTGAACGATAAATGGGGGCTTGGATTTTTCTTGGAAGCAATGGGAACCCACAAGAGGGGCTGAGACGGCATTCACAGGATCAGTTTTGCTCTTATTGTAGCCACAAGTGGGACGATAGCAAACAAAACTGGAGTCAAAGAGATCTCTAATTATGCCCATAGAGGGTTAAAAACAAACTTTTTCTCCTTAGAGAGAAGGGTATCAACATAGATTCATTGTCAGATGGGATGAGCCGTTGTTTCCCAACTTTAAGAAAGATGCATAATTTAGGCCAAGATAATCACCAGTGATGCATACAGCAGAGATTAATTTGAAAATTTAATATCAGAAGATTGGAGGACTTGCTTATGAAGCCACAGCTTCTAAATTATAGTGAGGCATTGGCTGGTAACAAGTGCTCAGGAGCCTCAATGTGCAGAAGAATATTAAAAGATACCGCATGTCCTCTAATTAAAATCACGGCAAAATGGAGTAATGATTGCAGATATAATATTAGCAAAGGGTAGGGGGACGATTAGAAAGCAGTGCCAGGAAGGCAACAGGGGCTGGAAACCATGGCCTCCATGGGGAGAGGCCTTTTCCAAATTGCAGCCAAATCCCTGGAAATTAGTAAGAGCTAGAGGGAAAGCAAATGTGAGTTGCTGGCATTATAGGAAATAAAAATATTGCTCTATCACACATGATTTGGACAAAGGTTTGGTCTGTTTGTTCAGTGCAAAGTGACAATTGGGAATAATTAAAAATGGAGCCTGAGTTTGCAAGGGACTCACACACAATAATAGCAATCAGGATGGTCACATGAACCTGATGCTTTAGGAGTGTTTGGCTGGTTGATGTAATGTCTTTCATTGTTTTTGTTTGTTTGTTTTGTGATTTTTTGTTTAGTTTTATAAGGGGAGGTTAGTGGGAAAAAGCCAGTAAAATGGGAAAAGTTTCCATTCATTCTTAAAAAGACAGTATTGCGGGAAGTCAAGAGGACTGGCAGACTTTGTACATTTATATCTATCCTTTTATGAAGCTGGAATAAAAAGGTGTGCTATTATAATGTGCCCAGAATTTTAGAGGCATGGGTTTGTAAGGCAGGGGAATGTATTTGGGCTGGCTGATGTCAGAGAGTGAGGCGTGAGGCTTAGTCCTTCTTTTATTTATTTTTTTTTTTGGAGGGGGGTGTTGTGTGTTTTTTGTTTGTTTTGATTGTTTCTCTACAAATTCATGAAACCTAATTGGAATTAGAATGAACAACAATGGCTAATGAGATAACATGAAGGCATTTGAGAATAATCATTCCTCTCTTCATCAACCCACCCCGATTTAATCCTCCTAACTGAATGCTGCTCTTCTACAGTTTGTACTTATCAGGGCCTAGCCAAAGAATGCAGTGAAGCCCAGAACAAGATTATACTTTGTGAGCAGGCTATATTGCATATATTACACATATACTTTCACTTCGCCATTTGATGCTCACTGCAGATATTAACAATCCATTACAGCATGCTTTTCTACTGACTCCAAATAAATCCTCAGAATCCTTTTCAACAGAGGATCCCAGAAATCACGATCAATATTCACATGTGGAATGCAAGATGCCAGCCTCTGCTAGGGAAATTCTGGAAGTTTGGGAGATTTCTGAAAACTTCTCATCAACAGGAAAGGAAGATGGAGAGTAAGGTGTAGGGAAAAGAGCCCCACATTAGCTGTCAGAAGTCTGGAGCTTCTATTTCCTCTTCGGCTTACTATCCTTGTAATTTTGGACAAGGAATAGAACTTCTTTGATTGTTAATTGCTTCACCTATAAAACTGAAGTAATATGTACTAGTAATAGTTCTGAAAGTAATACAACAACAAAATGCAGTAATTCAGTAATATGTCATGAGTCATGTGATGATAGGAGAGAGAGCTGTTATTAGTATTAAACTGATAATCACTAATTCTCAGTTGCTTGTCTCTTTTCTCAGTTGCAGCAGAGCAGCTAGCAGAAGCACCTTTAGCCAAACTTCTATTACTTGGCCTTAAACCACATTCCCTATTTCAGTTATCCTCAAACTTGAATGGCCAAAAGAATCACCTGGGGGCACTTGTTAAAACACAGATTGCTGGCCTGGTGGGTGGCTCACACCTGTAATCCCAGCACTTTGGGAGGCCGAGGTGGGGCAGGGCGGGGTGTCACCTGAGGTTTGGAGCTCAAGACCAGCCTGACTAACATGGAGAAACCCTGTCTCTACTAAAATTACAAAATTAGCTGGACCTGGTCGCACATGCCTGTAATCCCAGCTACTCCGAAGGCTGAGGCAGGAGAACCGCTTGAACCCGAGAGGCGGAGGTTGAGGTGAGCTGAGATCAAGCCAGTGCACTCCAGCCTGGGTGACACGAGCAAAACAAAACTCCGTTTCAAAAACAAACAAACAAACAAACAAACACAGATTGCTGCCCCCGCCCCCACCCCTCAGAATTCTGATCCAGTAGGAATGAGGTGGAGCCCAAGAATTTGCAGTACTAACAAATTCCCCCGCAATGCTTATAGTTGCACTTTCAGGGACAATACTCTAGGAACCTCTGCATCACCTAAATTCTACATTGCAAGGTTGAGATCATTTTCCATATATTTTAGGAAGCATCTGCAATAAACCCAACCCCAGTTCTCATTTCTCAGAACTACTATACCACCTACAGTTTTCTTCCATTCCTGTGAGGCTTAGCAGGCTTATGTTTTTTAGGAATCTTTTCATTTGTATTTGTCTTGCCTTCCCAGAGAGACTGGGAAGTTCCTCGAGGCTTCAGCTTTATGAATTTTTGTAGCTTTGTCTCTCACTAGTGACACTGATCCAAGCACTCATTTAAAGTACTTTTCTCAACACATCTCCTGGATGACTCTGAAGACCCCCCTAGGCTGTTGCCTAAAGAGTGCAGAGCACAGCCCTCCACCCCCATCCTTTTTTAACCCCTGTCACTCCTGTCACCACACAGCTGCCAAGTCCTCAAGAGGTTATTCTTCCACTGGACATAGCTGCCCTTTGTTGGTGACCCTTCTGCTGCCATCACTCTGCTCTCAGTAGCACTGGTCCCGCAACTCCCAGTCTCCTTTACCTTGAGATCCCCATAATTAGGTCTGACCCTTTTAAAAATTTTCTTTAGTAGCAGACAGGAGGCTATTCTGATGTAAATGATTTATCTAAAGGGATAAAATATATACAAATAAGTAATTGCAAATGTTAATTTATAACTACAGCTCAGGCCCAGACTATAATCTTGGCTGTCTGACTTGCTCCCTGTGAGTTTCCACTTGGCCAGGTCCTGCTACTCACAAGAAGTAATCCTATCTTCTTTGTAGCTTGGACTCCCAGATCCAGGGAACGAAACACCATCCCCCATCACTACAGTCCTAGTCACCCTAAGTCCTGGTGTTCCAGCCGCTCTCTCTTCCCAGGACTCTTTGAAAGTGGTAATAGGCCGGGCGCAGTGGCTCAAGTCTGTAATCCCAGCACTTTGGCAGGCCTAGACGGGCGGATCACGAGGTCACAAGATCAACACCATCCTGGCTAACATGGTGAAACCCCGTCTCTACTAAAAAATACAAAAAACTAGCCGGGCGCGGTGGCGGGCGCCTGTAGTCCCAGCTACTCGGGAGGCTGAGGCAGGAGAATGGCGTAAACCCGGGAGGCGGAGCTTGCAGTGAGCCGAGATCCGGCCACTGCACTCCAGCCTGGGCGACAGAGCGAGACTCCGTCTCAAAAAAAAAAAAAAAAAGAAAGAAAGAAAGTGGTAATAGCCCCTTCCTACAGGGAAAGCCTTGCCTCTACCCAAAAGTAATACATTGGCTCCATAGCCCTGCTGATGTAGTCATAGTAGCTGGACATCAGTACATCAATACAGTTCCCAAATACCTATTATTGATTCTTAAAAACCACCACATGTACCTCATAAATATGTATACAATCATTATGTATCAACCAAAACTTAAAAAAATAAAATATGCAAAACATTTTTAAAACTATATTTTTATTTAAAATATCAACGGCCATTCCTTTTTCAATTTCTCTTTACCCAGATTTAAAAAACAAAAAACAAACAAACAAAAAAAACCTTGGTGTTCAATTTCACCTAGAGTCACCTTATTACATGCATTGAATTGCATTGAGAATGTTTTAATGAATAAATGCATATACATAAATGCATATTAATTTGATCTATTTGTATTCTATAGGCCACTGTGTGTTGGGAAACAGATTTAAATAGCTAAAACAGAACTGTCGAATCTCCGGTCTTTCCTCTGCTCCTAATGTTCTTCCTCTTTACATGTAGCCAACTCCCACTGTATCAAGGTAGTTTTGTAGCAGATGAAAGTCCTTGAGCCCATTTGGTCACACAATAGGCCAGCCCTTTACTAATTCTACTACCCTACTGAATAATTCTCTGCTTTGCATGTGCCAGTGTTGTTACCCAGGCACCCGCAGGTCCTTGCTTGCAAGGCCCTGCCTTGAGCGAAGATTGCTGGTTTGAGCCAGAGCAGTTTGTCCCTGTTGCTTGTTTGTTAGATGAACCTGTCCATCTGTCTGCATGCCACAGACCCTGGGTGGCAAAAAGTAATAAAAGGAAAGCACTCTTTGACAGCCCTCTCGGCATAATGCCGGCTTGAACAGAGGTTATTATCTTGTAATGCCACTGTTATTTCCAACAGCCCCCAATGGATCTGCTGACTGTGGCTAGACAAAAGGAGAGACACTGAACACAGCCCCTACACTTCCTAGGGGCAGCGTTGTGCTGGGCCATCAGAGTGACTTTTACTGCCTATTGATTGGTGTATCGACTGCAATTAAGGGCCCCTTCTCCCATTGACGTTGTCACTGGTATATTTATTTAATAAATCCCAGTTTGGTCCATGACCACTGCAGGGCTGACCTAGCTAGCTTCTGTGCTTCTTGATACACTGGGGAGACAAGTGGACTAAAAATGTGAAGATGTCCTCTAGTCCCAGGCTTGCCACTAAATTGCTATATGACCTTGAATGAATCACTTCTCTCTGGGTCTAAAGTCCCTCCTCTATATCCCAGGTCTGACTGAAGAAGAGTCTACAATTCTGTGATTCTTATTTCAGACGTCTAGCTCCCATGGGTTGTGGCATGAACTGGTTGAGAAGGCCCCCAAAATAGCAACGAAGTAATTGCAATGTATATTCTAATAGCAGCAGCTGTAGTAACGGAGCTGCCTCCCTCCCTGGGCTTCCTCTTTAGGGGTGATATGCCAGAATGAGAAACAAAATTACTGTGTCTGTTCAGCAAATTCCTCCTGACAAAATCTTTAAGCGTTGACAAGAGTAATATACTCAAAATTAGTTTAGAAGTGTTTCAAGTTTCAAAAATCAATCAAAATCAAATTAGGTTCTGAAGATGCGTCTGTTGAGTTTTAGGAAAAAATAAAGATTCGCTTCAGCAACTCAGGAAAGTGGCTTTGACCCCGAAAGAGGTGACTCTTTCACACAAAGTGATTGTTCTTCTTTACATCTTCCTTTAAGGCCTTTGCCAAGGACTTGACCAAGTATGTCCTTGTTCTATTCTCTCAGCCATTTGTAAATAACTTACCAGCTGACCTACATTTTAATCCCATTTCTCTCTCTTCTGTCTCCCAACCCCCAAGGCCCATCGAAAGCTAAATGAAGGAAAAAAATTAAAAAGTAAAAAACCTAGTCTTATTTCCAAGGATGGTAAAAAGGCCTGGAGGTGGTTGGGAAAAGGAATTAATAGCCCGTGGCCTTTCTTGACTTGGTCTAATTGTCAAGTGCAAAAGAGCTATATTCAAGATGTAGGCATGCATGCCTCGGTGGGGTTAAATGATTAACAGGAGTTTCAACTTTGGCTTCATTCTTTATCCCCATATGTAACTTAAAAATCAGGGTCTTTTATAGCCTGGGAGGATAATAATAATCACTTTGACATTTACACTTCAGTGACAGTGGCTTATTGTTTCCTACATACAATGACTTATCCCACCCACCCTACTTCCCCTTCTTCTGTTCTTAGTGGTTTTGAGGCCTTTACAGAAGGCTTACTACATATCCACAAATCAGGCTGGCAGCCATAGTCACCACAAAGAGGCCCTTGTGTCTTTTTCTCTCCTGTTTATCAATGTCTATTATCTATGAAGCTGTCATACCTGACATACCTCTTGAAAGCTACCATTGCCTGGGCCAAGGGTGTCACTACCCAAAGTTTCCAAAGTCTTTTATCCTCTGGGTAGAGCTGAGAGAATGGCCTCCCCCTATTCTGTGCAATCTGGATCTCCAAGCATTTCTGTTTGGATCTAGAATCTCTTTGTTCCCAAATATTTTGTTAAAACAGTACATTTAGTTTCTAGCAAAACTCCTCTAACCATCAAGACTCAGACAAGGATTGACAGGATATGTATATGTATGTAGGATGTGTATGTGTCTATGTGAGTGTGTGTGTGCACATGGGTATATGGTTGTGTGTGGACTGAGTGACTAGAATTGATATTCTGCCTTGCTATGACCGCTTCATTCTCATCTAAGCTCAAAGCTTATTTTTGGATATATTAACATGGGCTATCTATAACCAATATAAATGGTTGGCAGTGGAGTTTGCTTTGTGTGTCATAATAAAGCTCTTTCAGCTGGTCACTTGAAAAAAGAGAACAGTCTGCTCCAGATAACAAACTTCTTCAACTATTGAGGAAAAAAACAAAAAAAAAAAAAAAAAAAGAAAGAAAGAAATGCTGCCTATTTGGAAATAATAGATTTCCAAGTTTCAAAGTCCCAACAATCTTAGGTCTTTTAGAACCAAGTTTCAGATGTTGCCTCCATTATATATGAGATCTCTATGGTGGCCTCTTCATGGCCAAATCAGTAGTTTCTAACCTATTCATTCAGAGTTGCAGGCTCTGCCTACTCTCTATCCTACCCCAAAGGCGTACACCTACACACAAATGCACCTGCACACAGAAGGAGAGTTACATTGTCAGATAGGCATCTCAAACTATGGACCCATCATTTCAAATCATCCTCTCTCCCTCTCCTCTGCATAGTTGATATTTCTGAAGATTCCACTGATGTTTCAAGTTAGTGACAACTTCCCTTAGACTCACATAGTCCTCACTTTCAGTATGTATCTCAGTTTCTTGTAATTCAACACATATGTAGAATTAAATGAGTTGTAGCTTCTCTACTACACCAAAGACATTTACCCCACCTCTTCCTAAGCCTACAGCTGTTACTTCAGATACAGGTGGAGGACTTACCTGTTGGCACCTCCCATCTCTCCATAGCTAGCTCTATTTTTTGACAAATATCATGAGAGACAAATGACCCTTCTTTTTGTCCTATTGTGCTTTCTTTCTTCAGCAAAATCTGGGGCCACTGTACTGCTTGATGCTGGTTCTCCATCAGTGCCTTCGTGGCTGACAGCACCTAGAGGGAGGACTCAATAATTTGCTATGTTCTGTCCCAGCTGCCTAGAAAAGAACTTGGCACACAATATATATTTGATCAATATTTCTTGATTAAACTAATGGAATGAAGGAAAGAAGGAAGGAAGGAAGGATAGAAAAGTGAATGACAAAATTAGTATGTATTTTCTGGCAATAACAACCATAATAGTATCATGTTAAACAAAAACCTGCCCTATTAAAAATACAATTTTGTCTGCTTAGTAAGCACCACATGGGCATTTGGGAAACTCAGATATACAGACAAAACTAAAAGTTGCAATTAATTCACTGTCCAAATAAAACTGCTGTTAAAATGTTGTGTTTTTATATGTCCATTTTTCTATAAGTATCAGCAACACGCTTTCCTTAACAAAATTCTTATTAATATATTTTGCTTTATAACCTCCCTTCTTTTTCTATGCTTAACTTACACATTGGGAGGTTTTTGTAATCTAATATGTTTTGAAGTTTTCTTGTAAAATATGGTTTTTACTGCATAGCATTCTGCTCATTAATATACTCAGATTAATATACAAGGTATATTGAACTAATTTCTCGTTCTTTGATATTTTGATTTTTTATTTAAGTTTATACACTTGCGTGCATCTATGATAGTTTTTAAATAAAATATTAGGTCAAAAGTTCTAAAGGGTAGACAGATGTCATGCAGGTAAGTGCCAGTATTAGACATTGCCACTTTTCTCACATTTGGGTACTCTTTGATTGCAATGGAAAAATGAAGAAGACTTCAATTATAATAGATTTTTATAAATCAATTACTTAAACATTATATAAATAGAATGAGACCACAATTTCCCTGCAGTTTAGAAGCTGGGCATAATTTTGATTCCTCTATCTCCTTTCCTGACATATAATGAATCATTAAGTCCTGTCTGTTTCACTTTCATAGTGTGTTTTCAACCTTCCTTCTTCTCCAACCCATTTGACACTGTTATAATCCAGGTCCCATGTTTGTGTTCCTGAGTTTTCAATATTGCTCTTTGTTTAGGTTTTTTGTCTCTTACTTTCTTTTTACTGTAACATTTCCCAAGTGTTTTCCATGAGACACTGGTCCCATGAGATACGTGACCAAAGAAGTCCCATGACAAACTTATGCAATCTTACTTATTATCTTCCCTCCTGGGGATACACCAAGCATATCAGTTTGCTAGATTTTCTAGGAAGTCCTAGAGTTAAACAATCAAAACCAACAAAAATAGTAAGAACATTTTTATGTAGCTTGCTTGAACATAAAATATACTAATCCTGACTCACACATTCTTTCAACAAATCATCGTTTGTATGATTACCATGAGTGATGGCCAGTTGTGTGAGTGTGTGAGTGTGTGAGTGTGTAGGTATGTGTGTGTGTGTGACATCTTTTAACCACCAGTTGAACCTGTGCCTTAAGCAAACACTTTGGGTGTCACTTTTACATTGCATTTCACACAGCTGATGAAGTCATTTTTTAAAGACTAGATAGAATTATATATTTTTGAAAAAATTATCCAGTAAAGTAGACATTCCAAATGACTACAAAGGCATTCAAGATCCGTTGGACTTTCCCTTAATCATAATGTCTTAGTCTGATGTCCCATTGTGCCCCTGCATCATCAGAAAATCAAAACATATCAAAGTTCTATCTCCTCTCCAAATATGTCATACTTTCCCAGCTTTTTATACCTGATTTCTGCTATTTCTTCTGTTGATCTTTTCCAGTGATGATATTTGGTTTACCACCAATAGCAAATATTAAAATCTTGCAAAATCATGCCTATCTTCTCCAGTGGTCACTTCACTCATATCCTTCAAATTCCAATGATGGCTTCTCTACAAAACATTTTCTAATGCCCTGAAAAAGCTGCCCCTCCTGTCTTAACAGCCTCCAGGTGGGCAGACTGGTGATGTTCACCTTCCTTTTATAGATGAGAAAGCTGCATAATTGTGGGTTCTCTGCACATTCTGTGATCTTTGCTAACTACCTGGTTACATCTCAAAAGATAAGAGGTTAGAGAGTGAAGAGGATGGAGGGAGGGAGTGTCCAGGGACTTCTGGAATCTCAAAAGGGATGAACACTTAGCTAAGACACGAGAGGCCTTAACTAAATCCCAAGTTTGTTTATGGCCGTCAGAAATGTACCTGGCACGTTCAGTTCTGATTTTCAGGGATTTAAGTTTAGCTGGCAAAGGAAGTTGTATAAACTCAGGAAATGGGACAGGAAAAAATATGAAAGAAAGCCAGCTAATCAGAACCTATTAAATTCATAAAAATGTGTTGGCTTGAATTATAGTTTTGGGGGAGATATTAGTTATAGTTCACTATTCAGTAACTATTGGCATTATGAGTCCCTAAATTAGCTGTTTACTGACTTATTTAAGCCAATCGTTAAAATGTCCACATTCTGACAAACTGCGAGGATTTTGGGGCAAGCATTATGAGTACAATTATTAACAGCCTACATTTTATTGACGTGTAACACTATGTAGAATGGTTTTACATCTAGAATACTCACCATAATTCCCCTTTTATAGAATGGAAAGCTAAGACTAGCTTCTGATAATGTTAAGTGATTATTCAGAGCTAACAGAAATAGGAATGACAAAGTTAGGGCTTGAAGCCATATGTTATAAATCCTAGTGATGTCAAGAGGGCTCACATAGCATGGAGTGATTTAGTAAGCACCTACTTCTCAGTTTTTAGGACTGCCAGGCATTGAGGAAGCCGAGGCATCCATGAGACGGAGGGAAGTCAGACGGCATGAAGCCCTGCAGACATAACGTTGAGGGCAAGGATGGGAGCCAGAGCCTGTCTTCCTGGTTTGTACTTCCTGCTTCTGGCTCTTGTCTTTTATCAGGAATGAAAGTACTACCTGTGTTATCTGAACAATGGTCTAATCTCTTTCAGTACCTGGTGCTGAGAAAGATTTGACTAGAACACATTGGGAAGGGATTTATGTAAGACTTGAATATGTTATTAACTGTGGGTAGCTGGAGTTTTAGATAAATGATGATGAATATATGTTTATTATCTTGATCACTTATTTTATAATGTTTCTTGAAAGTTTACTCTGTGTCAGATATTATGCATAGCTCTCAGCTGTATGAAACAGACGAAGCCCTTTGTATTTAAGGGGCACAGACTCCAACAGACATAGCAGTAAGGAAAATCTTAATCTTTCTGGGGCATCTGGAACATTTCAATAGACAAAAGTTATGGATATGTTTTCCTGGAAACATAGACACACACATATGTGGACTCACACTTTTACTTATGGGCATGAGATGAGAAATTCAGAATCTATTTAGACTTCTCTAAAGACCAAACATTTCCCTCCTAGACATCCATAAACCTCAGGTAAAGTATTCTAGGACAGAGCATCATTAATGTGAACAAATTTTTATTGCTTCCTACAGTATTCAGGGCAGTAGGAACAAAAGGGTAATGTCCAATTGACTGTTGTCAACTCACATCACTACCACATCCTTCTAAGTCTCCTTGACATTGTGGAAAGGCAGACAAATTACATTCCCAAGGATATTTTTGCCCACTGTGGTAGTGGTTCTAGGTTAGAGCTTGATAGTGAGAGACATTAGATCTGGAAAGCAGAAAGGAGTAAGAATCCATTATCAGCTGAGATCTTTCTAGCCAGTTACATAAGAAAGTCATGAAATTTACAATGACTTGCCAGGAAGCTTTTAAAAAAACACATATACTCAGTACCATGGACTGAGATGGATGGCAGGAGCTTCCCAGAGATTCTTTTGAATTCTGGTTGTGTTCTGGATAATGTCTGAGAACAACCCACTTCTGTGTTTCAGGATGAGGTCTACAATGACAACTTTCTGATCCTTGCTCCCTTAGCTTCCAGTGGTTGGGTAAGCCATTAATTTCCTATTTAGTCCTTCTTACATGAAATACATCAAACTGTTTCTGTTTTCTTGACTGAACACTAACTGATACATGGAGTACAGTATGGTCTCTATTTTTGTTCTCCAAGGTGTAAACATTGTTTTCTGTAAAGAGATAAATAGCAAATATTTTTGGCTTTTCCTGGCAGACTATCCTTTTTGTAACTATTCAACTCTGCCATTACATCAAAAAAGCAGCCATAGACAAGATGTAAACGAGTAAAAGCAACTGTGTTTCAATAAAATTTTATGTATCAAAATAAGTGCTAAACACCTACATCAAGAAGATAGAAAGATCTCAAATTAACAATCTAACGTCACACATAGAGGAACTGGAAAACAAGAATAAACTAACCCCACAGCTAGCAGAAGAAAAGAAATAACTAAAATCAGAGGAGAACTGAAGGAAACTGAGACTCAAATATTTGTACAAAGGATCAACAAAACCAAAAGTTGTTTTTGAAAGGATAAACAATATCGATAGACCGCTAATTAGATTAATAAAAAAGAGAGAAGATCCAAATATGCACAATCAAAAATGACAAAGTTGACGTTACAACTGATTCCACAGAAATACAAAAGATCTTCAGAGACAATTATCAACACCTCTATGCACAAAACCAGAAAATCTAGAAGAAATGGATAAATTGCTAGAAACACACAGTATCCCAAGATTCAGTCAGGAGGAAATTGAAATACTAAACAGAACCAATGTTGAGTTCTAAAATTGAATCAGTAATAAAAGACCCACCAACCATAAAAGCCCTTGACCAGATGGATTCACAGCCAATTTATACTAGACATACAAAGAAGAGCTGGTTCCAATTCATCTGAAACTATTCCAAAAAATTGAGGAGGAGGGATGCCTCCCTAACTCATTCTATGAAGCCAGCATTACCCTGATACCAAAACCTGGCAAAGATGCAACAAAAGAAAAGTGCAAACAAATATCCCTGATGAACAGAAGTGCAAAAATCCTTAAACCAAATACAACAGTTCATCAAAATGTTAACTCACCACAATCAAGTAGGCTTTCTTCTTGGATATGCAAATCAATAAATGTGATTTATTACATAAGCAGAATTAAAAGCAAAAGCCATATGATTATTTCAGTAGACACAGAAAAAGTTTCTGATAAAATTCAATATCCGTTCATGATAAAACCCCTTAAAAAATCTGGGCATAGAAGGAACATACTCAAAATAATAAGAGCCATCCATGATAAGCCCACAGTCAACATCATATTGAATGGGCAAAAACTGGAAGCATTCTCCTTAAGCACAAGAACATAACGAGTATGCCCACTTTCAACACTCCTATTAAGATAGAATAGAATAGAATAGAATAGAATAGAATAGAATAGAATAATTATTTGGATTCAACAACCCAAATAAGAAAAGAAAATGTCAAATTATCTGTCTTCACTGATGATAGGATTTTATACCTAGAAACCCCAAGAAACTCCATCAAAAGTCTTCTAGAACTAAAAAATGCTTTTAGTAAAGATCTGGGATACAAAATCAATATATGAAAATTATTAGCATTTCTATACACCAATAACATTCAAACTGAAAGCCAAATCAAGAATGCAACCCCATTTACAATAGCCACAAAGAAAATAAAATGTCTAGGAATAAATTTAACCAAGGAGGTAAAAGATCTCTACAAGAACAATAACAAAACTCTGCTGAAATAAATTATAGATGGCACAAACAAATGGAAAGACACTCTATGCTCATGGATTGAAAGAATCAATATCATTAAAATGACCATACTGCCCAAAGAAATCTACAGATTCAATGCTATCCCTATCAAATTACCAATGTCATTTTTCAAAGAATTAGAAAGACAACTAAAATTCATATGGATCCAAAAGAAAAGCACAAATAGTGCTTTTTCTCAGCAAGAAGAACAAAGTCGGAGGCCTCACATTACTTGACCTCAAACTATACTATAAGGTTACAGCATGGTGCTGTTACAAAAACAGGTACCTAGACCATTGGAACAGGTTGGAGAACCCAGAAATAAAACTGCACGCCTACAATCATTTGATCTTCAACAAAGTCAACAAAAATAAACAATAGAAAAAGGACTCCCTATTCAATAAATGGTACTGGGATCACTGGTTAGCCTTATGTAAAAGAATGAAACCAGATCCCTGCATTTCATCATATACAAAAATTAACTCAAGACAGATTAAATATTTAAATGTGAGACCTTAAACTACAAACTTCTTAGAAGAAAACTTGGACAATACCCTTTTTGACACAGGCCTTGGCAAATAATTTATGGCTAAGTCCTCAAAAGTGATGGCAACAATAACAAAAACTGACAAATGGCACCTAATTAAACTAAAGAGCTTTTGTACAGCAAAATAAACTATCAACAGTGTAAACAGACAGCCTTCACAATGGGAGAAAATATCAGCAAACTATGCATCTGACAAAGGTTTAATATCCAGGATCAGTAAGGAACATGAGCAACTCAACAACCAAAATACAAACAACTCCATTAAAAAGTGGGCAAAGGACTTGACTAGACACTTCTCAACACACATGCAGCCAACAAACATGAAAAAATATTCAGCATCACTAATTATCATAGAAAATGCAAATCAAAACCTAGACCAATGGAATAGGTTAGAGAACCCAGAAATAAAGCTGCACACCTACAATCAAAACCACAATGAGATACCCTCTCACACCAATCTGAATGGTTATTACTAAAAAGTCAAAAAACAACAGATGCTGGCAAGGCCCTGGAGAAAAGACAATGTTTACATACTGTTGGTAGGAATGTAAATTGCTTCAACCACTGTAGAAAGTAGTGTGGAGATTTTGCAAAGAACTTAGAACTACCATTCAACCAGTAATTCCATTATTGGACCAATACCCAAAGAAAAATAAATTCTTCTACCAAAAATACACACGTATGTTCATGTGTATGTTCATCAGACCACTATTCACAATAGCAAAGACATGGACTCAACCTAGGTTCCCATCAACAGTAGACTGAAGAAAGAAAATGCGGTGCATAGATACCACAGAATACTATGCAACTATAAAATAGAATAAAATCATGGTTTTTGCAGCACATGGACAGAGCTGGCGGCCATTATCCTAAATGAATTAACACAGGAACAGAAAATCAAATACCTTATGTTCTCTTGTACAAGTGGGAGCTAAACATTGGGTACACATTGGCATACAGATGGGAACAATAGGCACTGGTGACATTATAGAAGAAAGAGTGGGAGGAGGCAGTGGCTAAAAAGCTACCTATTGGGTAGTATGTTACTACCTGGGTGACAGGCTCACTCATACTCCAAACCTCAGCATCATGCAATAAACCCATGTTACAAACCTGCATGCGTACCTCCTAAATCTAAAATAAAAGTAGAAATTATTTAAAACAAAACAAAACGTGTTGTACTCTACCCAAAATACATTTGGCATTGTTTGTTATCATAATTGTAGTTAGATTTTAGCTCTGCATCTTTTATATTTCATCATGTTTTGTTGAGTTTAATTATAAATCCATACATATTTGTTAAGAAAAGCTGGCTTGATATTTTCCAATGACAATTACATTTTATCCAAAGGAATAAAATGTCTTAGAATAAAAACTGCAAGAAACTTTAAACAAAAACTTTATATATAAAAACAGTTAGCAGGCCAGATTTGGCAGGCAGGATACATTTTGCCAACTTCTACTTTAGAAGATTGAGTTAATCATAATTCTCACTTCATGGCTTACAGTCCCATTGATCCATGAAAGCTCTCTCTTCAAATTTCCTCATTTGATTTTTTTTAA
Source organism: Papio anubis (assembly GCF_008728515.1). Lineage (NCBI taxonomy): Eukaryota > Metazoa > Chordata > Mammalia > Primates > Cercopithecidae > Papio > Papio anubis. The sequence continues at coordinate 87,394,239 of NC_044988.1, read as the reverse complement.
ATTTATATATTTCCTATATACCTATTCACCACTTTCATTCCCTTTCCCACGAGTCATTCTGAGATAGATAGATAGATGATAGATAGATAGATAGATAGATAGATAGATAGATAGACAGAGATAGACGGACAGATACATACATACATACGTACGTACATACATACATAGGTAAAAGATAGATGATAGATATAAAATGGGTATATATTCATTTTAACATGTTCAGTATAGATTTTTTCTTAGTGTAGGTCTTTACAAAACATGTATAGGTATTTCATATATTTTAACTTTAAATGAAATTAACTTTAAATGAAATTAACTTTTATGTCATATTGTTTTTTTCTTCATACAATGTCATGTTTTTAATAGTATATTATACAGTCATAATGTATTAATTTAGTAGATTATCTCTAACCGATAAATAGGTAGGAGTGGTAGATGTTAGTAGTATTCACCAATACCTAGTTCTCATTTCTGGAGTCATCAAAAAAAGTGATTGTTGACCCAGAATGTTTGTCTAGACACGCACTGGACTCTGCATCAGTGAAAACAAATATGTTAGTGTTCATTTATTACCATAGTATTACCTATCCTATCCTTGTATGTTGCTTTTATGTACTCCATAGTGTACGTCTAAAGCATCAAACCCATCTACTGTCCTAGGAATGGATCATTGGTTTGCTTAGGCAGCATAGCATAGCGGTTAAACTCACAGTCTCTGGAATTCAAGTGTTTGGTTAAAATCCTGGAGCCATCACTTACTAAATATGTAATTTAGGGCACGACTGCTTACATTTTTGGCTTCAGGTTCTTTGTCTGTTATATAGGGAAATTTATAATGCATACCATGTGGGGTTATCCTTAAGATTAAATCATTAGAATCGTATTTTGAAACCTTAAAGTAATTTTTAGCATTTAAAAATTACACACTCTTTTAAATTTAAAAAACAAAATAAACTGCATGTCACCAACATTTTTAAACTTAGGATTTAATATGTAGGGCCCTTCTGTGGTAACTATTTCATGCTTGCAGGGGATGAGCAGGGTAGGTATTGTTGCCCACAATTTGCAGAAAAGAAAACTAAGATTCAGAGAAGTTAAGTCAGTTCTCTAATATCGTGCTGCTTGTAATAGCAGCAAGATTCGAACCTCTCTCCCTGGCTCTAAAAGAGTAACTCCTGAGTTTCTTTGGTCTATAGTAACAGGGGACACTATGTATGGAAAAGTTATTCAGCAGAACCTCTTATGATGGATATTAATGCAAGAGCTCCAAGTGGAAGACTTGCTGAATTCTAACCAGGCGGTGGTGGAGGTGGGGAAGTGAAGGGAGGGAGAATGAAAGACAGGCGTGTGGGAGGGCAGAAGCTGCCAGTGAGGTGAGGAGAGATGTTTCCCCAAGGATAGAGGGAAGGAAGGTTAAAGGCATATTGATCTTGAGTGGGAAAACATTCTCCTGACTTTTTATCCTGCCTTCAGATCATCTGGGATCAAAAAAGGGTCTGTTACCAAGCTCAGCTTTGGAGATGGGGCAAAAGATACAACAGAAGAACAACCATTTACTGACATGGAGGGCACCAATGTGGTTTTTGATGATATGAGCTAAGCTGCAAGGTAGAGGCGATGTGGAACCTGTTAAAATATGCTTCAAGTGGCGGGCAGGCAGCAGCCAAGCTCAGGCATCATCTCAAAAAGAACCCATTTCCTGACCTAAATATGGGTCTGGCTTTCTTTTCAAAAGAAGTTGCAAAACCACCCAGGTCAAACCCACAGGGGCAACAGAGCATGTTATAATTTCCAAGGTGCTTCCCCAACAATTACCTTCTAGAATTCTCAGAGCTATCCTGTGATAGTAGGTTGGGCTCTGTTTATTGTTCTCGTTTTACAGATGATGAAACTGAGGATGAGAAAAGACAAGGACGCAGGACTACAGAGACAGTGGGAGAAGTAGGAGCAGATCATGGCTTCCTTATAATTGCCCGATTATCTTCGCACCAGAGCACATTATATCCGGCCAAATTGACTTTTCACAAGGTAGGGTGATGGTGTCCCTGTATGAATATATATGAATATACCTATCAACCTAACTCAATTATATATTTATGTGTCTTCATTTCCCATTCATCTTTATAACCTATCGCTTATGATCAATTCCCATTACCTGTTAATATTTTCATAATTATCTGTATCCAAGTAGCTGTAAATTATCTGTCTATTACATCTCCTGATTGGTCATCTTTACATAGTTTTTACACTGACTCATGTGTTGTATGTATGATTAATCACACCATGAAGGAAAGCACAAGAGCATTGAAAACATCAATCTATGGTTATAACTCTTGTATTCTTAACATTGTCTCACTGATTTACTTAACCTCCCTGAGTCTCAGTTTTCTTCCTTGCCAAATAGAGACAGAAATGCCCCTCTCCTGGGGCTGGGAAGATCTCCTAAGATAGTGGTTCTAAGATGCTGGGCATAGTGTCTGGATCAGAGTAGACTCCCAGATGTAGTTCTTCCTTTCTGCTTGCCTCGACCAGAACTTTGTTTTCTCTTCTGGTTATTTAGCTTTTCTATTGTTTCCAGTTGGTCTTCACTGGTCTTATCTCTGAGCCTCAATGTCACATATCATATGAGTGGATTATTTCAGCATTTGTCACACAGTTTTGAGAATTACCCATTTTAGGTCAGATGCCATGACTTGGCAACTGGCTGTAAGCTTCTTGAGGGTAGAGCTTCCCATTTACCATTTAGAAAACCAAGAAGTCATCCTGAATTCCCTACTTTGAATCAGGGCTTCACTCCTAATCAGTGTCAAGTGAATATTTAATAAATTAGATAAAGAATATTCTCAAGGAGCATATTTGAACTCAGGAGAAGACAATGTAGGAGTATAGGCATGCCGGGGTTGATTCTCCACATACATACAAGAACTGGGACGGCAGAGTCCTCAAAAGTTTTCCCAGAATAATTATTTAATGAATTCCTCCAGTCTGTATTTCTTGACCAACTAGTCTATGCTGGGTCCTGTGATATGTGCTGGGGTTATAAAGCTAAACCAGACACACGTCTGCAACGTGAACAATAATGAAACAATTCCATTCCAATGTGATGAGGGCTGGGATAGACGGATGCATGGGGAACATTAGAAGCAGAAAGAGAAAGAGGGCATGATGTTGGGCATCTGATATTTTTCTGCCAGTACTTTTTTTCTCCCTTCACCTTGTAAGACCACATCTTTATTTTGAAGAGCTAAGGATCCACCATTTAATGGTATTCCTGGCATTCTTGTGGACGCAGGCTAATTGTAAACTCCTCCTCTTGGCTACAATCATTGGCTCAAACATTGGTGTGTGATCCAACATGGTCCAATAAGAGTCCTTCCCTGGAAATTTATAAGCAGATACTAACAGAAGCTCTTTCTTTCCTCTGGATGACAATAGTCACTTAACAAACCAGGAGGCATGTGCTGCTTGACCCACCACTCTAGCCATTGTATGGAAAGCCTCTTCATTATATAAGAAAATGAAATCAATCCATAAGGTGAAGCAGGTAATTGTGATAAAGAATAAACAAGTTCTGGATAATTTTTAAGTGCCTAGAACTCCCTGAGGTCATTCTATCTTTGTATTTCCCAATTACATGAGCCAGTATACTCTCATATTGGTTCGAAATTTGAATTTCTTCAAACTTCTACTTCAAATATGTATAGTATTGTGTACCATTATCTTGTTTTAATCCCAAGACAATATTGTGAGATCAGTTGGTATTACATCGTAATACTATTTTCATAAGAAAACTGAAATCAGAAAAGTAATGATGCAGCTGAGTTTGGTGAAGGTAATTGTACCTGAATCTGAGAGATAAATAAAACTTTCTGGTATTTAGGGCAGGATTCTAATCTTATTCATCCTGAGGTATAATTACCAGACCACACATTTTAGTGTTCTTTCCTGGCATTAATATGAAGCTTATCACAATATCCTACTATTTCTTATCCAGAAATATTGGTTGGAGTTCAGTTAATACTTCTACATTGCTAACAATATGTGGGATTAATGTTGCTCTCTCTCTGTTTTTCTCATATATATGAGATATTTATAAGATATGCACACTTGTATGAGAAAGCCAGAGAGATGGCATATATGTACATGAGATACATACAAACACATATGTATATGTATAAATTACATATATAATATATAACAAAATAACACACATGTAAAATACATATATACTGTATACATATATGTATAGTGTGTATTATTTGTGCACATACTATATTTACCATTCTGACTCAGAGAATTTCATTAAGAAACATGCATTAGAGGTGTTGATCAGAATTCCCTAGATAAGGTCCATTGCAAATGCCACTTGATAATGATGCATTTATTTTGTTTCCAAAATGTGAACTGTCAGCCTTAAATTGAAACAGGTTGATGCAATGTGATCACATTACATCAGTTTGACTTTAGATAAAGTGGTATGTTTGAAATGTAAACATGTGATTGGTTTTAGCAATGTCTTTTAAAAGCTTGTGATCACTTGTTTTGTACAACCCAGTTTTAGCATGTCTTTTAAAAGCTTGTAGTCACTTGTTTTGGACAACCCAGTTTCTGACTTACTGGATATGCTTGAAGTACCTGGTCAGCCCATCACTGACCATTGTTGAAAGAGGCCAATTACTTGATTGCAAATGATGTCAAAAGGCTTTCAACTGACCTCAGTCCTGGGAAGAAGCTAGTTTAAAAAGTTGTTATTGATTTCTTCTTCCAAATATTCTATCTTTGAATTTTTATTAATTAGACTGTCAGAATCTTACTAATTTAGAGAGCATCCATATAAATTGATGCTGTCTTTTACAGTTTTAAAAATATGCATGTATCTATTAAGATTTTAATACCAATATCTGCATTATTGCTGTTGCTACTGTTATGTGGATGTGCGGATGGGAGTTCCTTGTTGGTTTGTTTGTTAATGTAAGGCAAGAGTATGAGAAAAACACACTCCTAGAAGACTGATTTTTTTTTCCAGTCAAAGCCTTGTCTAAGGCATAATTTAAAGTGCTGTTCATTGACCCTTGTGAAACACCCAAGTGATAACGTCTATCTAATGTTGCGTATCGGAAAATAATTATATCAGGAATGGATATGCTTACTCTGTCAAGTCAAGCTTTACCTCTTCTATACTACATTACTTGAAGATAAAATACACATTTAATGCTAAATAGTAGGGTTTTTTTCCCCAAACTAATTTACTCAACAATTACTATATCACAACCAGCACTCATCGAATGATGACTGTCTGCTAAGCACTTTGCTGATTTCTTCCATTCATTATCTCATTTACCTCCCTGATGGAAATTTGTTTGGATTTTTATTGTAAGTTAATCCAAATATATACATACCCATGGTTTGAAAGAGTGATCAGAATGGTTTATGACGAAAAAGAGTATTGCCATACCACATTCTTTATTCCTGCTACTCAAAAGGAATCTCATTTCTCAAAGTCAATGCTGGCATTATTTTCTAGTATTTAGCAGCATACTTCTAAAAGTTTATGTGCCTGGTAATATTGTTTGACTTATCAACCTTAGGCGTGTTTTTCTCCACACTTAACATCTTTCCACAAAGTAAGCATAATTATAATACAGTTTTATTTAAAATAAAATATATATGTTCATATTGTCATATTTACATAAATGAACATAAAATTTGCTTTTTGTTCCTCAAATATTTTTGAATATTTTAGTGGAGTTAGTAATTGCCTATCTTTACTTTCACAGTATTTTATAGGTTAACATCATTTTTCTTTTTTTTTTTATTTTGAGATGGAGTCTTGCTCTGTCACCTAGGCTGGAGTGCGATGGTGTGATCTCGGCTCACTTCAACCTCCACCTCCTGGGTTCAAGAGATTTTCCTGCCTCAGCCTCCCAAGTAGCTGGGATTAGAGGTGCCTGCCACCATGTCTGGCTAATTCTTTGTGTTTTTAGGAGAAATGTGGTTTCATCATGTTGCCAGGCTGGTCTTGAACTCCTGACCTCAAGTGATCCGCCCACCTTGGCCTCCCAAAGTGCTGGTATTATAGGCGTGAGCCCCTGGACCCAGCCACATCATTTTTTAATACATCATCACATATACTAAGTACTAAATGATCATTTCACATCATCTACAGTTTTTTTTTTGTTGTTATTTTTTTAACTCCATGTGTCAGACTTATCTTACCTTGTTCTTTTGCTCTATTTTGAAAAGTTTGTTCCCTGAGCCTGATATAAAACGATCCATCTAGAACTTCCTTCCAATATAACTGTAGGATTTCCTTATGAGATTTTTCTAAAATGGAAGATGTGTTTCATGGATCTTATTACTCCCACTTTAATATTTAGTCCTTCAACCTTATAGGAGCATATCTCCCAATAGCTTACTAAACAAAGATATGGGAAGTAGTACTTACAAACCTTTACTTACCTGAAGTTATTCTTTCATGTTTACTGTATGTTTATAATTCAGCTGGTTGGAAATGTTGTCTGTCAAATTTTTAAAAACATTACTCTTTGTCTTCTAACAATTCTGCATTGTCTTTGAGAGGATTGATATATCCTGATTATTTTTTCTTTTTAAAGATGGTCTTCCCCATCCAAACTGGAAGTTTTTAGACATTTCTATTTACCCTTTCATTTCAAGTCATGAAAATGTATGATGCTGTGGCCTTTTCAGGATCTTTTCTTTTCCCTTTCTTTCTGTAATCTGGCCACTTACTGGAAAATTTCAATCTGGAAACTCTTTTCTCTTTCAGTTCAAGGAATTTTATTTATTTGTATTTTAGAAATACCTGTAATACCTATTACCTATAATTATTCTTTCTAAATTGGTTCTTTAATATGCTTATCTTTTATCTCCTACCACAACCATTAGGTCCAGCCAAGAGGCAGTACCCACACAGTAATTTTAACAGGGAACATTTAATATGAAGATTATTAATTAAAATGTGATATTGTAGTAATGAGGAATTAGCTAGTAAAAGGTAAAGATAACACGAGAGAATATAAGAATAGCAGGCATAGGTAAGGGCCACAGTCCCTAAGGTTATAATAGAACACCAGGGGAAAATCCCTCCCCTACTTCTAAGGTAGATCTCGATTCCACTGGAAAGGATGTGACCATGGATAACTGAATTACCATTCACCTCAGAGAAGTTCACTGAGGTGCTTCACCAGCAGGACTTACCACAGTCTGTGCTCTGCACTGCCATGACGTAGCCTTCCACAGAGAGGTTCCATACCCAAGAACACAACATAAAATGACACAAGAGAGTTCTGGGGAAGTGAAGCAGGTCCCATGTACTGCTGACCACTGGGCTACTACACTCTACAGGGGCTGGGTGCTGTAGAAGCTGTGTGTGCTACAGGAACCTAGGGAGAAGAGCAAACTAGAGCCTGGAGGAAAAGACACTTCATTCTCTAGTTTTCCTCCAGTTTCATGCCAACTGGCAAAGAAGAAACATTCATAAGGCCCATCTCCCTTGTCTTAGAGAAGGCTATAAATGGTGCATTTAGAGCTTACAGGCAATACTTGGAAAACTGTCCCACATGCTTTTTATTTTTTTGTCATTTTCTCTGTCTGAATATTTTCTTAACTTTGTCTTGCAACTTTTTATTGGAGTTAAAATTTCAGTCAATGCATGTATATGTACACATATACATATATACACACACGTAATTGATAAGAATTATTTTCTGTTTTTTATTATCTTTTATACCAGCCTCTTTGTTTTTTTCAGATACAACGTCTAGGCTTACATTATTAATAGCTTCGGTTCAGAAGTTTTATTTCACTCCCTGTCATATCTGTGTTCTTCCGGCTTTTCCTTTCATATTTATTGGTTTAGAATTTTCCCAGTCATTTTGGATGCCTGTAAACTATCAGTTGATCCTTTACTGCTTTTTCACCTTCTAGGTACAAAAAAACTAATTTGACGCTTTGAGCAGATTGGAGGGGTTTATCACTGGGCTTTATTATCAAAGTGAAGGGGTGGGAAATCACCACTTTCACTGACTGACCACCATAACCATATTTGAAAGTCCTTTTTCTAGGGCCATTCAGATTTTTCCATCCTCCTGCCTCTGGTCTCTAGGCACGACTGCTCTGTGGTTTACGAGAACTCAGGAGATGGAGTGATGTTCAACTCCTTCATACATAGACATTCAATCAGCCCCCAAATTTTTACCATCCTCGTATATCTGTTGTTCTATATTGACTTCTTAGGATAAGTTGGTTTGTTTTTCATCAGTATCTCCCTCTGCAGACATTTATTTTGTGGTTCTGCCTCTGTTTGTTGAATCTTCCATCTTCAATTCCTAAAATTTGTTGAAGTTTCTTATGTAGTGCCCTTTCTTCTTTCATTTTTTTGGGTTCTTGTAGATTTATACCATTTTTTATTTCTTACTATCACTTGAGAGATACATTCAGAAAGGAAAAGATAAATGTGTTCTATTGCATGTTATTTTCTAATTTAACAGCCTTATTGAACAATTGTTTATTGAAGTCAAAAATTCTTCTTAGAAATGATTTAGTCACAAATAATAAATAGTTTTAAAAATTAACCTTGAGAAAATGATAATGTGGGACAGTGAGAGAATACATGAAGAAGAAAAAAGTTGGGTGAGTGAATGAGAAAAGGAATGAAAGCAGAAATAAACAATTGTATATCAGTGGAGAGTAGGGTGTAGTAGAAAGGACAGTGAGCTGGCGGAATCTGAGTCCTCGGTTTGTGTCTCACTTGCTGTAAAGCCCTGGGCAAGTCAGCTCTTCAAATGATCTGAATCTTCTCATCTGCACAGTGGGTCAGAGAAGGTTGAGACGAGAAATATGAAGGATCCCTTCAGGACTTACAGTCATCTCTGCTCGCTCCTTATCTTATCTTCGTTTTTTGTTTTTTTTAAAAAATAATAACAAATACATTTAAGAATAAGGGATCCCAGGATTTTCTTAAAGCACTGGTTACCAGGGTGCCACAGGCCCCAGTGAGAAGCTGATAAATCTGATGTGGTCTTTAGGAATATGTACATATACAAGGAAATACTTGGTTGAGAATTTCAGAGAGTTCTCAGGCATCTGAAGGCTCACAAGAGGATTGCCATTGCCGTGAGGGAATGTTGACCTTAGAGCTTTTGTTCTCCTCCAAGGTGACCTCTGGACTTTGTCTTCTGCAGGGGACTGCTTATATGTGTTTCCTTGGGATTTTGAGGCATCCCAGAACATAGTGAAAAAATTGGAAAGACTTTCCTTACATATAAACCTTGTTATTCAGGTGAACCAATTTTCTCTTTGTAAATCAGGACATTTGCAAATGATTCATTAGCTTTGGCCCAGATAACTCCATAACAAATGCATTTGCTGCGTGGTGCAGATGATGTATCAGCACAAACAGCTCACTGGGCCCCCATTAATTATATAGAGAGAATGAAGGAAGTATGAAGAGGCAGTCACAGAAATTCCAGTTAGGGGTATATTTCCCTGGGAGAATTAGGTACCCTATGTTGAAAGAATCCTATAAGCTATCTGATCCTTTTTTTCTTCAACAAACATGACAGTGAATCCTTCATTCTTTGTTTCATTTAGTCACCTAATATTTACTGAGCATCAAGCAAGGATGCTAGGTGCTAGAGATAAATAAATAAACAAAAGAGATACACCCCTTGTCCTCATGGAACAAATGTGTGGAGGTGATAGTAAGAAAAGGATCACAGAAAAGAATATACGATTACCATAATTATCAGGAGTTGTGAGAGCAGTTAAAAGGTTTAGGGGGTAGAACACACCTGGTAAGGAGAGGTCAAGGACATTTTGGCAAAGGAAGTGATTTTAGAGCTGAATTGTGAAGGGTAAGATGGAAGTAAACTGGCTGAAAAGTTGGGGAGAGGGGAGCTCAAGAGTTACAATACATTGGGCTGAGGCACATGCGCCATATTTGTTGAAAAAAAAAAAAAAGTCCAGTGATGCAGGAGGATAAAAATATAATTAGAAGAGGTTGGAAAGGCATAGGGGTCACTCATACAGGATCTATAAACATCTGAAAATTTTGACTTTTAATGCAGGGGCAATGAGATGCCTGTGGGGGATTTGAAGGGATGCAGAAATTAATCAAAACACCAATGCAAACAATTTCAGGTTAAGATTTGGCATGAGAAAAGCATTTACTAAATGTTTCCTGTGTGTACCATTAGACCAGCAATAGGCAAACTTTTCCACCAAAGGCCAGATAGTAAATATTTTAGGCTATGTGGGCCATGATGAGTTTTTTTTTTTTTCCTTTTTTCACAACACTTTACAAATATAAAACCAATCTTCTCTCAAAGACAATGTTAAAATAGATTAAAGGCAGGATTTGGGCACCCAGTGTGTGCTCAACCCCTGCACTAGATGACCATAAGCTCTATGATGAAAAAAGATAATAGTTCTCTTTCCCACTATAGAATTTTCAATGCTCAAAACAGCAGCAGGCACATAGTGAGTACTTAATGTAAATTTATTAAATTAATTAGTGGCTGAACCAGGTGTTTTAATTATGTAATATATCTATTGATGAGAAAAACAAATGATATGCTGATATCATTGTCATTGACTTTTTCATTATTGTTGCCACTGTTATTCTTGCTGTCATTATTCACAAGTCAAAGATAAGAAAATAGTTAACTTTGCCCAAAATCATATAGACAACAAGTGACAGAGCCAGAATTTAAACAAAGTCTACAAAATTTCTAATCCTATGCTCTTTCTTATGATTACACTGCCTCTTTTGTAAATGACACATAAACACTGTGTAATATTAGTAAACATCAGATGACAGAAGCACCACCAAATACTAAGGGGGAAATGTGCCATTTTCAGAATGGGGGACAGAGAACATGCACCAATCTCCTCCTTTCTCCTGAGATGATGGTAAGTGTTAAAGACCTGGAACCAACCCACATGCCCATCAAGGATAGACTGGATTAAAAAAAAAAAAGTGACACATATACACCATGGAATACTATGCAGCCATAAAAAAGGAAGAATTCATGTCCTTTGCAGGCACATGGATGAAGCTGGACACCATCATTCTCAGCAAACTAACACAAGAACAGAAAACCAAACACCGCATGTTCTCACTCATAAGTGGGCATTGAACAATGAGAACACATGGACACAGGGAGGGGAACATCACACACTGGGACCTGTCGGGAGGTGGGGAGCTGGGGGAGGGATGGCATTAGGAGAAATACCTAATGTAGATGACAGGTTGATGGGTGCAGCAAACCACCATGGCACGTGTATACCTATGTAACAAACCTGCACGTTCTGAACATGTATCCTAGAACTTAAAGTTTAATTTTTTAAAGAAAAGAAAGAATGCTTACAGGCCGAAAACTTTAACAAAAAAAAAAAAAAAAGAAAGAAAGAGAAGGAGATGGAGGGAGGGGAGAAGAGGGAAGAAAGGAGAGAGCATGGGAGAGAATAAAACAAAAAAAAGCATCATGGATGAGAGAAGTCACGCTTTTCAGGATCAGGTGACACTGTTCACTAATGAGGCAGAGTGTGTATGTATGAAAGAGATTTTCACTAAAGTAATAATTACCCGCCCAATAGGTTACAGATATGAATCTCTCTCATAATCTCCTATGACCAGGTGTTACTGCAAGTTCTGTGGATTTTATCTGTCAGGTGGAAGGAAGGTGTCTGTCTCTTCTTGTAAGCATTTCAAATATTTATGTTATTTTCTTGGCTTTCCTATTACTTGGCTTGGAAGATATTGAGAATTTCCTTTTCCTTGTCTCATGGAAGAAGAAGAGAAAACAACTTACCTAGAAAATTACGTTTTTCACAATGGCAGCAAAAACACAGGTTACTCTAATGTCTGTCATCCCCTTTACCTACCCTAGTCTTCTTATGCATATTGAGGAATGAGGAAGAGGGATGCTAGTGTTCCTAACAGGAAGGTTGCTTGCTGGTTCCTTGCAAGATCTAGGGGTCAGACATGAAGGAAGCCAACCCAAAGTTGGCTATTTTTAGGTTTCTATTTAGAATATAAGCGACAGGATATTTTGTCTTTAGCTTTGGGACTTAGATACAATTTAGACTATACAAATAAAAATGTCATCAGACGTCTTATTATAGCAATATTCAGTCCAGTTTGGAAAAATAGCACTGAAAATTACAGGAGGACATTTTCTGAGGGATATTGATGGTGGGAGCAATTTGACAGACACTCTAGTATAATTGTTAGCTTGGAGAGACTTAGAGATATCATAAAAGGACAGAGCAAAAAGAAAAAAAGATAATCAGAAATTTTGGAAATAAACACATAAACCAAAAACAATAATATGTTTAAAATATGAAGCTAACTAAAAAAATATATGAAGCCAACTAAAACATGACATAATTTTGAGCTATTTTATCTTTTTTATTAGCAGAGTCTACAATTTTACTGGTGTTCTGAACATCCCCCTTGGCCTGATGGTGGCCAATGCCATTAGGAGCAGTGTGAAGACAGAGTCGTAGTATTTTCTTTGGCTCTATATTAATTCAGTTTTCAAATTCAATTGTTAGAAGCAGCCTAGAAACACACCACAGAGGACTGAATTAGGGGACACTCTCAGGGTACAGGTTCAGCCCTTGCTCTACTTTTGTTCTTAAACTTTGCCCCCTTATTACCTTGCTTGCCTGTCCTTAATCCCAGTCCTGTCCTAGCATTCCTAACCACTCTGCAAGGCTGCATTATTTTATCTTTCTATCATCACCATAGCAAAGTGACTGGCATCATGTAGGTCCCTGCCACTCAAAGAGTGGTCCAAAGACCAGCAGTATGAGCTTCCCCTGTAATCTTTTATGAAATGCAGAATCTTAGGTGCTACCCCAGACCTGCTATAAAAGTATTTGCATTATAACATAATCCCTAGATAGACTGTATGTTCATCAAAATTACAAATCACTGCCCTAACTCAATTTTCTTCCTAATGAGGACCTACCTGCTCTTATACCTATTTAAACTAGTTGTTTGGATTTTTTTGTGTTTTTTTTTGTTGTTGTTGTTGTTGTTGTTGTTGTTGTTCTTATTGTCATTTTAAAGCTGTCACTATAAAATACAGAAAAACCTCAGAACGAGAACTGGAGAGAAAGAGTGATACAATGGTGACGATCACACAATTTGGAGTGGGACAGCGTTGACTTCAAGTTTTAGTTTCACCACTATATAGCTGGACACCTATTTACTTTTCCTTAACTTCAGTTTTCTCAAATGGGCACATTAGTCAGTTCAGGCTTGGCTACACTGTGTAACATACAGACTTCAAATTTCAGAATTCACGTCTATATGTCTATGTATGGCTATGACTCTCCTCTGTATTGTCTTTGCTTTGACAAAACTAGGCTGATTGGGCAGACTCAATCTCAGACTTTGTTAGTCTAATAGCAAAGAAAAATCAGATATGACAAAGCCCACTCAAAATCTTGAAGCTTCTACTCAACAGTGACATCTGTCACTGCCACTCACCTTCTGCATCGCCTAGTCAGCCTTCAGTGATCAAGAAGCATACTCCTCTCACAGGGAGAGCCACTGCAGAGAGGGAAATAGGGGTGTTAGGCAAAATAGTAATCAACAATGGAAAGAATAACAATACTATCTCCCTCTCATATTAGTTTGAGAACTGAATGCCTTAAGACACAAGAAGTCCTTGATCCTTTTTTCCATAGCTGGGTAGCTATTGCACCCTTCTGAACTTCAGTTTCCTTATCTGGAAAATGAGAATAATAAATACCAGCACATCATAAAGCTTTAAAAGGCATGCCTATGTGACACATAGTAGTTATTTAGCAAAAAGAGACTATGAAAATAGCAGAAATAATTATCATCTTTTATGCTTTCAGAGGTAGAAAATGCCTAATCTTCATAAAAAATTTTGAGTTAGAGATGCTGGGCGAGACATCAAAAAACTGAGAGTTGCTGCATTGTCTCTTTCCTCTGGGTCTGCATCCTTCTTTACAATAGCTTGTCAGGAAGCCTGCTATCCTTTGGAAGCGCAGGATGGAAGAGAGTGTGTGTTTGCAGAGATAACATGGAGCGAGTTCAGGGGTTACTAATTGGGTTTCTGCTTACCTTTCATATTCATTCAGAATCCCAACCAGAACAGGTGTTACAGCAGCCTCCCTCCATCTTTCTCGATCCTCTCTCCCATCTGCTGACAGCACGCATGTCTCTTCCAAAGTCACTTCCCCACTTTAATTGTAAGTCTAATCAGAAACTGATGTGGCTGCAAAACTGGGAAGAGACAAACATGTCGCCTATGAAGATATTTTGAGATTGGATTTGATAGTACAATAAAAGTCCATACGAGGAGTGTTTAACTCTCTCCTGGAAGTGGAGTCTGACAGCCCTGACCCCCTACGTGGCCCACATACTTACCCCTTACAGTCTGATACTGGTTCAGGGGATTTAGAAAATGATGCCCAATTGCAAAGTTTTTAGAGTCTAAAAATTGCTTCCATGCAGTGCAGTTCATTTAATCCTTCCCAGAACCCTAAGGAAATGAATGTAGCCATCATAGTTCTGTTTTACAGATGAGGACACAAAGAGTCAGCAAGGTAATGTGACATGCTTTCACGGGCACAATTAGAAAATGGTGAAGGCAGGGGGAAAGCCCGTATCTTCTACTCCCTTGTCCTTCACGTGGTGCACACATTCTCTACACCATTTTTCCTTCAGAATCCCGTTACCCTTTGGTGCAGAGTTAAAGTAGAGTTTCTGGAGCCATAAACCTGAGAGAACAGACTCTAGACAGCACTCACCCCTGTAAGTCAACCCCACTACTCTCATGCTCCATTTGATGAGGATTTTCATTTTCCCATCACCTCTGTCACTACTGCCATTTGGCCTCCTGGCTTCCAGCCTTGACTATCCTTATCCACAGGCAACCAGAGGAAACCAGAGGAAACTCTTGAGTGCAACTCTGACCATGTCAATTTCTTCTCTATTCCTGCAAAACGTTGCTTTAGAAAAAGGTACTCTGTGTCATGACCTACAGTGCTTGTTATTTCCTGCTCTCCTTTCTAACCCTCTCCATTACACCATTCTCACTTTTGCACTTAAGCCAGATTGAACTGCTTGAAGAATCTGGATTAAATCAAGTTTCTTCTCTTTCGCATCTTGCAAATGCTGTTCTCTCTGCTATATGGTCCTCCCTTCACTTCTCTTCTGTTCATTGAGGAGTCACCTATAGATACTCTGCAAAGGTGGTACCTAGAAGTGTCCATGATGTGCTCCTCATCAGGGAGGGAAAATATCCTGAAAGCACTCGATGTCTGCTGCAACTCAGTACTTCTTGTTGCACTAGCAATGTTCCTCTGCAGGTCCTCTTTCCCTACCCTTAGCAGACACACTAGACTGGAAGATCCTTGAAGGCAGGAACTTTTCTTACCTATTTCTATACTCATAGCTTCTAGTGCAACACTGAGTAAAGCCCTGTATCAGTCAATCTGTTAAAACTAAAAATTCTTAGCATGAAAGATTCTTCTACTTACTCCAGATCACAGAAATGTAGAGTGCTAAGCTATCTCAGTCTTTATGTAATTCCCCTGCTTCAAATCATCCAAATTGCCTTGAACTTAAGGCTTAAGAAGACTTATGCACAATCCAGCCTTCCAGCTTTATCTTCCTCTCTCTTCCTTTATCTATCACATCATCTGTCTGAATAAGGGGCACATATACCCTGTGAATATCTTGAGTACTTTTTCTCCTGTTTGCTCACTGCTTCATTTCTAGAACCTAGAAGAATGTCTTTCAACTCTGGCTGCATGTTATCATTGCCTAGGAGGCTTTTAAAACATACTGATGCCAGAGGCCTACCCTATGCCAATTAAATAGAATTACTTGGATGGGCCAAAGATCAGTATTTCTTAAAAAGTACACTAGGTTATTTTAATACGCAGCCAGGATTGATAAACACTGGAACAAAATAATGCTTGGCACAGAATGGGTATTTAAAAAGCATTTGCTCAAAGAATGAATGCATAAATACATAAACGTCCTGTGTTAAGATGTAGTTACTAATGTGCATTCGTTATCAGACCTAAGCCCCAAGCACACGTGCATATACTGGCTGGGAGCTGCTTGAGGGTGAACAAGCTGTATTACATATTTTTGCTTCTTCAATTCTAACTTATAATAGAAGCTCAATGTTTATTAAATGAATTTGCTGTTATGTATACCCAGGACAAGAAGCAGGAAGATCTACTGGACAGATGGAGAAGAGTGATGTAAAAGAGGATGCATGGAAAGAGGACACTTTGGAGTCAGATGGATCTGATTTCCAACTTTATTACCTACCAACTCTGTGAACTCTAAGCAAGTTTCCTAATTTGTAAATGGGGGTAGATTACCCCTCTCAGCATGATTGTGCATCTTAAATGGAAAAAACAGCATGAAAGTATTTATCCCAGTACCTCATACATTAAAGATACTTAGATCATGTCTCTTCCCTTCTCCTTTCTTTATCTTCCCTTTGACACAAGTCTAGCTAGGCTGATTACATTGAACCTTTGAGAGATGATCAGAGAAAAATGGAGAGAGAGAGAGAGAAACAGAGACAGAGAGACAGGGAGAGAAAGAGAGAGGGAGAGAGAGAAAGAGAGAGAGGGAGATAGAGAAAAAGACAGAGGAGGGCAGTGGGCAAAGATAGAAGTGAGACAGAGGAAAATCTGATGGTGGTTATAGAATAATGAAATAGCTGTTATTGACCACAGCCAAAACACAGCCCAGTCTTTAAGCCTCACACTAGGCATTCTTTTTTCCTCTGCCCAATCCAGACCTGCAACACAGCCATCAATAACTGTTCTTCATAAGCAACAGACAGTAAGTGCCATGAGCACTAGTGACAATATTTATCACCAGGTAAGCAGTTCCACATAGGGGTTGCTTGGGCCAAGCTCCTAACCATTTGGAAGAACTCCC
The DNA here is from genome assembly GCF_008728515.1 of Papio anubis. Taxonomy (NCBI): domain Eukaryota; kingdom Metazoa; phylum Chordata; class Mammalia; order Primates; family Cercopithecidae; genus Papio; species Papio anubis. Next base: position 87,377,264 of record NC_044988.1, on the reverse strand, counting down.
AACTCTACTCCTGATGCCTTCTGTCCTAGTCTTTCTTGGAATAAGGGGTGTGAAAACAACGCCGGCCAGGGAATGTAAAGCAGCTGGCTTCTAGTTCACCTTTTATGTAGTCACAAATGTATTCACCTATACAACGGAGGCAGGGACTCAATGAGATTGTCACTTGATGTCCCTTCCAGTGTTTCATAGATCTGGGGCTCATTGGAAGTGCATTTTATCTCATTTAAGCAGTTAGTGATACATTTGACCAACCATACTACATCTAAGGAGATTTTACTTGATCTCATCTTTGGAGATGCTGAGACAAATTATTTTTTTGTAATGGGTTGAGCTACAAATTTGAGGTGGAAATAATATCTTTTTAATTGTTCTAATGATTTGCACTAGTTCCCAGTTGCCTTAATAACATGAATTGTAACTTTTGAGACTTCTCTCTTCTGATTTGTTTAAAACCGACAAGACTCAAGTGTCCCAAAAAGAAAAGTTAGTCCAAGGTATAATATAAATCTGAAACTCTTCCAAGGGGTTATTTGTTACTAACTTCATCCTTAGAGGGCTGTGAGCATTTTTCTTTGAAATCCTAGAAGCAATTTCTCTGTCTCTCTTACTCATCTACCTTATATTTCTCCCTTTTAAAAATCTTTCCTTAAAAATGCTATGTTAAAATTTCCCAACCTTCACCAAACTTGAAGCTAGGCAGAGCCTTGGAAATACTATAGGTTGACAAATTAGATAAGCTAAACTCTTATTCTTAGGGAGAAAGTCCTTTATCTCCTATGTATCTTTCTTTGAGTTTCTCTTTGGACGTGGCTTTTCTCATCACAAAGGTGATGCACTGGTATAGGCAAAAGTAGTCAACCAGCTGGGCACGCTGGCTCACGTCTGTAACCCCAGCACTTTGGGAGGCCAAGACGGGCGGATTATGAGGTCAGGAAATCGAGACCATCTTAGCTAACACGGTGAAACCCCATCTCCACTAAAAATACAAAAAAAAAGAAAAAAAAATTAGCCAGGCGTGGTGGCGGGTGCCTGTAGTCCCAGCTACTTGGGAGGCTGAGGGAGGAGAATGGTCTGAACCCAGGAGGTGGAACTTGCAGTGAGCTGAGATTGCACCACTGCACTCCAGCCTGGGCGACAGAGCGAGACTCTGTCTCAAAAAAAAAAAAAAAAAAAAAAAAGGAGTCAACCACATGACCCACTTTAGCTCACTATGTAATCATTCTGGAATTTTGAATAAAGAATACCTATAAAAGTACTTTGTTCCTTCTCTGCCTGTCCCCTGTGAAAATATACTTTTCTTAGTGCTCTCATGGGCACTGGCTGGGTCAAGAGAGAATTTCAACATTCAAGAATCATGGGTTGCATCAATTGCCACCATTCCCACTATAATTTACAGATACTGAAGACTAGAAAGTGTACGTATGCACAAATGACAAGGATTTAGAAATCCAGTTCGTATCCAAATATCTTTCCAAAGAATGTATTCTGCCCCACCAAAGAAATACTCTACAAATCTTTGGTTTTGTTTTTTCATTGCAACCTGCTCTCTCTTACACTTGCTAAAGCACACATAACCCCCTCTTCCCAGTCTCTGTTTCCTGCTTCTTTCTCTAGACTCATCTCCCAACATACTTCCCTTGCCCAGACCACCCCAGCCACACATCCTCTCTAGTCCGCAAGCACTCCAAACTCTTTCCCACAATGAGGACCTCAAGGCATGCTTTACCCACTGTGGTGGAATATTTTAATGCTACTTTCCCTCCCCCTACCCGAACATCTACTCCAAATAAACACAAATTTTTGTCTGCATCCTTTGCTCCATGAGGACTAAGATTTTTCTCTGTTTTGTTGATATCGTTTGCACGTTTGTCCCTTCTAAATCTCATGCTGAAGTGTGATTCCCAATGTTGGAGGTGGAGCTTGGTGGGAGGTGATTAGATCGTGGGAGTGAATCCCTCATGAATGCTTTAGCACCATCCCTTTTGTGATAAGTGAGTTCTTGCTCCATTAGTCCATGTGAGATCTAGTTGTTCAAAAATGTGTGGCACCTCTTCTCTCTTTTCTCTTGCTCCTGCTCTCACCATGTGATGTGCCTACTGCCCCTTCACCTTCCACGATGATTGGAAGCTTCCTAAGGCTTTGCCAGAAGCAGAGGTCAACACCATGCTTCCTGTACAGCTACAGAACCATGAGCCAATTAAGTTTCTTTTCTTTATAAAGTATCCAGCCATAGGCATTTCTTTATAGCAATGCAAAAAGGACCTAATCCATTTGTTATTGCTATATCTCTGGTGTTTAGAAGAGTTTCTGGCACACAGTAGGTATTTAACACGTATGTATTAAATGGATGAATGCTAGCACATTTTCTTTTTCTATTTAGGAAATAAGGCAATTTGGCAATTGCACAGAACTTTAAAACGCATAAATACATTAAGACCAGGCAGAGGCAGCTGGGAAAAGGAAGACAAGCAGACAAGCTCGGAGGTCATCTGTTCAGCCAGAAGGCCATTGTTGGGAGTGGAAGCTCGTCCCTACTACCTGGCACCAATCAGAGCATCAAGACTTCTTTTCAAAGGCAGCAAATTCAGTTGCAAATGAAAATAAATAAAACTTTATTGAAATATTAAATTGCAAATGGAAATGGCTGGTTGGGGCCCTTTGCTGCAACTATGCAAAAGGCTTTCATTTGCTTGTTTTTATATGCAAGTAAAAAAGATACTTTATTTTTGTAATTTATTTGTTTAGGGACACTTAGCAGAGCTCAGAGGTTTGCATGCATCTTGGCAGTCTGATTCATCCAATTTTCTAATCAGCTGAAAGGACAATGTGGTTTCATTAAGCACCAAGATTCTTCTAGTGTAGGAAGTGACTGACTCCTTAACTTTGATCCCTGTTGATTCTACAGGTTGATAAATGTCACAGTCAATTATTAAAACAGGGTCTCCTTTATACCATTGGATTGAGTATATTGGTGCGGTAGTAACAGAAAAATGCACACTCTTTACTTTCTGCTCTCCATCTGATCTCATCTTACCTTCAAACTGACTAGCTTTTCTCTCCAAATCAGGAAGTTTATCATTAAAAATGGGGTTTGAATCATAACATTGGGTATTATGGTGACAGTGCTGGTTATTCGTATGAGCTGTAGCCAGTTATTGTAGTGGCTAAGATAATTATCCCTGGAGTCCGAAGGACCTGATTTTAAATTCCAGTTCTGCCTCTTGCTTGCCACAGGGCTTTGGGCACATAACCCAAACCAAATCTCAGCTTCCTCATTGGTAAATAGAGATAACACTGAGAAGATGTATACAGAGTGAGTGCTTGGCACATAGTTAACTCTACATTGCTGGTAGCAGTAAAGAGTAATGGTAGAAGCAACATAAGTGACATACCGGAAGGAGCAAAATTTTGAAGTTCAGAGAGACCCTGTTTATACCCGGAATCAAGATGCTTCATGATTTTGGACAAGTCATTTGATCTTGCTAAACTTCAGTTTTTCTCATCTGTAAAATATTGACAATAATATCTAACTTTAATACAATGTTGCTTTTGAGATTAGCTTTGATGCTTGTCAAGTTTCCTATCTAGAGTCTGACTTACAGAAGCTACTAAAACTAAAGGGAGTTGTTGTTATCATCATAGTTACCATCATGATCATGCTTCCTCAATACTCTCTGTGTGCCTTAGTTTCCTTCTTGATAAAATATAATGGTGATGAAAACCCTGTTCCAGTGTTGCAATTTGTCTACTCCATGATTCATCCATCCCAGATGTAACTTCACTGCTGAGAGCACTGGCCTTCAGCCCAGACTCTCTGCTCCTATTTTACCCTCCTCCCCTGTGCTCTCATTAACTACTACTCTTTACAATTAAATTGTGCAATGAATGTCGAGTACCTGGCTTGAAAGAATTCTAGCTTAGCACACTGAGTATAAATTTCCACCAACAGCCTTTCCGGTTGGATCATAATTCAGAGGCCATTAATCACCTACCTGGCCTTCAGGACTCAGCAGAGGCAGAGGAGTTAATAAAGACTTCTTTGAGGAAAGAACAAAACCTTACAGTCAGTATTGGAAGATCTTTTGATGGTCATTGAGTGGGCTGCCAATTGTTGGAGAAAGCTCTGGGTAATTAGAGTCCTTAGGGATAGATACAGCACAGGGTCTTCTTGATGTAGCAGTAGTTACTGTCTTATATAAACACATAGACAGTTTCTGTCTATATGGTCTAAATTAAGAGCCGTTTGGCAAGAATATCCTCCTCTAGCCACAAATTTCCCTGCGCCTGCCTGTTACAACAACTACAATTCTACTGATAGAGATTAGTCCCTCTGAATCATTATTAGTAACTTTAATTATGATGGTTACATTAATCCTACATCACATTTTAAATCACTTTGTAAACTTCTTTTCAGTTTTTCATATTTAACTGTCAAATCAGGTTAACAGGAGATACTTTCTTTTTTTCACTTTGTAAAGGAAGAAACTGAGGCACTAAATATGCGGATTTTCCATGATCTCTAAGCCACTAAATGGAAGATCAGAGATTCCAAGCCACACTTCTGGACAGCACATCCATGGCTTTTCCTATATGCACCATATTGTTTAGACTCAAAAATGATTTTCAAGTCTAAGTGCAGTTAAGCACCAGTAATATCGATCTAGGAAGATGGGAGGAGAGTGCTTAAAAAAACACAGAATAGATGGTGATCTCTCAGAAAGAAATTAGCTCTAGCTTTGTCTGCACAAGAGAAAGATCATAAATGCCTCTGGTGCCATGTTTCATTGATTGTCTCCTGAGCAAAAACATGGTAAACTGGAAAGGGAACAGGTCTTGGCTTCAACAGATTTGGCTTTGCTTCTCAACTCTTTTTCTTGAGATATGGAATTTCAGTTTTCTCAATAAGAGAATAGTGTATAATACCAACCTAGCCTCTTGGTGATGAGACTTAACTGAAATAACTAATGTGAAGTGACTGGTAAATAGTCATTGCTCAACTAATGATAGATATCATTTGCTTTGCTAGACTCTGCTCTTTGATTATTATAGTTTCCAACAATCATATTAATAAGGACAACTGTAGTTTAAGTAACAGAAACTTAACTTAAATGGGATTAAGTAAATAATTTTTTTTTTGGCCTGACAAAACTAAAACTTCTGAGTACCACTAGATTCTCATGTACATCTGATATTATCTTTAGGACAGGAAAGAATTCATGTGTTGTAATAAAGAGTCGCCAAATATTCCAAATATCTGAGATATTTCCATGCCTCTCATGTCTCAGTTGCAATAAAGAACCCACACATATCTAACATTCAAAGATTTGCTTTTTGGTTTATGATACATATTGGTGATAGTTTAAATTGTTGTTCAACAAATATTTCACTTCCCTTTTCCTCCCACTGTGATTGAGTCTATTCTTTACCCCATTAAAGCTGGGCTTAATTATGACTAGCTTTGGCCAATGAAACATTGGCAGGCATCACATGAGCAAAGGCCAAACACATGGTGGTTCAGTCTGGTTTCGGTTCCTGCACTTTTGTGACACACCATGAAAATAAAATGGTCTAGATAGCTATTGCCCATCTACCTGGCCCCAGGTTGGCATATGTAGGGCAGTACTCATTTCCTTTAAGGCTGCTGCTCTAAGAGTAAGAGATACCTGGAACAGATCTGAACCTAACCTGCAGCCTGGATCCTCGAGTCCAGCCTAACCCAGCCAAGATGCATTCAGTCCACAGACCAATAAATGTTACAATAAATGGTCAATGTTTAAACGACTGAATTTTGAGATGATTTGCTCTGTGACAATATTGTGGCAAGTCTCATAATGGATGTGGGTCGGCTCTTGGTGGACGAGGCCAACACAGGCTTTACCTTCCTTATGTTTAACAGTTTTATGGCAGCATAATTGACATACAACAAACTAAACATATTTAAATTATACAATTTGATATGCATGCAATTTCTGTCATATGTATCACTACAATCACAACCACCACAATCAAGAAAATAAACATCTCTATCACCTACAAAAATTTAATATCCCTTTGTAATTTCTCCCTAACTCAAACATTTCCTTTACCTCTGTCCCCAGACAATCATTGAGTTTTTTTCTATTACTTAGTTTGCATTTTCCAGAGGTTTTTATATTTTGAATCATAACTGTTCTTTTTTGTGTTTTGTTCAGCATAATTATTTTAAGATTCACTCATGATGTGTGTATCAATGATTTATTCCTCTAAATTGCTGAGTAGTATTTCACTTTATTTTAAAAAACATTTTAATCCATTTATTTCCTGATAAACATTTATTTCTAGCTTTTGGTTGTTACGAATAAAGGAGCTATGAATATTTGCATAGAAGTCTTTGTATGGACATATGCTTTCATTTCTCTTGAGTAATACTTAAATTATAATGACTGGGTTACCTTAACTTTTAGCCACCTGCTTTTTCAGATGTGCAACTCATCGACTCATTGTGGGATTACCACTTACAGAGGATTGGCCTGAACTTACTACCACACTGCCTTGCCTCACTACAGGGGTCTGAGGAAGGAGGAATACACCTATCTTCACCACATCATGCCTTTGTCTCTCAGCATGTTGGTTCTGTTTCTCTTTCTGATAGCTTCTTTCTCAGCAAGGCTCTTATTACAAAATGGCCAGGTTACTACCATATCAGGTTATCATCTTACTAGATCAGCAACTGTAAGGAAAAAAAAAAAGGCACTCTTTTTCCTATATGTTTTAGCAAAGTCCATTGTTCACTTTCACTTAACTGGGGCGATAAGCTTATTTACAAACTGGAACTAGGGAGATGGAATAAGCCAATTGTCAGGCTGGGGACTGGGCATTGGATAGGCCTCGCTAGACAACATTGTCAGGGACTTGGAGAGGGAACATTCTCAAAAGGAAAAGCAATGGCATTTGGCCAAAATAAGAAAGAGATAGAAAAACACATACTTAAACAAAACCCCCAGCTACAGTGATAATAGTGAGATCATGTCAATATTTATGACTTTGCTTTGTATCTAGAGCCTCTCAATGCCAAATTGAATTATGCCACTCTACCAGGCTCTCCTCTTTCTGTCTTCCAGTGGACTGGGATGCTCATTATCATGTTAACATAATGCCGGACTTCAATTCCATCTGTCCCTCAATATCAGTAGGATATAAAAGGAGGCTTTACCAAAATAAAGGCAAAACACGTCAGGATAAATCCTAAAGTCTTATCTTCTACTAATTGTCTATTAATCAATGATTCTACAACTCTTACTTCTGCAACTCTTATATTTTGCTGTAGGAGTCTCTAATATTGAGATTTCAATGTGTCTCGATTCTTGAGACAGCACATGCTCTTGAGCAGGCCATATTCTTATCTTGTTACCAACTTCAGATCAGGGGGTTGATACACCCCTTAGGATAGATTGACATTTTGATGTTTCTAGTTAGCAAAAACATGAACTGGGGAAGCTGCATTAACAAGCAAATAAATTTACGGTATGCCAGTGCTAAAATGAATCTTGCTCTTTGTCGGCAGCTTTTAAAAAGTGAAATATGTACATTGCTCATAGAACTAAGGAAGATCTCTGTTCAAAAATGTTTTTCTCTTTTACATCTCTACAATGCAGAAAAAAGAAAGAGAAAGTTTCAGATACTGTGTAACCGCTGTATTATTGACGAGAGGTCGTTCTAAGGAATGGAGGCGGCCTTCGATTATTGTCTCTGCTTCTAAGTCAGACTCTATAGCTCAGACTGGGTCACTAAGCACCTCCTTTGTTCTTTGCACAGATCCCAAAGGATTCACTATAATTCCTTCTCCTCACACTAATAATTTCATACTCAGTCTCTTAGGATTTCTTTTCTACAAGAGGGTAACAAATAGGATTTCTTTTCTGTAAGAGGGTTACATCTCGAAGACCTTTGTTTTTCAGCAACACAGTATTGTATACTGGGTAGATAGGGCTTTGGTTTAGAAGACCTAAATCTGAATCTGTAATCTGACACTAACTGGGCCTTTCAGCAAGTGTCAGTGACCTTATGTGTCCCATTCATAACACCTTCACTGAGATTTAGCGAGCCATCCTAGAAACAATGTTGGGGACAGAAGAAGTGTAGAATAAATGATAATTCTCCTGCATCATTCCTTTCTGTTCCTGAAACTCTTTCCCTAAGGAACTTAAAAATTCTTTAAAGAATGTTACTATGAAGAATAGTAAATGGGTGGGTATACAAACTGTAGAGGTATGTTAAAAAATTTTTCCTCCCTCTCCAACCCCCCAGGTGCTAAACTTTAAGTACTATTTGTTTTCATGCTGTTCAACTTCAGTTGACATGAAATAGAGTGGAGCCCTTCTGCCATGGCATGGTAATCCAACCAACTAGACTTTCTGCAACAATCTTAACTTCAGATATCAATTATTTTAACTAATAAACCAATGCAATATTCCAGAAAATCAAGCATTTCAAAATCTAATCTATATCTAAGACTCATACACTGAAGTACTTCATAAATCTTTTGTGAAAATTTGGTGTTCAGGAAATATGATCACATAGAACTTCCTTTCTTGATGCTTGATGTAAAGAAGTCACTGAAATATCATAATATTGGGCACTTCTAATCATTCTTTTGTTATCCCATTTGATTTTCAACAGCTCAAAGGTATAGATAGGGCAAGAATGTTCTCCATTTTATGAATGAGGAATATGTAGCTCAAATGTATGAAACAACTTTCCCTAAGTCACTTAATATGAGATGGTGCTATGAAAATCAAAGGGAAAGTAATTAGATATTAAATAACTCTGAAAACTAGAAAAAATACATTAATTAGTATTGTTAAAATGTATATACTACTAAAGCAATCTACAGATTCAAAGAAACTCCCATCAACATCCCAAAGACATTTTTTACAGAAATAGAAGAAACAATCCTAAAATAAACATGGAACCAAGAAAGAAATGGCCAAATAAATTTTGAGCAAGAAGAATAAAACTGGAGGCATCCTATTTTCTGACTTCAAAATATATTACTGAAGGAGATAGAGACACAAAAAACCCTCCAAAAAATCAATGAATCCAGGAGTTGGTTTTTTGAAAAGATCAACAAAATTGACAGACCGCTAGCAAGACTAATAAAGAAGAAAAGAGAGAAGAATCAAATCGATGCAATTAAAAATGATAAAGGGGATATCACCACCAACCCCACAGAAATACAAACTACCATCAGAGAATACTATAAACACCTCTACGCAAATAAACTGGAAAATCTAGAAGAAATGGATAATTTCCTGGACACTTACACTCTTCCAAGACTAAACCAGGAAGAAGTTGAATCCCTGAATAGACCAATAGCAGGCTCTGAAATTGAGGCAACAATTAATAGCCTACCAACCAAAAAAAGTCCAGGACCAGATGGATTCACAGCTGAATTCTACCAGAGGTACAAGGAGGAGCTGGTACCATTCCTTCTGAAACTATTCCAATCAATAGAAAAAGAGGGAATCCTCCCTAACTCATTTTATGAGGCCAACATCATCCTGATACCAAAGCCTGGCAGAGATACACCAAAAAAAGAGAATTTTAGACCAATATCCCTGATGAACATCGATGCAAAAATCCTCAATAAAATACTGGCAAACCGGATTCAGCAACACATCAAAAAGCTTGTCCACCATGATCAAGTGGGCTTCATCCCTGGGATACGAGGCTGGTTCAACATTCGCAAATCAATAAACATAATCCAGCATATAAACAGAACCAAAGACAAGAACCACATGATTATTTCAATAGATGCAGAAAAGGCTTTTGACAAAATTCAACAGCCCTTCATGCTAAAAACGCTCAATAAATTCGGTATTGATGGAACGTACCTCAAAATAATAAGAGCTATTTATGACAAACCCACAGCCAATATCATACTGAATGGGCAAAAACTGGAAAAATTCCCTTTGAAAACTGGCACAAGACAGGGATGCCCTCTCTCACCACTCCTATTCAACATAGTGTTGGAAGTTCTGGCTAGGGCAATCAGGCAAGAGAAAGAAATCAAGGGTATTCAGTTAGGAAAAGAAGAAGTCAAATTGTCCCTGTTTGCAGATGACATGATTGTATATTTAGAAAACCCCATCATCTCAGCCCAAAATCTCCTTAAGCTGATAAGCAACTTCAGCAAAGTCTCAGGATACAAAATTAATGTGCAAAAATCACAAGCATTCTTATACACCAATAACAGACAAACACAGAGCCAAATCATGAATGAACTTCCATTCACAATTGCTTCAAAGAGAATAAAATACCTAGGAATCCAACTTACAAGGGATGTAAAGGACCTCTTCAAGGAGAACTACAAACCACTGCTCAGTGAAATAAAAGAGGACACAAACAAATGGAAGAACATACCATGCTCATGGATAGGAAGAATCAATATCGTGAAAATGGCCATACTGCCCAAGGTCATTTATAGATTCAATGCCATCCCCATCAAGCTACCAATGAGTTTCTTCACAGAATTGGAAAAAACTGCTTTAAAGTTCATATGGAGCCAAAAAAGAGCCCGCATCTCCAAGACAATCCTAAGTCAAAAGAACAAAGCTGGAGGCATCACGCTACCTGACTTCAAACTATACTACAAGGCTACAGTAACCAAAACAGCATGGTACTGGTACCAAAACAGAGATATAGACCAATGGAACAGAACAGAGTCCTCAGAAATAATACCACACATCTACAGCCATCTGATCTTTGACAAACCTGAGAAAAACAAGAAATGGGGAAAGGATTCCCTATTTAATAAATGGTGCTGGGAAAATTGGCTAGCCATCAGTAGAAAGCTGAAACTGGATCCTTTCCTTACTCCTTATACGAAAATTAATTCAAGATGGATTAGAGACTTAAATGTTAGACCTAATACCATAAAAATCCTAGAGGAAAACCTAGGTAGTACCATTCAGGACATAGGCATGGGCAAAGACTTCATGTCTAAAACACCAAAAGCAACGGCAGCAAAAGCTAAAATTGACAAATGGGATCTAATTAAACTAAAGAGCTTCTGCACAGCAAAAGAAACTACCATCAGAGTGAACAGGCAACCTACAGAATGGGAGAAAATTTTTGCAATCTACTCATCTGACAAAGGGCTAATATCCAGAACCTACAAAGAACTCAAACAAATTTACAAGAAAAAAACAAACAACCCCATCAAAAAGTGGGCAAAGGATATGAACAGACATTTCTCAAAAGAGGACATTCATACAGCCAACAGACATATGAAAAAATGCTCATCATCACTGGCCATCAGAGAAATGCAAATCAAAACCACAATGAGATACCATCTCACACCAGTTAGAATGGCGATCATTAAAAAGTCAGGAAACAACAGGTGCTGGAGAGGATGTGGAGAAATAGGAACACTTTTACACTGTTGGTGGGATTGTAAACTAGTTCAACCATTATGGAAAACAGTATGGCGATTCCTCAAGGATCTAGAACTAGATGTACCATATGACCCAGCCATCCCATTACTGGGGATATACCCAAAGGATTATAAATTATGCTGCTATAAAGACACATGCACACGTATGTTTATTGCAGCACTATTCACAATAGCAAAGACTTGGAATCAACCCAAATGTCCATCAGTGACAGACTGGATTAAGAAAATGTGGCACATATACACCATGGAATACTATGCAGCCATAAAAATGGATGAGTTTGTGTCCTTTGTAGGGACATGGATGCAGCTGGAATCCATCATTCTTAGCAAACTATCACAAGAACAGAAAACCAAACACTGCATGTTCTCACTCATAGGTGGGAACTGAACAATGAGATCACTTGGACTCAGGAAGGGGAACATCACACACCGGGGCCTATCATGGGGAGGGGGGAGAGGGGAGGGATTGCATTGGGAGTTATACCTGATGTAAATGACGAGTTGATGGGTGCAGCACACCAACAAGGCACAAGTATACATATGTAACAAACCTGCACGTTATGCACATGTACCCTACAACTTACAGTATAATAATAATAAATAAATTTAAAAAATATATATTACAAAGCTACAGTAATCAAAACAGCATGGTAGACCAATTCATCAGAATAAAGAACCCAGAAATAAACCCATGTATATACAGTTAATTGATTTTTTATGAAGGTGCCAACAATACACAATGGGAAAAGGACAATCTCTTTAATAAATGGCATTGGGAAAGCTGGATATGAACATGCAAAAGAACAAATGAAACTAAATCCTTATGCCATGCACAAAAATCACCAAAAACATAAAGTAAACTAAAAACATAAATCTAAGACCTGAAATCATAAAACTCCTAGAAGAAAACACAGGAAAAATGCTTCTTGACATTAGCTTTGGCAATGATTTCTTGCATATGACACCAAAAACACAGGCAAAAAAAAAAAAAAAAAGCAAACATAAACAAGTGTGATTATATCAAATCAAAAAGCCTCTGCACAGCAAAGGAAGCAATCCAGAATATTACGAGACAACTTACAGAATGGGAGAAACTAATTGTAAACCATATATCTGATAAAGGGTTAATATCCAAAAATCTACAACAAAATAATACAGTTCCATAGCAAAAAAACAAATAATCTGATTCTTTAAATGGGCAAAGCAAATGACTTGACATTTCTCCAAAAAAGACATACAAATGGCCAACAGCAACAGGTATATGAAAAGTTGCTCAACATCACTAATGGAGAAATGCAAATCAAAATCACAATAAGATATTACTGAATACCTGTTAGAATGGTTATTATCAAGAAGACAGTGATAGCTTGTGTTGCCAAAAATGTAGGGAAATCAGAACCCCTGTGCATTGTTGGTGGGAATATCAGTTGGTGTGATCACTACAGAAATGGTATGGAAGTTCCTAAAAAAAAAATAAATAAAACTATTACATGATCCAGCAATCCCACTTCTAAGTATATACCTATGGAATTTAAATCAGAATCTCCAAAAGATATCTGCACTCCCTTGTTCATTACAGCATTATTCAAAATAACCAAGACATTGGAGATTAAATGTCCATTGACAGATGAACAGCTAATGAAAATATGGCATACACATACAGTGCAATAGTTTTCAGCCTTAAAAAAATCCTGCAATTTGCAACAACATGGATTCAATGGTAGGACAATATACTGAGTGAAATTAGCCAGATACAGAAAGATAAATACTGCAAGATAACACTTACATGAGAAATCTAAAATAGTCAAACTCATAGAAGCAGAAAGTAGAATGGTAGTTTCCTGGGCCTAAAGGAAAGGAAAAATTGGAAGTTTTTTTTAAAAAAACATGCTTGAGTATAGCATAAATGATCATTATTTTTATTGGTACAAAGTCCACAAAAATTTAAGTAAGATGCTAGAGAAATGTCCCTTCTCAAGTGTGGCAGATTTCAAAATGTGGCCACAAATTTCTCTCTTCCTTTTATGCAATGTAACACTGATCATTTTTCTAGCAGGAGGTAGAGTCTATTTCTGGACCCTTTGAAATGTTGAACCCTTTTAAATATGATCTAGCTTTGTGACATGCTTGGATCAATAGACTACATGATTTGCAATTTCTAAAGATGCCCTCGAGAAAGCCTGCAGCTTCCATTCACAATGTCTTAAAACCCAACTGCCATGTATGGAAGCCTGAGCAAGCCATGTGGACACAAGTTGCACACAGAATCAAAGTGATATAGTTTGGATATCTGTCTCTGCCCAAATAGGGCCTGGTGGGAGGTGTTTGAGTCATGGGGGAGGATCCCTCATGTGCTGGTGCTGTCCTTGTGACACTGAGTGATTTCTTGCCAGATCCGGTTAAGTGTGTAGCACCTCCCACCTGCCCCCTCCCACTGTCTTTTGCTCCCTCTTCTACCCTGTGATGTGTCTGTTTCCCCTTCACCTTGTGCCATGATTGTAAGCTATCTGAGACCTTATCAAAGGCAGATGCTGGTGCCATGCTTTCTGTACACCCTGCAAAACCATGAGCCAATTAAACCTTTTTCTTTACGAACTATTCACTCCCAGTTATTTCATTACAGCAATAGAAGAATAGCCTAATACACAAGGTATCTGAGCCAACTGCCCCAAAGAACCGCTAGACATGTGAGTCATTAGACATCTTCCAGACAACCTATCAATAGACTAGTCAAGAAAATATGCATTTAAGTGTCCATGATGCTTTTAAAAATAGGTCATTTCTCACTTTTTTCTTCTAGCCAGTTTATCAAAATGTATTATGCACAATATTGTTAAAAGTTACTAAATTAGATTCATACAATAATGGAATCTTAGAATTGGAAGAAACCTGAAAAAAGAATGTGTATAGGGTGACTAGATCTCTTGGAATGTCTACTATCTTCACAAAGTTATGTATCTTTTCTACTTCTCTCATTTCAAATGGATTTCCGTTTGGAAGAATCCAAACTATTTATGGAGAAATCTCATCTATAATATCTCAGGTAAACTCTGCTTGAATATTTCCATGAATGGCTTCATGGCTTCAGAAGCCATTCCACTGTGGAGTAGGTGCTACAATTGATTTAAAGTATTTCCTTTTATTAAGAAAAAACCAGGGCCGGGCGCGGTGGCTCAAGCCTGTAATCCCAGAACTTTGCGAGGCCGAGACGGGCG